>NW_023601433.1:68310182-68612682 GCF_014898055.3 Talpa occidentalis | reverse complement strand
TGCTAGGCCTTTAAACTCCACCCCCTCCATCACCCCCCACCTACCTCTTAGGTCCCTGGCTGGGTTCAGCGCAAGGGCTGGTGGGTATTCAGATGAGCTGGGCAAAGGGTCCCCCATAGCCATCCATGAGTTTGGCTAGCTCAATTATTTTCATAAACCTTTTTTTTTAATTGGAAGAAAAGCCTCAACTTAGAAGAACCGCTGAATACCCATCACTCAAGCTGCCCCACACTGCTCCTTCCAGTGCCAGGCTGCATTTGCTGGCCAGGGATGCCCCAGGCCAGAGGCTCTCCAGCCTGGCACTGCCACAAGGGGAGACACTCCTTCACAGAACGCAGCTCCGGCCTCTGACGCCAAGGAGACTCTGAAATGATATGTTTGTTCTGCTTTTCCTGCCGCATTTTTTAAGAAAGAATTGCTACACTAGAATGAATGGATTATGAGTAAATAAAAAGAAGCTGTCAGTCTCTTTGAAGGTTGTGTGTAAAGGGACTTGCCAAGTCGGGACAGAAGAGTGACAAGATAGACCCTGGTGTTTTACAGGCTCACCCCGGCTCTTCCGCTTCATCTGCACTGCACTAAAGGATGTGTTGAGGCATTGAATCACACAGAAAAAGTGGCACGAAAAATAAAAGGTGCCACATCACAATGATTGTAGTGTTTTAACTGCGAAGTGCCACATGACCCCATCCAGTGGAAACGCACAGGTCTACACAGCCGAAGAAAACGGTGCAGTATTTCCATAACTTATCATTAAGTTGAAGTCTGACTAACATTTGACTTTCTAATGAGTGTAATGAGATTACATGCCTGATAGAAGCGGTTGTGCAAAGGCGACTTTCGCGTTTAATGAGGCCCTAATACAGGACAAAATCGAATTATCTTCTCTCGTCCCCAAATTCTGCCTCCACTGTGAAATCTCCATCTTTTAGGGCGAGTGCCGGGAGAGGCTGCGAAGGATGAAGGGTCCATGGTCAAGGGCCTCCGGGAGGCTTCACGACCTGGAGTCTCCGCGCGTCTGGCCAGGACGCGCTGCGGGGTCGGCCTCGCTTTAATTGCTGTTGGACGACGTCCATGGCACCCGCAGCGCGCGGGGAACCCCTCGGTGGGTCTGAAAGTAGGTTAAAGCAATTAGCATGCTGCAGACATATTGTCCTGCGCCAGGGCCATGGGTACCAGGGGAGAGTCATGCTTGTCCCGCGGCTGATCAGGCTGCCGCCCAGCCGCGGTGCAGAACCTGGCGGGGACACCGTGGGCGCGGCGGATCCGCCCCCAGGTGTGTGCGGCTCCCGTGCGGCTCCGCCCCGCGCCGCCCTCCCGCCGGGTCAGCGTCCGCGCGCGCCACGGGCCCCGCAACCAGCTGCGGCGCGTCGGGGCTCGGCTGCACAGCTGGGGGCGCCCGGAGGGCAAGTCGAGCACCGGATACCGCCCGAGCCGGGCTTCCAGGGCCTTCCGGAGGGGACCCGGCTGCGTCCTCGCCCATGTCCCCTTCGCTAGGGGGCGGCCCTGCTCCTCGGCCGAGCCGAGCCTTTTCCCCACGCAGCGTGCCAAGCAGGACGAGAGACTGTTGGAGGCAAAACGGTTCGGTTTTAAAATAACCCAGTTGCAGAAGTGACGCGGGAGGGCCGGGCGGATGGGCTGCTCTTCACCTTCACCTGAAAGACTCTGGGATTTGTTGGGAGGCACCTGAGGGGTTTCCTGGCCTCTGCTTGGTTACCTGACCCAGGTCCTTTGAAAGGAACGCGGAGTTCCGTGACTCTGACGTCGTAACTCAGAAAAGCCGGGTGGCAGGGCCGCTCAAGAGCACCCCTTTTCTACCCAGTCAGTAGAAGCAACAAGGCCCCTTCTGGCCAGCCTGGAAACTAACCCCCCAGCCCCACCCCGCGTTGTCACCCACACCCAGCACGTTCGCTTTACACTGTCATGAGCGGGGTGAGTGAAACAGCTCCTAGAGCCTTAGTTTTCCTCTCTGAAAAATGGGAATAATAAACACTCCATGACTCATTTGCTTCACTGCGTCTTTGAAGGATGGGATAAGGATAGAGGCAAAGGTTACCATTTAAGGCTGATGAGTTGAATGAAGGGTGCTCTGAGGATTAATCTCCTATCCCACACTTTTTCAGTTAAATCTAACTAAAATGTGATTTCTAACTAGGTAGTTGGGTTGCTTTTTTTACGAAGTAAGTTAATTCTTTTTAAATACAGCTACTCTCTAACGCGTATTACACGAGCAACTTTCAGAAACGGTGTAAATAGCATTTATTAACATCGCTTAGAAATAAACCATATCTTGTAATAAATTAACATGAAGTTTTCTGGCTACGGGTCTTCCAACATTGCAGAGTTCTGCCAAAGGTGCTGGGGGAAATCACAGACTATTGCATATTTTTAGAAAATCAGGATAAATTATATAAATTATATATTTAAAAAGAGCTCCTCTATTTCATTACCTCAACAAGACAATAAATAGATAAATAACAGTTGATTGCCATTAGAAAAATGTGATTCTTAAATTACATTTACGTTATAGATATTTACATGTACAATATGCACAGACATTATCAGATCCTCGGGCCAGCGGGGGAGCTTTTCAGGACACCAATTCCAAGGGCGGTTCGTTTTCTATGTTGTTGAAAGATTTGCTGTTGAGTTTTCTGGGGTCCTCTGGGGTCCACACTTTGGCTGTTCGGATAATATTTTGTTCTTTGAGTTGTTTTTCATCAGTCCAAGAGAGAGAGTGTCCCGCGAGGGGAGGGAGGCCATAATCCGGGTCGCTGGGGGAGGGGGACCCTGAGGAAGTGAGAAGAGAAAACAGACTGTGAATGTCCAGCTCTACCGCCAGCGGGGCCCTGCGGACACCCTCGTGGGTGCCTCGACGGAACAGGCGTCGGGTTACATTGGCATGACCCTCTTCTTCCACCCCGCAGGCCCCAGCACCCCCTCCCCGGAATGCCCCCAACTGCAAGTCTGCTGGGGACTCGCGCCCCTGCGAGGCGCGGTCCAAGTGGTAGAAGAAAACAGAAAAGCCAGGGCGCGCGCGCGGTGGCCGGTGCCCAGCGACCATCTGTCCGTCCCTCAGTCGGCTCGCGGGTCCGTTCACCCAGCCCCCGCGGGCCCTTCCCGCGCCCGTCCCCGTGGCCCTGAGCGGCAATGCGGACCCACTTACGGGTGCCCCGATGGCAGATGATGACCTTCTGGGTCTGGCTGCCGGGACTGTCCCCGCCCAGGCGCCCGCCGCCGCCCGGCCCCCCGCCGCCGCCCGCGCCGCCGCGCAGAGGCAGGTCAGCCTGCACCAGCTCGCTGAGGAAGTTGATGTAGCCGATGGCCAGGCGCAGCGTGTCCACCTTGGAGAGGCGCTTCTCGTAGGGCAGCGTGGGGATGTGCGAGCGCAGCCCCTCGAAGGCGTCGTTGATGGACTGCATGCGCCGCCGCTCGCGCACGTTGGCCGCCTGCCGCAGCTGCTGCAGCTCCGCCTCGGAGCGCACACGGCGCCGCCGGCGCGCGGCCGCAGCCGCAGCCCCGCTCAGCCCGCGCAGCCGCGCCCCGGGGGACAGCACCGCCGCCCCCGCGCACTGGTAGGCCAGGCAGGCGGGCGGCGAGTGGGGCGAGAAGGGAAAGCCCCCGGGGGTCGCCCCGGCCTCACAGCAGTAGCCGCCAGCGCCGTCCTCCGACTCGCCCGGACCCCCCGAGGGCGCTGGGGCGAAGCCGTGCGGGGCCGCCGAGGGCGCGGGCTGCAGCAGCAGGCACGCCCCGTCGCGGTAGCAGTACTCGTGCAGCTGGTGGCTGAGGAACTCCACCTGGGCCTGCTCGTCCACCAGCAGCTCATCGCCGTCCTCCAGAGGGTCCCGAGAGGACTGGTCGGTGAAGAAGTCCTCCTCGTCGAAGTAGGGCGACGGGAAGGCGTCCAGCCCCCCGGGGAAGTGCTCTAGCAGCACCGCTTCCATGCCCTGCGCCTCGGCGCCCTGGGGACCGGCCGCCTGCGGTGACTCTGCGTGGGGTGCTGCAGATTTTGCGGGGCCGGCAGCCCCCTCCTTCCCGGGTCCCGCGCGGGAGGCAGCGAAGGCGGACCGCCCGCCGGCTTCCCGCCCCCGCGCCTCCCTGGAGTGCCCGTGGCCGCTGCGCTCGGGCCGGCGCCGGCGCTGCGCTGGGGAGGGCCGCGGCGGACGCGCTGGAGCTGAGGGCCGGCACGCGAGGATTCTTATAACTACATCCACAGGCGCGTGCCAGGGACCCGCGGCGCCAGCCAATCACAGGGAGCGGGGTGCCGGGGGCGGGGGCGGGAGGCCGGCGGGCGCGCCGGGGCCGGGGAGGCCGTCCCGCTTCGGGGGCGCCTGCGGCGAAGGAGAGGCGGGGCCCGTCGGGTTCCGGACTCCTCCGGCTCCTCCCCGCGAGCTTGTCCGGCGAGTACCTGCCGGCACCAGCTCGGGCCACTCGCGGCCTGTGGTCCCCCGGGCCCCGAAGTCCTGGGGTAGCCTCACCCGGCTTCTTGGCGCAGCCACACGCAGTCCTAGGGGCGTGCGCCTGAGCCCAGACCTCTGGCGTGAGTGGTGGACGGAGTTGCCCTCCTCTGGGGTCCGCGCAGAAACTGCCCGAAGCCTGGGCAGTCCCAGGCCGTCTGCGCTCAGGGGGCTGCCTCTCACCCCCGCAGGCGGGGCGCGCGCCGGCCTCGGGCCTGGGCGCCTGGGGAACTCCGGTCCCATCGCCCGACCTTTCCAAGACTCCTGCAGAGTTTGCAGCGTGGGGTGGGGTTGGAAGGCGACGCGGCCCAGCTCTGGGGGGTTCCTTCCAGGCGCTCGGCTCCTGCGGAACGCCGCTCCCGGACCCACTGCGCGGCCCTCCTTAGCCTCTGCTCCCCTTCTCGCCAGGAGAACGAAATGGGGACACTGGAGGGGCTACCTCGGAGAGCAGAGCAGTGGGGAACGTTTCTACTGAGCAAATCGTGACCCCAAGCGTCCTGAGCAATAAAACCTGATACAAAAGGGAGTCTTGAATGTCTGCTCCAGAGCAGTGCGCAGGGAGGGGCAGGGAAGTTAAAGGGCAGAGTGGCGGCCGTTTCCAAAGCCTGAACCTCTCACCTTTCTGGCTGGCCCCTGGGACCATCCCTGAACACTTTTTTCCCCCTTTGCGCCACCTTTTTTTGTCTTTTTTTTTTTTTTGGTAAGCAAACATACGACGTAAGTGCTCTGGCGATACAACACGAACTTCGCAATTTAAGAGTAACAAAGAGACACTTCAAGTTCCGGACAATTCCTGTTAAAAGCCAAGTTTCCAGCTTTCACTGGAGAGTGAAGAAATGGAAGAGGTGGCCCGGGTTGCGTTCTCTCAGCTGACGGGAGTCCATCGTCCTCCTAGGACAGCTGCTTCGCTTTTCAGAGGCTTCTGGTGGGTGTCGAGACCCTTCTCAAAATCCAAGTCCATACCTCTTAAGAAACTCACTTAAGCACATTTCTTGGTGTTAAAACTACACTGTATTTTATTGATCTCTGAGACCAAAAAGTTAAAGGCCAAAGATATGTAAGATGAGGAGACAGGAGGTTGCCCTGTGAGCTGTCAAGAACCCAGGACAAATTAATCCCTGGACGTACTGCTTTTCACCAAGTTCTTTCGTTGCTGGCATCTTAGCTCAGGTGCCTTCATAGTGAGGTGGTTACCCTTAAGTTGCACATGTGGACAGGTTCCCCTCGTGAGAGCCAGCCCTGCAGTATCCTGCATTTAGATTTAGCTTTCTCTCCTCTGTGGGGGAGAAGCTGTTGGGGAGGTAAGGTGAGGAAAAGACCATGGATCTAGCCATCTAGTGGCCCCCTGAACCCAATTCTTTTTACCTTTAAAAGCCTCTTCTCCCCTTCCCTCACTTGGTTAGACTAAAACCAAGTGGGAACATGCCTGAGGACTTGCAGGAGTAGCAAGTGATCCGGACTTCAAAGCCTTAACCAAAATGTAGTTCAGCGTCCAATGAAGGAGAGACTGGGTTCTAGTCTACACAGTTTCTCTTCAAGAGACTGAATGGCTTCTCTGAGAGATCTAGGAGGTGTTTGAGGAAGGATGTTTATGTTATGGGTAGTTGTGGGGGCAGGTGCTGGTGACCTTGGTGAGAGTATGTATGGGTATCTTTTTATACAGTGTGATTTTAACAGTCTCCACAGAAAATCATCTTACATGTGCTTGAAAGAGTACAGAAGTTACCTTGGGCTTCCAGGAGAGCGAAAGGGAAGTTCACTGCTGGGGTCAAAGCTCACTCTCCTCTGGTGCTACCTGAATGAGCCTGGAGGAGGAGATGTTCTTCTGTTCCAGACGCAAGCCCCAGCCCTCGCTCTCCAGTCCCCACCACTTTTTCCCTAAGGGAATTACTGGCTATCTTTAGACTGATCCTCTGGGAAGGGAGGGTTGGGCCTACAGAAGCAGATACTGGGGTGCTGGACTGGACACACGGACATATGCACATGGACACACACAGGCAGGCACGCACGCGCACACACACAGCCTGTCCTTAAATAAGACATGATGATTCTTTTAAAAGAAGAAAAGACTTTCACTGCTAATAAAGGACATTTTCTCTAGGTCACTGGAGGTCACAACAATGGACAGCTGCTCCTGCTTCTGGGAGCAGCAGGTTGGATGAGGACCTGGCGGGGACTGAGACCCAGTCTGCATTTCAGGCCCTTTCATATGGGGGAGATGGAGTCCCCTGTGCACAGCAGGAATGTGGAAGAAAACAAAATCGAAAGTTCCAGGTACTTCGTGAAGAGAGGGACAGAGCTCCTCCCCAAGCTTCAATCCTCTCTACTCCTGTCCTCAGGAGAACTGTCCTGTGACCTTATCAAGAGCCCAGGCCTCATTGGAGAATAACATTCCATCCTCTGGGTAGTAATGAAGGGGCATTTGGTTATTTTTAATATCAAATCCTGGGTCAGGAGGCAAGACTTTTTCTGCATCTTTCAATAGGGACTCTGTGCCCCCCCCACTCCCCGTTGTCCTGGGCTGGGTAGACGCCCACACTTCTTCAGGTCTTATGCATCTTCCCAGTTCTCTGTCCCAGGAGAACTTCTGGGGAGGACCATGGAGCATTGAGGAAGCCTTGGTGCCTCTCTTCTTCCCTTCCCACCCCCATCCTCCCTGTAGGAGTCGAAACCATAGGGGTGTCACTCTCTTGTCTCCACAGATCCCACACTTGCAGGCAAGTACTTATGGATGTGACTCATGGTCTGTGCCCCAAATTGAAAATGGGTCCATGCTAATTCCTCAGGACCCAAATCCTCCCCCTTCCCATTTCATAAACACAGACGTGATGTCAGGTGACTGGTTTGCTCTTGTGTCCTTTCCTCCTTTCTGTGCCACTTCCCTTCACTCCCAATCTGTGAAACCTGTCTCCTCCCTGTTTGACTGCTTTAATCAACCCACCCCTTCCCTCTACAGTCCCAGAAAAAGATTTGAAAAATTGAATGCAGGTCAATGCTGAAGGGCTCCTGAGACCCAGAGAGGTTGAGTAACTTCCTGTAGGCCCCAAGGCAGGTTGCGGTCAGTCCCAACTCCCCTCAGCCCAGAGCTGGTTCCACAGACTGCTGAGAGCAACTGCCCTCAGCCCCGCTCCTGCCCTTTCATACACGGTGTCTTTGTGTTGATGTGCAGTGCGGTCAATCCAGGTCCAAATTACTTATGACTCCCTTCCTGGCCTCCATTCATGACTCTCCAGAGTCCTGGCTCCGCCCTATATTCTACAGAAACCCCCACTGCCCTGAGGAAGCAATCCATGAATGGAGCAATGCCCGGTGTTAAGACAAAGCACAGGAGATTAAATATGGGTCATGGGAATTTTTCTGATCCCCAATCACACTATATCGATTATGGCTGCTTCTCCCATTCAGAAGGCCCACTCCAGTGATGTGACACTTTATGCCATCCTGGAAATGACTGGCCTGGGTGATCCTGACCTTGGCACAGCTATTAGGACCTTCCTGGCATCACCCTGCCTGCCTCTGGTCCTCCACATGATTCCTTCACTTTGTCTTCAGCTAACACCTTCCGTTTCTTCTCATGCCGTGATGAGCTCCAGTTCCTGTGTTCTCCTCCTCTTCTTTCCACTGCACTTGGTTGGGCTTGAAGGTCTTACCCATAACCTACTACAGTAGCTGGAAGGAATAATACTCATGCTAGAAGAGATGGAGATGAGCATTTTGCAGGACTTTCTGACTTGTTTATCATTTGCTGTTATAATTCTGCAAGCTTAACTATATACCCTTTATTTTTTAAAAAGATTTATTTATTTATGCACACAAGAACTGGGGTACAAGCCAGAAGTGCAGGGGGTGAGAGGATTCACCAGAGACAGAGTGGGGAGCAGAACAGGCAGATCAAGCAGCGGGCGAGTTAGGAGAGGTCTGCTGCGCCATGTGGGTAGCTCCCTGGCCAGGGATCAAACTCATGCTGCAGAGGCTGCTTCCTGCTTCATAAGTTGCGTCTTAACCCCTTGTGCCACCAGTCCTGCCCCTTACTTTAACCTGAGTGGGAAAAGGAGTCTCTACTTTAAATCCAAGGCAGTAAGAGGAGTCAGAGCTCAACCAGCTTTGGCTGATTCTATGTCTCCTGTGTGTTACTTAACATTGTTCTGCCTCCTCATTGTCTCTACACTTCATGTAACTGGTATGATATGATTTCTACATGGATCTTCTCCTTTGCTGCTAACACAATACTATGAGAGAAACTGAGTAGGTATTTCTTATTATTGGCAAGTGGAAACAGATTCAGAAAGGCTAAACAAGTCTCCTAGAGGGACAGTAAAAAAGAGGTTGGACCATGTCCCACTTGGGAGTGAGGGCAGAAGGCACGTGGCTGCAATGAGACAGAGAAATCCAAAAGCTGAGCACCCAGCCTCCTGCTCTTACATTCAGTTGTTAAACATTAATCTTTTGAGGAACAAATAACCTAAATCCTGATATAATTGTCCAAATAAGTGGGGTTTTTTTTAATCACACCAAGGTTTGTTTGTTGAATAGCAAAGCCTGTGAGCTTTGTCCTTCAGATTTGTTTTTCTGAAAGGTGTTTGAACTTCAGTAATGTAAACACCATAAGTCATCATTACTAGACTTCTGCATCTTGGTCTCCTTGCTGAGCAGTGGGCGGAGCTGGGGGGTGAATTTAATAGAAACAGGAACTTTGGACTCTTTTCTATTTGTTTCTTTGCAATGTGTTTTCTGGCTTCATGTCTATCAGTCCAGTCTTCAGTGAATTATGGCACAACCACATAATGGAATAATCAGCAGTCGTAAAAAAGGATGCCTTTGATTTTGGGATATGAAATGGTCTCCAAGATACTTCATTAAGCGAAAGAAGCAAGAGTGGCTAATATGGCCTCATTTACATTTAAGAAGAGAGGAAAGCACATTTATTTATGCAGGCAGGAATTAAATATCTCTAGATGGATACCCAAGAAACTGATGACATTGGTTGTACTGAGAAAGGAACTGAGTAGATAATAGATATTTTTCATTATACTCTTGGACCTTTTGATTTTTTTAAATATATGAACACATATACAGGAACTTTTTAAAAGTTAATCAACTTGAGTTTTTAAAAGAGAAATTTTAGAATTTATGATTTCTTCACATACGCCCTGGAAGAACCCTCCAGGGAGCCTGGATAAAGGTTTATGACATCTTCAAAAATCAGCAAATAGAACCAGTAATTGTAATTGACCAAGTCCCCATACAGTTTACATGGTTTGGCCCTGGATAAAATGTTATTCCCTGCATGAAACCAATACCAAACAAAATTTTGAAGGATATGACAATATAAAAGAGATTTTAAATTACTGAAACTCATTAAAACCACCATATTTTCTGCATTGTCCACAGTCCCACAACCTACAGGTGATGACCGCTAACATTTTGGTCTGTTTGTCTTCCCTGGATTTCTAGCTTTGTAGCTTCCATTTTTTATTTGAGCAGATTTCATCACAATTCCCCTGTATATTTACTGACAGGTTTAATGATGGCATGATGCTGCATCACAGTTTTGGTTTCTCTTGAGCCCCATTCAGTCCTGGAAACTCACGGATCAGGTAATACTTTCTACATTTCTTAAAATACCTTTGTGTTCTGACTGTATTCCTTGATCAGCTTTCCTTCATGTTATAGTTCTGAAGATGTTGGGGTTATCAATGGACCATTATCATAGGTCCCTAAAATCCTGTCTAGAGCAAAACCTCTTCTTAGCTGGTTTAATCAGCTTGAAAAGCTTATGCCAGACCATGCCTGGTTCAAGCAGGTAAGTACCTGATAATAGTCAAGAAACTTCAATACTTTGGGAGAGCTGCCCCAAAATCTGGGAGTACAGTTTTCATGTGTGTAGTATTCCAGAAAATGCATGAGTTACATCCTATGTATCCCATGATGTATCAGGTTTTGCCTCCACTCTCAGTATGGATACCACTAGAGGTTTGAGTCTATTTTTGGCACATTTTTGCACCCCATCTCCCCCTGCCATCCCCAGGCATACAGCCAGAGGAGCTGGGTAGCCTACAGCTCATACATGCAGACTCTGGAGACTGCGTGCCTGGATTGAGTCTGGCTCTACAACTGGCCAGCTATTTGGGCATGTTACTTAATCCCTCAGTGTTGCCATTTCTTCATATGCAAAAAGAAATGATGATAATACTACCTCACTGGGCTATTGTAAGGATTAAATGAGTTAACACATAAAAGCACATCCACAACGCCAGGCCCATAGTAGTAGTTATTCAGTGAGTAATTTAGCAATAGTAGGTACTCGGTAGGTCTTGGTGGGATGAATGAGCGTACCTTGCCAGTGAGATGTGGAAGCCTATTAATCAGGTAGGAGTTGTTATTCTTGGCATTGCCCACCCTAGCCAATCTCCTGGGTTTATAGTGGATAAATATGCATAAAATATCAGCAAACACTGAATTTTCCCCATTGACATTAGAAGATGCAGCCTACCTCCATCTAACTATTTTCACAACTTTTGAAGGCACATGAGATTAGGCTAGTTGCTAATACTCATGTCTACAAAGGGGAGAGTGGGGTGAGCCTAGGAAAGTGGTCCATTTAGACAGCATGGCCCACGAGAGAAGCCTGTGAAGGGGCAGAGCTGGCCACAGGGCTCTACTGAGGGTGTTGACACAGGCCAGTCTCTCCTGTCTCTCTTCTGCTGTGTCTGCCTGAGACTCTGGCTCTACCTTTGCCAAGGGGCTGTTTCCACGCCCAGCAATTTGATATTCCTAGTGAGGCCCTATCTGAGTCCATAGCCCTCTGTTTTTCTGGATCTATATTTCTTAAATTAAGGCCCCATAAGTTCCTTTTCAATGTTGTGACCTTGTTTAGGTGATAATCTTAAACAAATAATAATAACAACAAAGAGCATATTTGGACCATCTGGAGAACTAGCTGTGACCTGACCCTGTCTTTGAACTTGGAGCCTAAGTCTGAGTCATTTGTGTTTAAGATTGTGGGTCTTGCCTAATAGTTTGCTTTAAACTGTTTCAGGCTAAAGAAAACACACAGAGATCCTGCTTGTACCTAGAAAAGACCAAATAACCACAAAACAAGCTAGACAAAGCTGTCATGGGAGTTTAATTAAATTGGGGTAGGAGTGAAATAGATCGAGCCACACAGTAGGCGGAGACTGGGGTTCATGTCATGTCACCTTTCTAAGTAGTAAGTTTAAAGCTCAGCTGTGCTGTTTTACATCATTATATACACAGTTATAAGTAATGCAAATATACTGAGAAAATGTAAACATCAGGTTTTAGGTTTTAGTTTATTTATTTTTCCCTTGAAGAAACATACTTCTGCATCAACTATATTCAGTCACTGTGTTAACTTATTTGGGATACAGAGATGAGTGAGCTGTAATTGCTATGCCTTAATGCATGCCCTGGGAAGTAAGAGGGCAATGGTAGCCCAGAGCAGTTAGGGCCATGGCTGTGGTATAGGGGCACAGTCAGCACAAGAAGAGGAAAAGAGGCTTTCATAAGAGGAACCACATTGAGGTAAGTGAGACGGAAGTCATTCTGACCAGGAGAAGGGGCAGAATTCAACCTGGGAGGTTGAATATATTCACAAAATCCCAGGGGTGTAATACCCCTGTGGCTTACCCTGGTTTAGAGACGTGTGTGCCAGCAAATCCATGGGATGTTAGAGGCTCAATCTCAAGCAATCCCAGGGTCAGTGCATTTCAATGTGCCTTTTTGCATCTCCTTTGATAGTCCTGCTTCACTCCCAGCTCCCAGCACGAAGGGGCCTCATGATGACCACATAGATGCCCCACCGAGACCTGTGTCCTCAAATAATGCCCAGGGCAAAATTATCCTTTTTGCCCTCTTTAAAAGCTGATTACTTTAGGCCATTGATCTCAGTGAGAGGCCATAAAGGAGAACATCTGCCCCCACTAAGGTGTGAGCAGCACATAGCAACCACATCTCCATCTCTTTCTGGCATTTCATTAGTGTCCCTGCAAGGTAATAACATCAATCACAGGAAAGAATCCTTAAAAGGCAGCATTTGTGGCCTTATTGCAGTCATTTGAAAGTGTTTTGGGGAGTAATTGGAGATTTCCTCATGCCCCTTGCCTCTCACCTTTCCTTAGTCTTTGCCAGCCTTGGAAACATTCCCAATGTTTCCCCTCTGGTAGAATGTTCTCCTGCTTTCTCACATGCTTCTGATCCTTGTGTCTTTTTTTTTTTTTTTTTTTTTTTAATAAGCGTGAAACCTCCACAACTGAGTGCAAGGCTAGATCTTAGAGGGAGGTAGAATGTGAGCAGAGATGCCTGAGTGTTCGGAGTACAAGCAAATCTGCAACGCCATCACCCATTTTCCATTTCCCAGCCTTGATTCTCATGATGTGAGGGCTTGATGTTGTCATAGCCTTAGAGGTCACTAAGGGGGCACTCCTTAGGGGGCGTTTTTTCCTTCGGTTGGGCAGATTTGAGCAGAGAAGAGAAGATGCAGAAGGATCACATTGAGTGTACCTGAAAGGCTTCCATGCAGATAAGCACCCATGTTGCTCAGGCTGGTAGAACAAGCCACAGATCTAAGCAGCTTCTTCTAGGCAGATGATAAGCTTCACTTCTCTCCTCTCTCTGAGGTCAGATGTGATCAGTTAACTTGTTTGGACTAATAAAAGAAGCATAGAAATGACATGGCACTTTTGGGAGGAAGGCTTGCCGTCTTCTGTACTGACTGTGGAGACACACCTGGAGGTAAAACATCTGTCAGTCTGGGGCCTTGAGTGACTACGATGAACAGGTCCCCCTGTAAATTCTCATAGAACAGGCGACCTGCGCATAAGTCAACTTTTGTTTTGTTCAGCCACTGAGACTGGGGACAGGGGAGGTGCTGCTTATGTATAATTAGCTTATCCGATACACCTGTGTTGTGCTAGTCCTCTTCACCTTGTGCCATTATGGATACTCAGTAAATTTGTGGATTTAAGTCTTGGGTTTAAGTAATGGAAATCAACTTGAACTAACTTAAATATTAAAAGGGGGCTATGGCATGGGATAAGGTCATGTCTTAAAATCCAAGTGTGGAGATGTCCTTGGGCCTCGAGAGAGCAGCAGTAATAGGTGTGTCTAACTGAAAATTCTCCAGCGTCTAGTCTCTTCTTCCTTTGTTAGAGCCCCGGAATGTTAGCTAGATACATGGCCATCCAGAATGAAAGCTGCATTTCCTAGCCACACTTAGTGCTCAGAGTGGCTATGAAGCTAATTTCTTTTTTTTTTTTAAAGATTTATTTATGCATTCAAGAACTGGGGTACAGGCCAGAGGTGTGGTGGGTGGGAGGATTCACTAGAGACAGAGTGGGGAGCAGAACAGGCAGACTGACTGAAATACACTGCTGAGGGGAGCAGCGGGCGAGACAGGAGAGGTCTGCTGCGCCATGTGGGTAACTCCCTGTTTGGCCAGGGATCAAACTCACGCAGCAGAGGCTGCAGATAGCGTCACAATGCTGTGCTTTTTAACTCCTTGTGCCACCAGTGAGGCCCTGAAACTAATTTCTAACTGATGAGATGGTGAACAGAAGTGATAATTGCTTTTAGAACTCAGTCTTTCAAGGGGAAGAACATGTCCCACTTGGCCAGTTTTTCTCTTCCTACTAGTTGGGATTTTGACCCAATGGCAGCGGTTCAAGCAGCCATTTTGAGCCATGAGTTGAAAGCCACCTGTGGATGATGGGTGAGTAATTGCAAAAAAGGAATCTGAGAGTCCAGTATCCTTTCGACCCCATATCAGACCTGGAATACCTATCCTGTTTTGTTTCTGTGTGAGAGAAATCAACTTCAATCTCATTTAAACACTACATTTAAAAAACATTAACACACCAGCCCAATGTGTGTCCTAGCTAATACACTATGTTCAAGAAAGATACCTGGACACTATCTCCATCTGTCTGGTGCTCCTTTCTGTTCCTCTTCACATGCCTGCTCCATTATCTTTCTCATGGACTAAC
Organism: Talpa occidentalis; assembly: GCF_014898055.3. NCBI lineage: Eukaryota > Metazoa > Chordata > Mammalia > Eulipotyphla > Talpidae > Talpa > Talpa occidentalis. The sequence continues at coordinate 68,598,221 of NW_023601433.1, read as the reverse complement.
TTTCCCTGCTTCCCAGCCTTTTTTATAGAAGACATGGCTGCCTCACAGAAGTTCTAAGTCTGTTTATATAGAGATATTTATTCAGCATCTAATCTGTGCTGAGAAATGTGATAAGCACTAGTTACAGACAGTAAAACATCCTGTTTTCATGGAGATTATGAACTAGTGAGGACAAAAAGTGGAGTGTGAAATACACACAAAACAGAGAAATAAGAAAATTTTATTAAGGATGAAATAAAGAATGATGATGAGAATGAAATTGTAGGCAGGGTCTAGATCAAGGAAGACCTTATAATTTGGAGTTTGGCATAATAGGGGCCACTCATTTCCAGATTTGATAAGCAGATCCATTGGGGTATGGGCAGAAAATATTAGAACAATCATCTATTTTTTTAAAGATTTATTTATTTATACATACAAGAACTGGGATACAGGCCAGAGTTGCAGAGGGCTGAGAGGATTCACCAGAGACAGAATGGGGAATAGAACAGGCAGATCGACTGAAACACCCTGCTGAGGGGAGCAGCAGGGCAAGTCAGGAGAGGTCTACTGAGCCATATGGGCAGCTCCCTGGTGAGGGATCGAACTCATGCTGTGTGGCTGTGGATAGCACCATAGGTTGCTTCTTAAATCCTTGCACCACCAGGGAGGCTATCATCTATGTTTTTATCTCATTCTTTAAAAATTTATGTCTTATTCTTTATAATGTTAGGTAGCTGATTAGTACTATAGCACATATTCATAATTTATATATAATTAATCAGGGAATGGAGAACTATCAAAGAGTTTTTTTATTTAAATATTTTATTTTACATAATTCTTTTTTTATTTTTTTTATAGAGGCATTTTTTTTAATTTTATTTATTTGTTTGTTTGTTTTGTTTATACAAGCACTGGGTACAGTCAGAAGCGTGGGAGGGTGAGAGAATTCACCAGAGCCAGAGCGGGGAGCAGAGCAGGCAGAAGGACCAAAGTACACTGCTAAGGGGAGCAGCGGGCGGCAGGAGAGGTCTGCGCGCCATGTGGGACCCTCCTCCGGTGGCCGGGGAGCAGCCAGGGATTGAACCGGCGCCTCCGAGGCCGTGGGCAGCTTTGCAACCCAGCGCTCAACCGCTGTGCCACCGGGGAGGCCCTATTTTACATAATTCTTACATCTTTTTTCATCTTTGTACAATGTATGCATTTTCATTTTGGTTATATTCCCCATGCAATTGCACCCCCCCCCTTATTTTGACTCTAGTCCTTCCTTTCTCTGCCCCTCCCTCCCCCCTATCAAAGAGTTTTAAGCAGAACCAGAGCATGATCAAATTTGCCATTTAGAAAGGATAGAAATACTTACGTTGCAATGTGGAGAACCAATTAGAGCAAAGTAAAATTACAGGCCAGACAAGCAATCAGAAGGATCCAGCAGAACAGCTAGCAGTCTAGAAGGCCTGCCCTGGGTGGTGACTGACAGATTAGAGATTTCAGAGAGATAATTACTGGGACTTGGTGACTTATTGAATGTGGGACTTGGAGAAGAGAAACAAAAATGATGCCACAAATTCTGCTCCCGGATAAACGGCATCTGGATAAATAGCTTACTGCAATTTTAGGCAAGATAAGATCTGGAAATTGTCCTCAATTTGGAGGACATGGAAGTTACTGGTGAAATGGAGTATGGAGAATGGGCCAGTATGCAGTGTGTTGAAGACCAAAACAAGGTGAGGAAACAGAGATACCTGTTTTGGGCCACTTATTCAAGAAATATGTGAACTCGATGATAGAGAAAGCAGGGGTATTTTTTTTTCTTTGTTTTTGAGGTGGGTAAGACTTTCTTTCAAACCTTATAAGGATGTTATTCTTCCCTCAAACTATTATCCTCAGACACCCACCTTTGCACCATTTCTTAGCCAATCTTTCTGTTACTTAAAAAATCACTCAGTTTTACTTAAAAGCTAATCCTAATAATAGATGACACCTATAAAAGTAATGATGGTGATGCACCTATAAGGAAAAGGTGATATAAAGGAAGCAAGGCAGACCACCCCTAAAACCTTTGGGAGTACCAGAAGTTTCCTTCAGACACACGCACAATGTCTATCTGCCTCATCTTTTATCAAGCTGGCCTTGAAAAATCATTAGACATCATTTATTCTTTTATTTTATTGTCTTAATATCACAGTATTATTTTTTGGTGCTATTTTTCTTTTCCATTATTTTGACCCGGTGAAGGCATTTAAGGACAGACCTTGGAAGTAAACTCCAATAACAACCTCTTCCCTGAGGAAAAAGTATTTCAAGGTTTTACTTTAGAAGTCAAGTGGAGGCGTTGGAGCTCTTGGCTTGCCAGGCCCTTAGGGGCACAGAGGGGCAGGAGTGATCCACTAAGACTATGGCTGAGGAAACCTTCCTGGACTCTTCTGGGCAGGGAGTGAGTGACCTGGCGCTGGGAAGAAGCACGAGAATGTGTCAAGTCACCCAGACTCCAACCCATTTTTGCAGAGGAAGCTAGACAAAGAGATAGGGCAGACCTACGTGGGAAATTCAATCCGGCAGACCCAAGAGGGCCCGAGCACCACCCCCCCTCAAACAAGTGGGCAAAAATGCCCCTTTTCTAGCACGGTACCCGCTTGCACTGGAAGTTGTAGCCTCCAGTGACCTTCCTCTGCCCGGTCTTGAACCTGGTTCGAGGTTGGGTGGAGGCCCAAAGCCTCCCTCGACCCTCTTCTCCGCCAAATTAAAGCCCATAAACAACACGCTGTAGCCTTCATGCCCCGCTGCTTTTTCCTCCACCTCCGAGGGCCAGGGTCTGCTCTCCAGGCCGGCTCAGAGGAGAAAGAGCGGACCGCGCGAGTGGCAGGCGCGGGCGCCGCGGGGCACCCCTCCCTTGCCTCCTCCCCGGCGGGCCACCCCCTCCCCTCCCGGGGCGCTTGTATAGTTGACACCTGCAGCACGGGCGGCCGCCGCCGGGGCTTCTCGACACAAGGCGCTGGTACCTGAGCCCTTGACTGGTAATGCACCATAAACAGCTCCTTTCAGGCCCTTTCAGAGCGGGAGCGCCGAGGTCACCGTGTCTACAAACCCCTCTGTGTCCGCCGCGTCTCCCCGGCCCCGGGAGCGCGGGCCTCCAGCCGCCGCGCACGCCGGTCCGTGGGAATCCCAACACTTGTGCGCCGCCGACGCCCGCGGGGCGCGCTGGCGGGGAGACCACCCGGCCCTCCCCCAGCCTCGTCTCCACGTTCGCTCACGGAGCTCAGCGAGTGGAACGAATGGGTGCCGGCGCCCCCAGACGCTCGCGGAAATCAAATGCTAAGGCGGGAGGGGCTCCCACCCCGGCACCCGGCCGGCGCCCACTGGGTCGGGCAAGGTGCCCAGCTGGCGCTCCCGGGCCTGGGTTAGCGCCTCCGCTCTCGGCTCCCCGGGGGCGCGCGCGGTCCGATGCAAAGGCTGGGTGAGCCGGGGCGCGATCCCGGTGCGGCGCGCACCATCCTCCTGGGTGGGCAGTTTTGGGGGTGTGGGTGTCCGTGTGGCTCAGGTGGCCGGGTGGGCGCGATCTGGGCTGTGCCGTCAGGAGAGATGCTGATTCCGAGCCAGAATGGGCGCCCGAAAGGCTGCGCGAAGGCAGCGTCTTTGGCCATGGCGGAAAGGCAGCTCTTCGCCGCCTCCCAGCCCAGCTTTGCGCCCTGAATTTAGCGGCTCAGCGGATAAAGGGGGACAGTGTGCTCAGTTTCTCTCTAAAAGGGAGGGGGCACGAGAATGACATGGAACACAGACATGGAACTTACACCCAGGGCAGCCGTTGCGCCCCCCTGTTTTTTGTTTTTTGTTTTTTTTTTTTTTTTTTTTTTTTTTTGCCAGCTACGTTCCGTCTCCCTGGCTGACCTGGCTCCGGGGAAAGTAAGGCAGGTGGAGAGAGCCGCGCCGAGAACTGGCCGAGCCCAAGCACCGCGGGCGTCGTGAGCCCAGGCTCCCCGACCTCGCCCCGCCGGGGAGCTGGCCAGGGGGCCGGGGGGCAGCGGCCGCGCCGGTGGGAGCGCGTGGCCGAGGCCCTGGCCGAGGCGCGCGCCCCCTCCCGGGGCCGCAGGGAACCGGGGTTACCTGGGGAGCCGGGTTTTGTCCGCCACGCTGGCTCTCTGCGGCCCCAGAACTAATTAAACGCCTCTTTTGGCCGAGGGAAGCCTCACGCCCGGCCGGGGAGGGGGCGAGTGGGGGCGGCATGTGGGCACCGGAATAATCAGCCCCATTCTTGCGCGGCCACAAAACCCGCGGCGCAGCGAGAAGTGAACAGCGGCCGCCTGAATGGCGGTTTCAAAAGGCGACACCTGCAAGCGCGGCCGGTTGTGAATTGAATGGAGTCCAGCGCGGCGCCCGCTCGTACCTGAGCCGCGAGCTATTAGTGTCAGGCGCGTCCAGGCGCCGGGCGGGGAGCGCGCGGCCCGGCCGCCCGCGCTGAATGCGACAAGCTGCGGCGCGGCCGCTCCATGGGAATGTCGCCACTTGTGCTGCTCGCGGTCGGGAGGGGGTGCGCTGCCCTTTCAGAGACAGACACAATTAGGCAAAATGCTCAATGAACATTATAAATGATGTGCGATCGCTCTGCAGATTGCCTGGCAAATCAAATTATATGGTCGCTCGCGGGCGATTTCCATGTGCTTTTAAAACGTAAACAGGTATTCGCCGATTTTCAAAAAAGGGCCCGACTCAGGGATTCCGGAAAATACAACTGAAAGACTCGGTGTTGAATATTCACACGTCTCCTTTGTTAGCGATTGACTTTACAATGGGCTTGGGGAGGGGGTGAGTTTGCAGGAGACACATTTTTTACTGTCTTACATAGCGCAGAGGAAGGCACCAGAAGTTTGCATTTATTACAACTCACAATTACAGTGGGACGCTCTTTTTTTCTTTTAAGACTAAAATTCTTCTCATAATGAATGACTGGAAAGCTACTGTCATTCTAATCAAATGGAAGAAACATTCTAATCAGATGGAAGCTGGCCCGGGTGCGCTTGGCGAGGGGTGGGGTGAGACGCGCTTCTCAGCGCTCCCTGTTGTGCTACACCCCGAGGGAGCTGCCTGGAGGAAGCCGGCGCTCCTGCACTGCACCGCCCAGGCGCTGGGCTTCGGGCGCGGCCAGCCGGCACCCTGGCTGTCCACTGGGCGACCCTGCACCCGCTGCGCTCCCGGACGGGCCGTGCGCCCCAGCGAGCCTCAGGAAATTGCGCCCTGCATTGCGCACTAGACGGTTCCTGCAGCAGCGTCGGCACAGGCGTCCCGGCACCCTTGCTCCGCCCCAGTTTCGTCCAGAGCTCTTAGGCTGGAAAAGAGGCGAAAGGAGCAGCTGGAGGCGCCCAGATTGCTCGGACCCCCGCCGAGGCCGGGAGCCAAGCCTCAGGCGAGGTGCTGTAGCTGAGGAAGAGCAGAGTCGATTTTAGCTTCTGAAAAAGGAAGCAAGGAAGCGGCAGCAATCGGCTGCCTCACGTCTCTGCCGATCTCCATCCATTTTCGATTTTCTACTCTTTTGGTTTGCAGATAATGGGGCCGGAGGGCGGGGTACAGCATTGTGGATCCGGGAGACAGTTTGCAAAGCAGCAGAAAGGAATATTGGAAGTCTAACTTTGGGTTCGCCTTTTCCATTGACTCACTGTGTTATCTTGGGCAAAGAACAACCTCTCTGGCTGAGTTTCCTTACCCACCAGACGGGAATAACCTTACCAATATACGACCTTCCTTCTTCAAGCGATTTGTATTACTTCAGTTGGTAGGTTTTTGTTGTTTGTTTGTTAGCCTTAAAGTCAAGAGCTATATTTTTTTTAAATGACGCCTAAATGGCTCTTAGAAGGACAAATCTCAGAAAACCAGCATCCTGAGCACTCGCCCTTCTATTACTTCTCTCAATCCTAGCTCTTCTAACTAACTGCTTCCTCCTGCAAAGAGGAGCTAGGAGTGACGAGAGCAAAACTCAACATATTGCTCATCTTGCATCGTGTGTGTGTGTGTGTGTGTGTGTGTGTGTGTGTGTGTGTGTGTGTTTAGAGAAGGGGAGGTTTCTAATAAATTGACCCTTTTCATTTCTTGTTGTCAAAAACTTCCTGCTAGTACCAGTGACCGCCTCCATGAAGAGCAAGTAATGAAGTGCATTTTAAGAATTAGGAAGGAGGGTTTTATTAACACAGAACTTTTAGTTGCTGTACTTCAGGGTTTGAGTGTTTCCAGAGGAAGGTTGGGGAACCCTGAGGAGCCAGGTGCGCTGGCCTTGGTGCTGAAGGTGAAGGCCTCGCCTCTGAGGCAGCCTCCCTGAAATCAATGGCCTTTGTAAAGAAAGGACTGCTAAAAGAAATGCTGTCACACCCTCTTAACACCTCCTGTCCAGTGTGTGCTTGTTTCTTGTGTGTGTGTGTGTGTGTGTGTGTGTGTGTGTGTGTGTGTACCACTAGCACAGTGTCTGGAGCACAATAAGTTTTAGTTATGTAAGTGAATACTTTGGTGTGCATTTCTCTATCCCTTCCATAATCTACTTATTAAATTTAATGCAGGAAATTTTACTTAAAAATAGTGTTACAATTTCTTTAAGGTACCTAAATTCTTTCTTTCTACCACTTGATTTGCACTTGCGGAGAGAGCATCACATGTCAAAACTGAAAACTGTTTGTGCAACACTCTACTCCCTGATGGTATTTAGGGTCTGTATTATCCCTGAGCCCAGAAGAGGGTGATTTTATCTCAGGAAAAGAGATATTGACTAGGACAGAGTGATCCTGAGAAGGCACATCTGGATTTAATTAATGAAACTATTCTGAGGAAATTCAGTTAGTACTGGGTCAAGTAATTAAGGCTCTTTGCATGTCCTTTGTGAGGAAGATTTTCTTTGATCTAAAATATGGCCAACAGACCAAGGTCCAAAATTTTTGTTTACTTTTCTCTCATAATATCATATTTAATCATTAAAAATCCACTTCTACAACAGATTACCCATGAAAATAATCTGTTAAAACTTCATAAATACATGCACACACATTTACATGTGATGTATATAAATGTTTATATACATATATATTTATATATGATATATATTTATTTCTGATGCTACCCAGACTGCAGACTATGTGTGTACACACACACACACAAATATACATATTGAACTATATATCTACAAACACCCAGGTGTGCAATGAATTTTCCTCTTGGATGGAGCTAACTACAGCTCCCAGCCTTGGTATGGGAAAGCGCCTGTGTGGGGGACTGTGTAGTGGAATCAGGGCTTATTGAAGAGAAGCAAAGGTCATCTAGATCATTTCTAGCACTGGTACTAAAACCACCCTTGAGATCCTCTTATGTTGGCTTTTTCTTCTCTTGCTATCTGCCTATTGGACACAGAGGATCCAGCAGAGGAACCCCAGGCCCTGGATCAGGCCAAAGACAGTAGGTATAGAGGACTTGTGTTGTCAATGATTGGGAAGGAAGATAACTCTTTACAACCTGCTGACCCACACTAATCTATGAAGTGAGCAGTAGTTTTTTTCAGCCCCTTCCTTTTCCAGGACAGATTGGGGATGCCTCTGTATCAGATGATGGGTCCCCCATGGCTCACAAAGGGTGTCACCACTGCTCTACACTTGACAGATCAGAATCTAAGCTGACCTTCAAGAGAATCTACCAATACAATGAAACAAATCCACCACCCACAGAGCTGAAAGACTCTCAGAAATAACATTTGTGCAAAAAGAGTTAGATACCAAGGAGGAAAGTTCTGGATTTAAATGGGTTTAAATGGGTCACACAAAGGAAGTATTTTTCAGTGTTTCTCAATCCTGGGCCTTTAGGAAGTCATAGAAGTGGTAATGGGGCATCACTATATATGTTAAATTTTTAAATAAAAATGTAGAGAAATCAAATATTTTCTGAAAATAGAACTTAGCAAGATGTCTAATGCTTCCTGACCTTGCTTTTCCCTGGAATTCTAAGAACTGATTGTGATTGCTCTGGTGACTTCATAACCCGCAGACTTTGACTAGTGGTTACATGTATCTGTGATGAATAAAAATAGGAAAATTAGTTTTACACTTGATCTTAGCCAAAAGGCCGAAAAGCAATGGAAAATTAGTTTTAAAAAATCCATACACACTGGGCCTCCCTGGTGGCGTAGCGGTTGAGCGCTGGGTTGCGAAGCTGCCCACAGCCTCTGCAGGGCCGGTTCGATCCCCAGCTGCTCCCCGGCCACCAGAGGAGGGTCCCACATGGCGCGCAGACCTCTCCTGCCGCCCGCTGCTCCCCTCAGCAGTGTACTTTGGTCCTTCTGCCTGCTCTGCTCCCCGCTCTGGCTCTGGTGAATTCTCTCACCCTCCCGCGCTTCTGACTGTACCCAGTGCTTGTATAAATAAATAAATAAAAATAAATAAATCTTTTAAAAAAATCCATACACACATGCATAATCTCTTAACCCTGGGGACCTCTGGGGGGCCATGGTGATGGAGAGGTTTGGAAGCACTTAAAGGTTTATCAGGACAGGGTGCTCTTGGCAACCTCAGATTATGCCCACAATCACCAGTTCCCATATGTTCTTGTTGCCCATTCTGTACCTCTTAGGTAGATTCCCTTACATGGTGATGATTTTTTTATCCATATTTGCAGGGCCTAGGGGCATCCCATTTGGCTAGCCTATTATATCAGGGCACAGGAAAACAATAGAGATGATGTGTGTCACCTCCGCAAGAAATACACCTTGGGAGGCAGAATGGATGGCACCCGCTGAGCAGAAATACCCTGTGCTAGTTTTCTATAGCTCCTATAGCAAATGGCCATAAATATGGTGACTTAAAACAATACAAACTTAATTTCTTACAGTCCTGTAGGTTGAAAGTCCCTCTGAACTAAAATCAGGGTCTCAACAGGACTGTTTCGTCTCTGGAGAGTCTGTTTCTTTGCCTTTTCTAACTTCAATTCCTTGGCTTGCTGCTCACTCCACTCTTCTTAAGCCAGTGACATCCATCTCTCTACCACTTCTGCATGGTCACATTTCATTCTGTCTCCTTTCACTTTTAAGAACCTTGTGATCACTTAGGGCCACCAGTATCATCAGCATGTCTCCCCAGCTTAAGGTCAGATGATTAGCAACCATAATTGCATCTTTGACTTTAATTCCCCTTTGCCGTGGAACCTGGTCACATGTTGCAGGGACAAGGGAGTGATGCCCTGCTGGGGGGAGCTGGTCTGCCAACCACAGACCCTTGGTAACTCATGGTTGCTTGGTGTGCCACGGTGCTGTGAAAGGGGAGGAGGCTCTGGGTGGAAATGGGAAAAGACAGGAAGCTGAGTGGGAAAGTATAAAAATGGCTGTTGCTTCTTCCTGTTGAGTCAGAGAGCACAGGAAGGTGACCAAATCTTGCAAATGATGTGACTGCTTTGCACCTTTGGAAGCGACATCCTGGGGTTTACTGAAACAGCTGTCAACTTTCCAGATGTGGTCAGCCACGGAGGCTCCTATTGTTGAGACACTGATAGGCAGAGTCGCATTCTCCTCCTGCGTCTCAGGAGACATGCTTGGGAATGTTGCCAGAGGGGTGGAAGCACTAGAAAAACCGGATGGCACTAGAAAAACCGGATGGAGGAACCAAAATGCTAAAAAGCAGCAGGGCCATAGAAGCTAGCAATAGAACTTCCAGGTATTAGGCATGAGCACTTTATATGCATTGTTTTAGTATTTGTAAAAGTACACGATCTATTACACCAATTAGAAATTAGGAAAAGAAGCTCATAGGCCCTGTCCTTGGCCATCATAATCCCTGTGGTCGTGGTCAACAGGGAGGGCCAGGAAGAAGAGCTGGGCACACCCTGGTCTTTTGTGAATGCTTGTCATCCTGTAGGTTGATCTTCAGTTGTTCTTTCTCAGCTTCTGCTAAGCAACACCCAGTGCTTTTGGCTGCCGGTACAGTCTCCTTGCCAGCCTGGCAAATGGAAGCAAGAAGTCATTACATTTCTAATTGAGCAGATTAAAAATGCCATTTCCCAGGGGTGGAGGGCAGATTTGCCCTCAATGCCACCTGGCCCTTTTGAAACCACAGCGATGCTAAGAGGGGTGGGGGTCAGGGGTGGCCAATGGGTTTAGCTCTCCTTTGTCCCCAAACCCTCTTGTTTGGGTGAGACTGCATCTGTTGTGGGGGATGGCTGCCCTGGAGTGAGGCCTCTGGCGTGGCCGTCTCTGCTCACTGGCCTCATTGGCACAGGACCAACCTTTCCAAGTTGGGTGTGAGCCTTGTGCCCTCTTTACAGAGGAGGTGGGTCGGACCTCCTGAGAGTGGATTTCCAGACTTTCATCCTGACACTTCTTTATTTACTGCCCTGGTTCTCGTTCATCTCTCCTATTGAAACGCCAACAAGGAACCAACCACACCAGTATCCAAGTTTCCACTATTTCATGTTTCCAATGATTTTCAGTATGTTTTTCCTTCTCAAGAAAGTTTCTAGAAATTTCTACCATTCTCATTTTCTGGAATCTCTTCTTTCACTCACTCTGTGCTGACCACATGGAGCAGAACTTCCCACTGACCTACAAAACTCACCTCAGACTATTTATTACATGAGCCAGAAATAAATGTTTTTCTTCCCTATAAGTCATTTGCCCTACCTAAGAATTGAGTTAATGTTACTCAAATTTAGGTTCCGCAATTGTGAATTAACTGTCCCCTTTTGCATATAGTTATCAAGCAGATACAGACCTGCATAGATACCCTGTCTCTACTCCCTGGGTACAATTCCTTACAGTGTCCTGGCTGAGTGTGCAGTTTCTGGAATTGGCCTTCCTGGGTTCATAGCCCTCTGTTTAAATCACTCTTCACCCTGGGCAAGTTACTTAATCTTCCTCACCAATCACCTCAGCTTCCTCAGCTTTAAATTGCAGATCATACCTATTGCCTATATGGAGTAATCTGAGGATTAAATGAAATAACACATCAAATGCTTAGATCAAGGCTGCCACATGGAAATGATTTGCTAGCTCTTAGTGTTATTTCACATGTGTTCATAAGAATATTATTCCATAAACACTGATTAACACCCAGTGCAGGTGTTGTAATCTGCTGGGTGCAAGGGACTATGGAGAAAATTAGGACAAAATTCTTCTTCAAGGAGCTGACAGTAAGGAAGTCATATTTAAAACAACTCAGTGAAGGAATCGGAGCTGGTATGTTATAGACAAGTGTATGGAATCTTATAAAGGACCCACTAGCTCCAGGCTAGGGGTACAAAGGTGAGGACACTATGGGGAAGGAGAGAGGATATTTTAAGAATTTTCCTGAAGTCCATGATCACATTTTCCCAGTGGTTTCTGGTCCATAGAACCCCCGGCCACAGGCAAGGCAACAGGGAGCTGCTGTTGATATTAAATGGGCAGTCTCAGAGGTAGAAAGGAAGAGAGAGAAAATAAGGATGCATTGATCTAGGAGATCCCTAAATTGAGCCAGCCATGATCACAGTGTCAGACTTCACCTTTAAAACAGATGCTTAAAGTGTTAGTTGAAAATGTTTGAAAGGTAACCTGCCCAGTTGACTGTGTTGTTTGTAATCATCACTCTCCTATCCACCCTGATCTTCTAGCGTGCCAAAATACTTGACTGGACTTATCCCTCCCTGAGCATTCACAATTTTATTTTCTTCCACATACAAAAATTCTTCAATTATTTAACTTTCTATTAAGACGGCAAAGAATCCTCGCAAGGGTAACTATTCTGCCATATTACTTGCTTAAAGTCCGTGGGCTAAGTAAGAACATACAGAATTTGCATTTATAATGCTATTATTATTTCAAAATTTTTAAAGGGAGGGTGGGGCGGGAGGGAGAGGGAAAAGAGGGGCCTGAGAAAGGGGGCTCAAAGGATATTATCAAGCAACTTCTCAAACCCACAGGAGTGAATGGTTCCAGAGCAGTCATTTGGCTCCCTCTGGTGGACATTTCTGGAATTACTTATTCGCCCACGTTTAACCCTGCGCGCGTAACAAGCTCACTGGAAATGGAAAGATGCAAATAAACGGCCTGTCAACCTAAACGCTCAGCTATAGGCCAAGGGTGGGGTCATCGACTACGAAGTTTAGGTTAATCTAGGCAGAGCATGAGATTAATTAAAAAGATGAAACTGGGCCTCGCTGGTGGTGCAAGGGGTTAAGATGCAACCTATGAAGTTATCCACGGCCACTGCAGCACGAGTTCGATTCCCGGCCAGGGAGATACCCACATGGCGGAGCAGACCTCTCCTGTCTCGCCCACTGCTCCCCTCAGCAGTGTATTTCGTCAGCCTGCCTGTTCTGTTCCCCTCTCTGTCTCTGGTGAAGCCTCTCATCCCTGGGACCTCTGACCTGTACCCCAGTTTTTGTATGCATAAATAATAATTAAATAAAAAAGATGAAATTGATTAAACTCAACTGCATGCAAAAGGAATTTCAGCAATATTCATAGGCATTTTAGCGATACTCATATGTTAATTTTCTAGTTTTCAGCCCTCCCTTTCCCCTCCCCAACGTAGTGTTATAGCCACAGAAAAAAATCGAAAAGCCCACTCCATAGATCTCAGCGTCTTGCATTCCTTCTGCCCCCACTAGGGCCGGGGGGGCGGGACCGGGGAAGTGTTTAAGAGACTTGTCCTGGCGAGGGGCGCCCTCTAATGGCTTGGGCAAGTCCCCCACGAGCGCTCTTCTTGAACTCCTCGAACAGAATCTGCGGCTCCACTAGACCTGCGCTTCTGACTCTTTCCAAGTTCCACGACACATTTTCTTTTTTTCTTTTTTTAGTCTATTTTTTATATTAACTTTAAATTTTTTTTTACATCATTGTTCATTTTAAAACAATATTTGCTTCCCCCCTCAAAAACTCTAGTCCCCATAGAGTGTCCTTCCCCAAGGCACCCGTGCACCATCACCTCAGTCCCCTGGGCTCCTCCCTCCCTCCCTCTGATCCCTCTCCCGCCTCCTCCCCTGCAGGATGTCTCTGGTTTCTAATTGTCTGTTTTTGCTTTGTTGTGTTTTGTACTGTTGTTATTTTTTTACACTGAGGTCTTATTTGGTTCCCCTATATTCCTGCTGTAAGTGAAACCATCCGATAATTTTCTTTTTCCTTCTGGCTTATTTCACTGAGCATAATTCTCCATGACACATTTTCTAATTGACGGATGAAAGATATTTATTGATAAACCGTCCGTGAAAATGCACGCGCTCACCCCGTGCTCATGTGTGCACACATGTACTCTCTACACTCCGCAGTGTCTAAACTACAGTCGGGGCCTCCCCGGTGGCGCAGCGGTTGAGCGCTGGGTTGCGAAGCTGCCCGCGGCCTCTGCGGCGCCGGTTCGATCCCCGGCTGCTCCCCGGCCGGAGGAGGGTCCCACTTGGCGCGCAGACCTCTCCTGCCCCACTTGGCGCGCAGACCTCTCCTGCCGCCCGCTGCTCCCCTCAGCAGTGTACTTCGGTCCCTCTCTTGCCGGAGGAAGGAGACAGACAGGGGCCTCCCAGCTCAGCTCCGTGCGGACACTGGGGGTGCCCGGCTCCCTGGGGTTCAGGGACCTCGCGCCCCTGGAAGACAGAGGCAAAGCGAGTAAAATCCCGCGCATCTCCGCCTTGTTTCCTTCCACCCTTGGGCTCTGCTGACTCCCTCCTTACCCCCAGGACTCCGCTTCTCCCCTTGACTCTCCTGCCTGCCTTTTCATAACTGAGATGCTCCATGGACCGACCTAGCCTGAACTCGCGGCAGAGTCCCCGGGACCTGGGGAAGCGGCGCGCACACGCCGATGCACTTGCTGTCCACAGACCTCGCGCAGGCCTCACCTGGCCGGGCTGTGCAGGCAGGGCTCAGGCCCAAGGTTACTCCTCTCACCTGACAGCTGGTGGAGGCGGGACCCTGCTGCGTGAACCCAGCTATCAGCTACTGCTGCCTTAATTCCGTTTTTTTAAAAGTGGCTTCACCCTGCTGGAGGCCCTGTGCTGGCCACTGTGGGGAACACAGTCCTGCCTCAAGGTTTCTTTTCTTTTTCTTTTAAAGATTGATTGATTGATTGATTGATTGATTGATTGATTGATTTATACATACATACATACATACATACATACATATATACATATATACAAGCACTGGGTACAGTCAGAAGCGCGGGAGGGTGAGAGAATTCACCAGAGCCAGAGCGGGGAGCAGAGCAGGCAGAAGGACCGAAGTACACTGCTGAGGGGAGCAGCGGGCGGCAGGAGAGGTCTGCGCGCCATGTGGGACCCTCCGGTGGCCGGGGAGCAGCCGGGGATCGAACCGGTGCTGCAGAGGCTGCGGGCAGCTTCGCAACCCAGCGCTCAACCACTGCACCACCAGCAGAGGCCCAAGGTTTCTTTTCTAATGGGGTCAGAGGACCGGTGGGCCCTGAGGCAGACTCGTGGCCAGCGCGGAGCAGGGAGCAAACCTGGGATTCAGCGCTTTCTATTTTGCTGTGACTGTTTACATGTCTGTGGTTAAATAAAAGAAAACCAGTTGCTCGGTTTCCTCTCCCTCCTTGCTTCCACTCCTGCCTCCTCCTGTGCCCCTCACATTCTTCTTCTTTCCTGTGATCAGGCATCCTGCAAGGCACACTGCGAACCTGCACTCATTACAAAAACTTGCATAAGTGAAGTGGGGGGCTGTCTCCCCTATCATAGTGGGGAGTGGAGGGAGGTGGTCCCTGGTGACCCCTCTTTCAAGGGGTGTTTAGCTGTGACAGTAGGTGTCACCCTCGTCACTGGACAACCATCTGATAGCCCTAATTAGGTCACAAGAAGCCAGTCCAGGCTTCTTATGCCCCGTCTCCCTGCTCCCTTCTGGCGCCATGCAGGCCGCTTAGCAGAGGAACAATTCTCGTCCTGCTCTCTTTGGCTTGTTTCCAGCTGGGGACTGTTACAAACATAGTCTTTCCTGTATCTGTCTTTCAGCACGAATAGAGACAAATTTGGTTAGATTTATCTGCAAGTGGGTCAGGGGGTAGGTCAGGGGGTGTGGGTGTCCTCAGTGTGAGTGGCTTCAGTGTGAGGTGTAACTTGCTCGGGTGATCTATTGCTACTCAAGAAATTGCCACTCAAATGTAGGGGGTTCAAACAGCCACTCTTTGATCATATCTCATTTGTGGGCTGCAAATTCTGGCTGGCTGAGGGGCCGGTATCTCTTTCCACCTTGTATGTTGACAAAGGCCATCAGGCGTGGCCACCACTAGGCCTGGTTGCTTCCGCTTTGTACTGGTGCCTCCGTGAGGACCGCCTCGAGGACGGGGTGGTGGAGTCCCCAGTGAGGCCTCCCGGGGCGGCGGGATGTCCAGCATGGCAGCTGGCTTCCTGAGAGTGAGGACATATATTCAAGACTCAGGTAGCTTCTGACTCGCTCTGCCACCTTCCATGGGTCACATCATCACTGAGGCTGAAATTCGCAGAGAGGAAAATGAGACGCCACCTCCAAGGGTGAAGGGACGGAGGATGTGTGGCCGTAGATCTCCCACAGCTTTCCCCAAGTGTCCGTGCCAGTTCCCACTCCCACCAGCAGCAACAGGACGGCCAGGTGGTTTGTAATGCTGCCTTTTGTTGCGATGAACAGGTCTGTTCACATTTTCTAGAAGCTCCTTCTGCTTTCCCCTCACCAGTTACACAGCAGGGTTGCCTTCACTGCTGCCCAAGAGCCTGCCTCCACCTCTGCAGGGAACAGCCCTGGCAATTGGGCTCCGAGTTTTAGCTTCCGTGTACCACCTGCAAATTTGTCAGCTCCACCTCATCACTTGGCTCCTTCCCTCTGATCACCCTCCTCCCTCAGGGGACTGTGTCTCCCCACCTCATCCAGGCCAGCCTCACTCCCCACCTCCCTCTCTACAAAGCTGCCCTCCCAGGGGGGTTGGCCCAGTAATCAGATCCCATCTTGTTCAATCTTCCCAACCCTCCTGTGCCTTTTCTCCCAGGTACAACGCTCAATTAAAAACAAACAAACAGGGGCCTCCCTGGTGGCACAAGGGGTTAAGAAGCAACCTGTGAACCTGTCTGCAGCTTCTGCAGTGCAGGCTCGATCCGGCCAGGGAGCAACCCGTATGGTGCAGCAGACCTCTCCTGTCTTGCCCTCTGCTCCCCTCAGCATTGCATTTCAGTAGATCCACCAGTTCTGCTTCCTACTCTGTCTCTGGTGAATCCTCTCACCCCTCGCCCTCCCACACCTCTGACCTATATCTGTGGGTCTGCTAATCCTAAGCAGCCTGTTCGGCCACCATTTTGTTACCTACAGTTCTAAAACCTAAGCAAGGTCAGAATGGCCTGGTCAGTTAGGCACAGAGCCCAACCCTGCAAGGTGCCTTTCAAATCAATCAAGAGCACAAAGCTGGATCACGCTGGGAAGGCTGTGCATCACGAGGTATGATGGGGAATGCAGGGTTTCGGGGGAGGACTGATGTATAACAAGGCACCCCAGAAGCTGATCAGTGGAAAGCCTTGTTGATAAGATTGAAACCATGGCTGGGGAACTAGAGCTTGGTCTCAATTACAATACCAAGTCATCAAGCAGATGAGAAGTGCCTGGAGGGCAGACTCATGACCCCCTGACACTATAGATGACAGAGCACATTTTCTATTTCTCCCTCCCTTTTCTTTTTTTTCTTTAAAGATTGATTTATTTATTTACACAAGCCCTGGGTACAGTCAGAATCGCGGGAGGGTGAGAGAATTCACCAGAGCCAGAGCGGGGAGCAGAGCAGGCAGAAGGACCGAAGTACACTGCTGAGGGGAGCAGCGGGCGGCAGGAGAGGTCTGCGCGCCATGTGGGACCCTCCTCCGGTGGCCGGGGAGCAGCCGGGGATCGAACCGGCGCTGCAGAGGCTGCGGGCAGCTTCACAACCTAGCGCTCAACCGCTGCGCCACCAGGGAGGCCCTCTCCCTTTTCATTTTGTCCTCCTTCCTCTCACAACTGATGTTAAATAATTCTTCTATCAATAAAAAGGCCAGGATCCTGCTCTTCAGCAGCATCATGCATGTGTCTGGCCTTCCTTTTTTTGTCAATAGACCAGTCGCATGCATGCCCCTCCCCCAGGTGAATAGGTAGCTAATCATGGTCTTAAATTCAAAGAGCATGCTTTTGCAGCCTCAACAATTAAAAGTTTTTGACAAGCATTGCCAACAAAAAGGGCTACATTGGCTCTTTAAGACAGATCCAGTTCTTAAAATGCACATCATCATTTTTGGAACTTAAATGGCTTACACTAATAATTCTATGTAGTCATCTACAGGTTAACAGTGTTACAAAACTAATGTATTAGATGACAAAAAAAAACAGCAAAATACTAAATAATGACAAGTAAAGGAGCTTTATTATCTCACCAGGGGCAACTATTATTAATAATTCTATATAAATCCACCCAGACCTTTTCTATATGCTCACACAGAGCTTTTGTTGTTGGAGTTTTAGAAAAATTGAAACTATAGCAACAAACATGCTGGGTTGTAACCCATTTCTCACCTGTTTTTAATTTCACAATAGATTTTGAACATTTTCCGCTGTTGTTATATACATTTATTCTAATTCTGTGGACATCCTATAATTTTTAAATCAATCTCCTGTTGTTGAATTTTCAGGCTTTCCCTAAAATTTTATCATTATAAAGCAACATTACACAAAAAAGATACTTGTGGATCTTTGTATATATTTCAGAATATTCTTTCAAGGAATTGTTGGTCAAAGACATTTTATATACAAAGCTTTCATGTATTTTCTGGAACAACAGTTCCTTGGTCTCCACAAGGACACCTGGGGTACTTTTTTCCCCAGACCCTTGCTAATATCCTTACACTCACTTTAAAATCCTTGCCGTTTGATCAAGGCATTTTTGTTTAATGAGCACTATTATTTAATGGCTCACTACTTTATTAGTAGTGAGCCAGAAACTTTTTTCTTATATATTTTGCCATTTTTTATCCCTGAATTTGAATTTCATATTTTGAAGAATTTCCTATTAGAAGTGTTTCACTCTATTGTAGACACTATTCTTATTGACCTTCAAGTTGCCCCATCTTTGGTCAGTGTGCACACTTTCATGTTAGATCCTGGGTGCGTTTGACATGGGCCAGGTGTTTAATAACATGTGTGCTGTCCTATTACAACAGGATGTTCAGGGCTCATTGTAGGGTAGGTAAATGATATCAGGCTTTTCTGCCCTCCCGCCATTAATATTGATGATGGATCCTTGTGGTCCTGAATGCATGCCTGATGGCAGACACCTGGAGTAGGGTGTGGGCATGCGCAAGTGGGTACACCTGGGCTAAGGCTGCGCTTATAAGGGTGGCGTCACGGGGACGCCAGCAGAACCACAAGAGAGAGCAGAGAAGCAGAGAGCCCAGAAATAGTGAAGACTTGTTGGGGGCTGGGAGGCTGGCAGGCCTCCCTGGCACCCCTTGCCATCTGTGTACCTGGTAAATCCCAATAAAAGCCTAAAAAGCCACTGAGGACTCTCTAGGACTCTCTCCTCCTTACCCTGTCTGCTCGGGTCATAGAGAACCTGCTCTGTGTCCTCCTGCTATTACACTCATCTTACACATTTCCTGCCCCACATCTGGAGTCATCCATTTCCCCAAGGAGCCCTGGTTCTTTCAATGGGAAATACTCAGACATTGAAAAATGTGTACTGCCACCGAATTGTTTTTGTTTTGGGGGCCTCTATATGAACAAAGTTAGGAAATAATTTTCTAAGATTTTTTTATAATATTTAAGATATTTTGAGATAAAATATGAAATGAATTTTATGGGATGACATACTTGTATTTCCAACTCAATTGGAAAACCATGAAGTCTTTACTTAAACGTACCTAGTTTCCATCTGTTTCTCCTTTCTTCCCTGCTAAAATCCCGGTTCCCAATGACACTACACAATATTGATATAATAAAAACATGCTACTGAAAACAGTTTAATCATTTTTTGCAGTTCTTTTTGTTCCTAGATAAGAGCCCACTATGAACTATGGAACACAGTCAAATCACCATGTTTAAAAATTGGTAGCTGTTAACGTGCTGTTGAGTTAAGCTCATTTTTTCATTTTGTTCTTGATTATTTTGCTATTGCTTTTTAATTTTAATTTTTTGTAATGATGTAAAATATGTTCATGATTCTGACACAAATCCACAAAAGAAGGTTAATTTGGAGCCATCTCCCTCGTTCTAGATGGATAGTCCCACACTCACACACTTTCTCCATTGTGCTTCATTTCACTGCACAACACATCCTGGGAATCAGGCTGCACTAATAGAGATGGTCCCATTTCTCTATTGTGTGGCTGCACTATGGTTTCATCCAGCCTTTACCCTGTGGATGGATATTTGGGTGGATATTTGTAGTCTTTTGCTTTATAAACAGTGCTGCGATGAATGTCCTTATATCATCTCCTTTTTGACACTGTGTCTTTGGAAGTAATTTCTAGAAGCAAATTACTGGGTAAAAGGGTAAATGTGTTTTGGGTAGATATTGCCAAATTTCCCTGTATAGAGGTTGTGCCATTGTGTGTTCTCAGACCTGTTTCTCCCTAGTCTCACACCGAGTATGTTAGCAAATTTAGAGACTTTTGTTAATTTCATAGATGAAAAATATGATCTCAGTGAAGTTTCAATTTGATAAACATATTTTTTACCATTAAAATGAGAGTGAAGAGGTAAGGAATGTTTTGTTTAAGTAAACGTGTCTTTAATTTAGCTTTATGCCCTGATGCACTAGAACTCCCACCAGCACGTCCCTGGTGAACTGGTTTCTTACTAAGTCACTAGTCCCAGAGTCGTGGAGACTTGAGGGCAGTGTTGGTGACCCGGAGAAGCATGTTCTCTGGAAAGGTGTCAGGTTCAGTTCTAATGTTAATGATGCGCTAATAGATTCACAATCTCGGGAGTGCATCTGAAGACTTAAGATGCCTCTGGTGATTCCAAAAGGAGCAGAATTGGTGAAGAGGCCACTTCCGATCAAAGCCAGGCCTGAGACTGTGCAATCAATCAAGCAGCCGTGTTGATATAGTAAAGGGTAGAAAATAGATTATTTTAATTGCTAATTGTTCTTGAGACCCCTACCAAGATATTTTTTTAAATGTGGCCTAAATGTTCTCCTTGACAGGCACAAGGAAGGAATTACAGTTTATTCAGATGCTGACATGCTGCTGATTGAAGTACAAAGAAGAGTAATCAAGGTGGGTTTTTTTTTTAATATGGCTTTTAACATTTACAAAGAAAATGATTTCAAGGAGTAGAGCTAGAAAGAAACAAGCTGTAAACAGTTACCAATCAGCCAAATACTCCTAGTTACTAAGAATATTCCCTCCACCCTCATCTCTCACCACCCCCTTCCACAATCAGCATCAGAAATGTAACAGGAATTATTCTTTTGTTCATAACTCTCAGGGAAGGGGATAAAGGGTCAAACCTAAGGGCATCTTGCCCTTTGGGAGTTCAGGATCTTGTCTTGGATAACCTCATAGACATAAACAGCCCGATGGGGCGGGGGTGGTTGGTGGAGGTGGTGGAGGTGGGCTGCTCCCAATTTTGATGAAATGGGCAATCTCCCATCCCTACTACCCAGGACTAGAGGAGGTGGAGCGGGCTCAATTACTGCATTTTAAGATGCAGAGAAAGGCCAGAGTGTAAGGAGAGGAAATCAGGTGGACAAACCTGGGAATTGCCCATTCTTTGAGGAATTCCTTGCTTATTGGTGTCTTGAGATGGCCTTCCCTGGAGTCCTGAAGCCCCAGTGCCTTCTCGTGGGTGACTTTACAATGTCAGTGGTTAACAGACAAGGAATTTCAAGGTCACTGGTAATGTGATGCATTCCGATCGCCCTTGTCTCACAGGGAATGGATAATGCTACTTACGGCTTCTGCCAGGGCAGAATCAAACCCTGATTACCCTTGAGAACATCCTCTCAGACCAATGGTGTGTCCAAAATACCTTTAGAGTCCTAAGTCTTAATCCAGGAGGTTGCCTCCTGGGTTGCATTCTAAGTTTGACATTAAAGCCAAGTCTAACTTTACAATTCAGAACAAGATGCAGACACTGGTGAGAGGTAGGTGTGAAAGTTCTGGATATCAGGTTAATCTACAAAGTAGCTAATACAATTAAAATGACTAAGGTTTTTTTATGTGGCCAAAGAAAATCATGCTTGGAGAGTAGATCAAAATAATCTTTTATTAAGTTGCTACCATTCCTCCACTAGATTACTCAACATGAGAGTGGCTGCACAGTTAGGACTTGGTTTGAATGGCAGAAGCCTCTGGAAATCTGGATAGACAAAGGCAGAAATAACTGTTTCTATTTTTAGGAAGGGTCCTTCTTAAATGAAAATAAGGTTGAAAACTTAACAGATGTGGCAAACACTCTCCAAGTCTGGCAAACCACCTTAGGAAAGAGTCATGTTGGCAAGAGGGAGCCTTTTCTAATGAGTCAGTATTTTCTGCATGGGTCTTCCCCCCATCCTTCCAGTCTAGAGGATTCCATCTGAGATTCTATGAGTGCCAAGGGCTTTTATTCATAATCTCTGACAATTAGATCAACTACAATTTCTTTTTTATAATTGTGGACGATGCAAAGAAGGGGTGGGAGAATGGAGCAATGACAGCAGGTTGCTGTGTGGAAAGAAACAAAAACAGGAGCCTCCCAGGTGTCGCAGGGGGTTAAGACGCAGCACTATGAGGCTACCTGCAGCCACTACAGCAAGAGTTCAATCCCTGGCCAGGGAGGTGACCCACATGGCACAGCAGACCCCTCCTGTCTCACCCGCTGCTCCCCACAGCAGTGTATTTCAGTGGATCTGCCTGTTCTGTTCCCCACTCTGGTCTCTAGTGAATCCTCTCACCTCCCCACTCTGCCCCTAACACCTCTGGCGTGTGCCCCAGTTCTTGTATGCATAAATAAATAAATCTTTTGTAAAAAAAAGAAACAAAAAGGGACAAAAATGGAAATCCACATTTAATGTCAAGGAAAAATGGCCACTATATAAGTACAGGACTATTCTTCCTGAGATTCCTTCTTTTCTAGAATAAAAATATTTCCTCAAGCTATTATACAGGGATAAAAGTAAAGCATTAGAATCTAACTGACAGGCAAATGAAATTGTCACCAGGGACTTTTAAAACTGATAGCATAACAGCTAGCAAATGGAATTTGCGGTCCCTAATAAAGATTTATATTTTTTATAATATGATGATGAATAACTTTTAATGATGATTTATATTTTTGTAACATGATCTCAACTGATCTAAATATATTACATGATCTAAATATATTACATTAAATATATTTTAAAACCCAATAAAATCTGAGAGCCAGAATATAGCACATAAATTGTATTCACAACCAACATCCAGCACAAAGTATCTTGATTTATCGAACACCACAGGAGGAGTCAAAACGCTATTAGGTCTTCATCTAGAACTGCCATCTTTCATTAATTTTCAAAAACAATGAACACAAAGGGAGAGGGGAGAGGAACCTATTCTAAGTTCTCTAGGTCATGTAGAAAGCATGGAGCTATTTGGCCACATACACAAGAATCTGCAAGAAAGATGACATTGTGGACATAACTAGGCACTATTCAAAAAGGGATGCCCCACACATCACCATGGCAAGACTGGCAGAATCTACAGTGCCACTGAGCATGCCCTCAGCATTGTGGTAAACAAACACGTTAAGAGCAAGGTTCTCACCAAGAGAATCAATGCACACATTAAGTCATCTAGAGCTGAGATTACTTCCCGAAATATATGAAATTCATCAGTAGAAATCAGGATCTAAAAGACAAATTAAAAAGAGTTCTTCAGGCCTCCCTGGTGGTGCAAGGGGTTAAGAAACAGCACTATGAAGCTATCTGCAACTACTTTAGCACATCCCTGGCGAGGGAAGCACCCATATGGCGCAGCAGACCTCTCCTGACTCACCTGCTGCTCCCCTCAGAAGTGTATTTCAGTCAATCCACCTGTTCTGCTCCCTGGTCTGTCTCTGGTGAATCCTCTCACCCCTGCACCTCTGCATGTATAAATAATGAAGAAGAGAAGGTATAAATATGAAGGTGGATATAAATGAATGTCAACATATACATTAATAATGATTTGTGGAGTTTAAAAAATACATGACAATAATAAAACAAAATATGGACAGGTATTAATGGAATTTGTGTTCTAAGGTTAGCATTGTTGGAGTAGAAAAATTAATAATTTTTTATATGACTATAGTTAAGGATGCATTCTGTGATTTCCAAGGTAAAATTTAAAAAAGAAACTTTAAGTAATGTATACCAATAAAGAGAAAAACAGAATAAGTTTCCTTTCTGTCCAAAAAAGTCTCAAAGAAAATGATTTAAAATTTTCAATAGCAAATTATTCAAGACTCAATTTTATTTTTATTTATTTATTTATTTATTTAAAGATTTATTTATTTATGCATACAAGAGCTGGGGTTCAGGCCAGAGATGCAGGGGGTGAGAGGACTCACCAGAGACAGAGTGGGGAACAGAACAGGCAGATCAACTGAAATACACTGCTGAGGGGAGCAGTGGGCGAGTCGGGAGGGGTCTGCTGTGCCATGTGGGTTGCTCCCTGGCTAGCTGGGGGATCGAATTCGTGCTGCAGAGGCTTTAGATTGCTTCATAGTGTGATGCTTAACCCCTTGCGCCACCAGGGAGGCCCCCCAAGACTCAATTTTAGAACACTACTTCCTCTTAGTGTTGGTCTAACCAAATGCCTACCACCATGTGATTTAATTACTTTTTGATTTAGAGCCATTTTTATGAAAGAACAAATTCACAGACTTAAAAGGAAAAAAATTTGATATTTTATTTGAGCATTTTAAAATTTAATAACCACTTTTATTTATTATCACTGAAATCTAACAGACTGTCATTGTAGTTTATCTATGAGTAAAAAGGTTGAAACTGGAATGTTCAATACATTTAAAATTTTAGGGGAGGGCCTCCCCGGTGCACAGCGGTTGAGCGCTGGGTTGAGAAGCTGCCCGCAGCCTCTGCAGTGCCGGTTCGATCCCTGGCTGCTCCCCGGCCCCCGGAGGAGGTTCCCACATGGCGCGCAGACCTCTCCTGCCGCCCGCTGCTCCCCTCAGCAGTGTACTTCAGTCCTTCTGCCTGCTCTGCTCCCCGCTCTGGCTCTGGTGGATTCTCTCACCCTCCCGTGCTTCTGACTGTACCCAGTGCTTGCATAAATAAATAAATAAATAAACAAACAAACAAATAAATCTTAAAAAAAATTTAAAAATAAAAAAATTTAAATATAAGGGGAAAAAAATCATACATCCTGTTGATCATCCTAGCTGCCTCCCAAAGCACAGCTCGTCCACATCCTTCTCCCGGGTGCCATTCTCAGTGCTGGTACGGCTGATGTCTTTAATCTGCTTTCTTTCCTCTTTCCATTTGATCCCTTAGCTATATTATCTACAAAGGACTTAACTTGCAATGGAAGTTCAGGGTAGTTTCGTAGGGATTTTTGGCTTATAATCCATCACCTCCTAGTGTCCCAACAGTGATGCCTTCTGGACCCAAGCAATGCCTGCACAAGTCTATTTGATGGAAATGGCTCTGTCATTCTGTGAAATTCTACAATCACTCCTAGACCAAGGTTGATTCCAGATAAATACATTAGGGAAATTGTGACTTGCCTGGTGCCAGCTGCAAACTTAAACTCCTTTGACAGTAAATAAAACAGGTCATTCCTGTGAGTTATGAAAACTGAGGGTGTAAATGAGGGAGTAGCAAGGGAAAAGGGTCTCTTGGACAGAGTCGGCTTTTCCTTGGCTTGAAGTTCAGTGCCACACTGTTGATGCAAAACCTCTGACCAGCAGGTCCAGGTCTACCAGGAAACATGTGGCCAAGGTGGGCGTCACACTGCAAAAGAGAGAAGCCAGGGTCATTTCTCAACTGAGCCAAAGATTTTTGTGTGAAACCAGATAGGTGAACCCAACAGGGCACACATCCCCTACCCATCTTCCCGTCCTCCACGCCCCCCCACTCCAGTGTCTGTCATCTGGTGGTGGAAATTCTACCCCAATGAATGTGGGAGTGCAGAAACAGAGGAGTGGCTCAAGAAGATGTAGTGTATATATACACAAAGGAATACTGCTCAGTGATCACAAAGGATAAACTCCTGCCATTTGTGGCAACATGGATGGAGCTAGAAGGGATTATACTAAATGAAATATGTCAGGAAGAGAGACAAATACCAGATGCTTATCACTTCTATATGGAATATAGAGAAACCGGACAAAGGGGCAGATAAAGCCAAACTAAAAAACTAGCCATAGAGGGCCTCCCCGGTGGCGCAGCGGTTGAGCGCTGGGTTGCGAAGCTGCCCACAGCCTCTGCAGCGCCGGTTCGATCCCTGGATGCTCCCCGGCCCCCGGAGGAGGGCCCCACATGGCACGCAGACCTCTCCTGCCGCCCAATGCTCCCCTCAGCAGTGTACTTCGGTCCTTCTGCCTGCTCTGCTCCCCGCTCTGGCTCTGGTGTATTCTCTCACTCTCCCGCGCTTCTGACTGTACCCAGTGCTTGTATAAATAAATAATAAAAAAAAATCTTCAAAAAAAAAAATCTAGCCATAGAAAGTCCACTATGGAACTGACACATGCAGACGTGAGGGGAAGGAGAAGGAACAAGCACAGTGGATTACGGTGGTGGATCATGGGTGCTCTGGTTCATGGGAGAGTTGTGATAACATCGCCAGAAGGGGAGATCCTGTGCTTCCAAAATACGATGTAAACCAATGTTATCTCAATCAAAAAACTAAAAAAAAAAAAAGGAATAAAAAAATGCAGAGTACATTAGTGCTAAGTAGCTCAACTTTATCAGTGAGACTGTAAGTTATTTAATGTAGACCTTGACTGGCTTATCTATAAAATGGGGATCATAATTATACCTACTATTTAACAGAGTTGTAATAATGGATAAGATGCATGTAAAGCATGAACACAATTCCTGGGTAAGTTCTCAATAATGCGTTAGCCAGTGTATTCTTAGTGTTTTTTCCTGAAGATAACACTGTGCTGTTTATCTGCTCACCTCTCGTGTGTCACCAAGCGAGGACACTGAGTACCCAAGGATATCAAAAGGAGTGTGCTGCCTGGAATGAATCCACTCTCTCTGCCAGGCTCACAGAGGGAAGAATGTGCTGATGTCACCGCAGTGTGGCTCTGTCTGGGCCACATGCTGCAGAAGGGGATGCAGGCAAGAGATGCTGCCTGTCCCTGTTCAAAATCATGTGAAGGGCTGTCTCTCCTTCTTCTGGAGCCTCCTTCTGCTCTCATCTCTGGAAGTGAGAACCAGGAAAAACTACTCAGTGAGTGGGGCAGGAAGGACTTACCCGCAGTGTCCAGGATGATGGGAAAGAGGGAGCAAAGGCAGCCCAAGTGGACCCCGATGTGTTTTAGTGACAACAGTCCCCCAGGGAATAACAGGACATGAGAATGCCCGTGCACCGGGGCAGTGTCAGGGAAAACAGCAGGTACAACGAACACCCACCTGCTTGCAGACCACCTCAGTGAACAGTAATCCCAGGAAGGTGTCCACTTGCTTCAGGATCCCCATGTTACTCTCGTCAGAGCCAGATTTACCCTGAGCCTCAGAAAATGAAGGCCATCCAGAGCCGGCAGTGCTTCTCCTCAGAACTGGAAAGACATTGACACGTGCAGTTGCTATAGAGACTCTTATTAACGTTCCAGCAGCATGTCAGGCCACATTCTCCTACTGAGCAGGACCCGACTTCCTCTCTCTCCTGCCAGATCCCAAGGCCAGTTACTTGAATCAGTGGATCCCTAGGAATTTTGCCCGCTGCACCGTCACTGTGAGAGACATGGCCTCATCACAGTGAAAGGATTGCTTGTGCCTTTGATGCTAACGGCTTCTCCTGCAATGTCTGAGGAGGACCTAAAAACACTGGCAGCTTTGTGAACTATGTGGCCCTTTAGAAAGCTCTAATCAAACCCATGTGCTCTAACTGTAGAAAAGGGGAAACACGAAATGAAAAAGCAGTCAAAGGGGCCACCAAGGATGGCACATCCCAGGAACAGGAGAGCTGATGAAGCGGCCATTTTGGGTGCAAGACACTGTGGACCACCTGAGACAGGAGCATGGCGGCCTGCAGGGATTCACAGCTGCCGCCAGGACTTCCTTGTCGTGGAGTCAGGCAAGCTGTGTGGCCTCTCCCAGATACTTCTCATCTGTAACATGGGAATAATATCTACTTTATGGAGATATTTGGGGGACTTAAGGAGATACTCTGTGGAGCACATGGTAAGTGCTCTTGAATGCTGGCTGTAATTAGTGTTGATGAGGAAGCATCCTGAGTGAAGACTCACCTTTTGGGGAACACCCAAAAGGAGGAGGGATGCTGAAGGCTGTGGAGGCTGGAGGAGGTGGAGCTGGAAGAAGGCAGCAAGCAGATCTACTCACCTAAGACCCACTCTCTAAGTGCTTTGAAAGAGGAGGCCCCTTAAATGGCAGCAGGAAAAGAGGTTTTTAAATTTTAAATAGTGGGGAGATGGCTGTCTGTATCTGAGGAAAAGAGAGAACTACAGATTACAATTCATTTCTTCTTAAGACAATCGAATCTTCTATGTGCTTCTGCATACACTCTGCTATGATGTAGTTTTGGCTTAAGTACCAGAAAAGGATGTGGTCTCTGAGATACGCTATTTAAAAAAGAAGAATCATGTAAAGACCTGAGACCATGCTCTGAAAATCAAAGGTCTAACTTTTAGGAGTAAGGGCCTCAACTTCTGAAAGACACGGGTGTGAGTCAAGGCTCAGTATGTTACATATAGGTGAACTTGGCAAATTATTGAATATTTTAAAGCCCCAATGCTCTAATTTATAAAATAGTAATGGAATTATTACATCACAGGATGGTTGAAAGGATTAATTTAGATACTTTCAATCTATATAGTGTATCAGCATAATGTTGAACAAATGGTACATACTTTAGTACTTATTTTTTTTATTTCATTATTACTGATTTTCCATGAAATATGAGGAGTCATGAGTCCAATTATAAGAGTCTTCACATTCAGTTTTGGTGCTTTGAAATCCTTTTATATGGTTTCAAAAATACTCATTTGAACTGGTCTGGCCTAGGACAAAACTTCTTAAGTATCTGTAATCATAGCCTTTAAACCCTCAACATTATATATAAACTAGTGATCATTAAAGGAATTTTGATGGAGAATTATGAAAATAGTCATTTTAAGATTAATAAAAATTCATTTAAAAGATTTTATGGGGTGGCCTCACTGGTGGTGCAGGCAGTTGAGCGCAGCGCTGTGAAGCTGTCTGCAGCCTCTGCAGTGCCGGTTTGATCCACCAGCCTCAGAGCAACCTACATGGCAAGCAGACCTCTCCTGTCTTGCCAGCTGCTCTCCTCAGCAGTGTATTTCGTCAGTTTGCCTGTTCTGTTCCCCACTCTGTCTCTGGTGAATCCTCTCACCCTCCCGTGCATCTGGACTGTACCTCGGCTCTTGTATAAATAAAATAAGTCTTTAAAAAATAAATAAAAGATATTATGGGAAATAATAAACCTTTATTGATGCAATTAACAGAATCCAGAGATTTTTCCAGGTAATGTGAGAAGCCCATGATACATAATTTAAGACTGGGAATCTAGATATTAAGGCCAATTAGTAAATCCAATATACATATTTAAATGATTAGCAGTTAAGGCCCATCCTTGAAAAATTAAAACCATTCTGGACCATCTCTTCTAGCATATACTTGGAGGTGATTTCTTTGTTTAGTTTGTTAATGTATTTATTTGCTTTTTTCACCTTTGTTTTGAAGCGAAAATATATTATTGAGCAAATGAATATAATAAAGATTCCAGCAGAACTTCCAGCCCAGGTGCAATGAACACTCCAATGCAGGCATAATCAACAAGTTTGTTTACTTACAGCTCCTTCCCTTTCAAGATTCATGGCCAGGGCCTCAGCACTCTTATCTACAAGGTCGGGCAGCTGACCAGCTGGTTTCTCTCTCCAAGGCCATCCCCGAATGCCTGCATCTTTCCCCCCTTGCGTTGCCCCCTTGTCTGGGGACTTTACCACAAATGGTTGTGTCTGCTGAAAAATGATGTTATCAATGTAACAGTTATGGACACAGTTGTGTATAAAAGGAACACTTGGTCTTTAAACCAGTGCTCAGAACTTACAGGCCTACCCAGGTCTGGGACCTCATACATGAGTAATAAAGTTTCTCCTGACCTCAACTTTCCTGAAGTACTGCTTGTTCTTCCTCTGCCTGGGTAAAAGGCTAGAACTTATTTCTACAACAGTTTCTGGAAATTCCACAGCCCCAAAACCAACAGTAGAGGCATTCAGTGATGACTGGCCCCCATAATACCTTGGAAGAACTTCCATATCCTTGAAATACTAGGAGTCAGCACACACACAGAATTTCAAACAATGTTGCCAAGCTACTTGTAACATGTAGGCTATCAGGATGTTATCTAAAAAGTGAACTAATTTCCTTCCATTCTAAGCTTTATGACCATGAAATATGTGATTCCACAATAGATTTTTTAAAAAGATATATTTATTTATGCATACAAGAGCTGGGGTACAGGCCAGAGATGCAGGGGGTGAGAGGATTCACCAGAGACAGAGTGGGGAACAGAACAGGCAGATTGACCAAAGTACACTGCTGAGGGGAGCAGCGGGCGAGACAGGAGCAGTCTTCTGCGTCATGTGGGTTTCTCCCTGGCTGGCCGGGGATTGAACTTGTGCTGCAGAGGCTGCGGATTGCTTCATGGTGCGTTGCTTAACCCCTTGCGCCACAAGGGAGGCCCCCACAATAGATTTTAATAAACACTTCCAGAATTGGCAAATGGGGACGGAGGAAGAAGGCGGCATACAGAGGAGCCAGGTGAGGGGGTAATGTTACACAATTCTGAGGCTAAGGAAGTGACAGTCTGAGATCCCCAGGGGAGTGACAATGTCTTCAGAGTGTTCTTGGCCTAGGTTTGAGGTCTGGTTCAGAAACCCAAGGTTAGCGGTCTCTGACGTAGAGTCAGCAGCTCTCCCAGAATACGTACCATATTGGCAGGCCCTGGAAGCAAGGCAGCAGGCAGGAAGAAGCTGCCAGGGAGCAGTGGCCCCACATCTAGTTGGCTCTATAACTTCCATTTTGGGTGACCGACTTTTCATTTCCTTTTGACTCTATGCATGCATTTGAAGGGATGTTTCTCTTTTTCTCTACCTGCCTCCCTATTATTAGGCCGGACACTGGAAAGAGACAGACAGAGGGAAAATAAGGACCAACAAATATATATTCCTGAGACTATCCTCTTTAATGGGAAGCTGGGTCAGGAATATAGTCTTCATGTATGAACTCTCATTAATTAGACTCTATTCTTAACAACTCCTCGTTATCAACATACATGCAAGTATAGAGCCCTCAGGATCTCCCTCTAGGGCTCTATCAACACTAACATACAACGTGAGTGCTTGTCAGGTATCACTCTGATACTTTTATAAGTGTTAACTCATAACAATGTTCGCATAACAAGTTTATGAATTCAGTGCTGCTATCATGCTCATTTTATAGGCAAAGATATCAGAGCAAAGAGACTAAGAAACTTGCCCCGGCTACACAGCAGTGGAGCCAGGATGCACATCCAGGCAACGTTAACCACTTGACTGCTCTGTCCTAAAAACAAATAAATGTTTAAGAAGAATACGTTCTAGAACAGAAAAGAATCTTGTGAACACATTCTTTTTGCTTAGTAGCTGCTGCTGCAGTGGGAAAACATAATAGGAAGAAGCCCAAAAAGAGTTTAAGAAAATGGAAATGTGTCAACTAAGACTAAGTGATGAGAAAAGAAACAAATAAGGTTAGTGAATTGACATTTCGATAAACTGGCCATGGGGCAAAATGGGATTTTGGAGAGAATCAGCTGGTTTTCCAATTAGTCTTGGTTGCTTTACTGCCTCTAGGCCCTGGGGTTAGTCACATAGTATCTTTAATTTGAACTAGCATTGTGCTAACACAGTAGCATGAAGTTTAAATTAATTAAAATTAAAAATTCAACTTTTAATCACATTTGGCGTGCTCAATAGCCACATGAGATTAGTGGCTACCATACTGGGTTGAACAAATATAGAACATTTACATTTACAGAAAGTTCTACTAGGAAGAACTTTCTGCTCCAGTCTCTCAGACTCCTTCCTGCTCCACCATTCTCTGATTTCACGAATGCACCTGCATATTGGCCATGGGGGTATGGTGGGCACTGTATAGGCAGGAGGGCTCATCATTACTAGTGCAGACACTGGAACACCAATAAAATACAAAAATTAAGAATATAATAGATGTAGGTGAGTGCTCCTACAAGACTGACTTATCATGTTTTGTCTTCGCAGTCCAGTGACAGAAAGAACTTCTGTCTGGTTTCTGCACATGGCAGTCCTTCACAATTTTACAACCTGGTTCTTGGGCTGCATACAGGTTGTGCCTAAATTCTCCTCCTCCTCCTCTTTAGCAGAATCAGAAGTGAAGGAAGAACTAATGTCTCAGAAATTTGAGTCCCACATTTTACTGTGGCCAAATAAACCATTTCTCCCAGTTTTTCCAGGTGTAGGGTAAGGAAAAAGTATCAGGTTTTTCTGCCCTCCCGCCATTAGGATAGATGAGGGAACCCTGTGGTCCTGAATGCATGCCTGATGGCGGGCACCTGAAGTGGGTACACCTGGGCTGAGAGACTGAGTTTATAGGGGCGGCGTCATAGGGACAGCAGCAGAAGCCAAGAATGAACAGAAGCTGAGAGAAGAAGAGAAGCAGAGAGAACGCCAGAGAGAGCCCCTATAGAGTGAAGACTTGCTAGGGGCTGGGAGGCCTGCCAGCCTCCCGGCCCCCCAGCGCCCCTGCCTGCCATGTGCCTGGTAAATCTAAATAAAAGACCTGCAAAAGCCACTGAGGACTCTGACTCCTCCTTTACCCGGTCTGCTGGATCAGAAAACCTGCACTGTGTCATTCCTGCCGCTACACCAGGCATTGTTGGGCTGGCTGCCATCTTGGATATCTCTTCATGAGCCAGCGAGTGAAGGGATCAGGCAAAGGCCTAACCTTCCCTGAATATGGAGGAAAATCAACCCTAATTGTTCCTCATCCTTGCACGTGGGCTCTGGCTTCCAAGTTCGGTCCACATTAGCAGCCAGGAAAGCCAGACCTGCTCACAGCCCAAAGGACATAATAAGGCGCTGCCCTAACAGAAGATTCACTGAGCTGAGCTGACTTGTATTTTATTCTAAACTCATTTAGGGTTGATTCAAAAGAAACGAAAACATCTTTGAAGTTCTGGAAAACAGGACTTCAAAGATGCTTTTCTTCCTTCTTCATCAAATCTACTTTTTAAAGACTGTTTGCTGCATGTCTAAACAGAAAAGGTTTTGTTGAGAGATTTCAGATCCTGATTGACTTAAAAGGGCTTTGAAATCAAGAGACAATTAAATTTACTTATAGCTACATAGAAAAGGGCATGGTATTCACTACTGTCAGGCATCGTGGGCAATCTATCCTCATAAAATTCTACATTGCCTAAATTAAGTTATAAACCCATTTTCTCTGGGAGAGAGCTTTAATCACATGGCCAACCAAATACTATTACAGTTTAGATTTCTTTAAAAACTTCCCCAGGAAAAATCCCTATTTCTCAGGGATATAGAAAAGAAGAATAAAGGCTAAAAAGTCTTGTTACCTTCTCTGAATGCCAGAAACAGCAAGACAGGCAAATATCTTATAATGGAAATCTCTCCTTATAGCAGCAATGTCAAATGAGAAGTGCAATTAAAAATAATACAAGTATGCATTTATCCAAGGTCTCAAATAAGATGGAGTTTATGAACCTGGAGTTTTCTTGTTCTTCAGTGCCTCCTGATGCCTCACCTCACCTGAACAGCGGGCTGTCACAGCACACAGTGATACATTCCTGATTCCTTGTTATCCAGGTAGATCCCACTGAAAGGCTAAAATAAATGAGACACATCATGTTTAGGTTTCTCACATCCGCTGGAGATGATCTGGCAGTTTTAAACCCAATATTAAGCACCTTAATAAAATAATTTTTGTACAAATTTGACAAAGTGCAAATGAGAGAAATTACAGTACACCCAATGAAGCAGCACACGGGCTGATTCAACCCAGTGCTTATTGTGCCGAATATTCAAATGATGACTTTAATTGTGCTTCGTATTTACATAGCACCTTTTATTCAAGAACATCAAAGTCTGAGAAAAAGGCCAGAGAATAGTCCTCTGGATTGCGTAAGATTTTGTTCTCCAATTCAAGAGTTAATACAGCAGGAATCAAGTTCACTGTCTGAAACTTTGAAATCTCCAATTAAAGGTAGAGTGTAAATATAGACAAAGCACAGCTCAGTGAGGTGGGTCTGTAGTTTTAATATAATATACTCCACGTGGTGGGGTATACAGACACTTATTAGCCTGTAGTCAGAACAGGTGAGGGATGGAGGGCGGAGCGGGATGTGTGCAGGGGAAGGCTACAGGCTTCTATAACTGGATGGTGCTGATGCCCGGAGCAGACAAGGGAGGGACCAGATTTGCAGAGTTGCCAACCAAGAATTAGGTTTTGTAGTCAGATCTGTTCCAATGCCCCCACCCCACACACCCCAAAACACCTAATCAGAAAATGGTAAATGAGTATCACTCACCGGTTCAGTTCCTTTTTCTCTGGTGACATAGAATTGCTCTGGAGTTAGCTTCTTTTGCCATTCACTCTTGGGGAGAGTTGGTTCACGCTTTGTAATAGACCCTGTATTGTTAAATAGAAATTTTTTTAAAGGCACATGGCCTTTTCTTCCTTAATTTTCCTCCTAGGGTGTGCTAACCCCAATAGAATAAGGCATTCCCTGCCTCTCTTTCCCTTCCTTCCTTCTTCACAGGGACAATAAAGCTCTGGTACAAAATGCTTTAATTGACTCATTATATTAAAAAGAAATGAGTAATAAGTAGAGAGGCAGTTTTCCAGTCCCCCCTGGGGCATAGAAGCTAAAGAAGTAGCTGAAAAATGAAACAACGCAGAATAAATTCTCCTCAGGTACCTAAGGGTAGAAATTGATCCTCTCTCCCAATTCTACTTTCAAAGGAGTAGTTCCTGTCAGGAGACAGCTGGGAGTAGCTGAGTGATTGCAGAGAAAAGATCGCTGAGCTGGCGGGTTATTAAACTCCTCTCCCTTGCTGGTTTATAAAAGATATCTCTGATTTTGTTTGTCAAGGGAGGTCTTATTAAAAATTCTTGTGTGGAAAAAAGAAGAGACTCCTATAACATACAGTCCTAAGGGGGAAACTGAGACCTGCTATAATCTCGGCTTCATGGTTTTGGTCGACATTTTGTCTGCCTTTTTTCTATTTCCTTTGGTCTCCATCTTACTAGTTTTATTCCAGTGAATGTAAGCAAAGTGACTAGAACAATACTGTTTAGCTAAAGGGGAGCTGGGAAACTTAATGCATATGCAGATGTTTTCATCATTCAACATTAAGAACTTGAAAGGGTCTTACAATCTGTTCAACTCTTCGATTTACAAATGAGAAGAAAAGAGGCCCCAGGGGTTTCATATCCTGCCCACAGCATTGAAGGTGAAATATTTAACACTGCTGATGTCACCACCCATATATCAAACACATCAGAAAATCATATTTGACATTCATTTTTGTTTACAACAAAAAAGTCCTAAATAATCTTTCAGCAAGAAAAGACTACCATCTTCCTCACCAGTTTTAATGCCACGCAATATGCTGTTTTCAGTAATACACATAGATTACTCATGGCTGTTTGCATTTTATTTATTTTTTATTTTTTATATTTTTTAAGATTTATTTTATTTATTTATTTGTACAAGTACAGGGTACAGTCAGAAGTGTGGGAGAGTGAGAGAGCCAGAGCCAGAGCGGGGAGCAGAGCAGGCAGACAGACCAAAGACACTGCTGAGGGGAGCAGCGGGCGGCAGGAGAGGTCTGCGCGCCATGTGGGACCCTCGCCAGCGGCCGCGGATTGAACCTGCACTGCAGAGGCTGCGGGCAGCTTCCTCGCAGCACTGTGCCACCAGCGGAGGCCCCTGTTTGCATTTTATTAAAGGAATCTTATCTGTTAAATACATTGAAAGTGTTCTTTCTTAGATACTTAAAATAGCGGCTGTTACTGCACGAGAAAGTGACAGTTGTCCTTTGAACTATGCTTCCATAACTCAGATGTCTTTGGGTTCCTTTTTCTCTGGATATCTGTGATTTGCACAGGCTCTCTCTCCTGTTGGTTGTATGGTCCTTGAGGTGGGCTTTGATTTTCTCTTCTTTAAGGGAACCAACTCTGGGTCATGTGGTCACTTACTGGTTGTCTCCGTCTGGTTTCACAACTTTTCTGACCAAAGTCAAACACTGCAAATTGCCACATGTGAGCCAGCCTCTTTTTAATAAATACCTGTTCAATCTTAGGGAAGCTTTTAAGAAGTGGGATGAGAAGGATTCACAGTCACTTTAATCTGCAGAGCCAGCCTCCTTTCCACCTGCTGCCTGGGCTGTTTACGTCTTATGCTCAGGACGGTTTCCTAGCAGAGTGTCTCTAGAAAGATAGCTCTTTGACTCAAAAGATTATTTTCTCCAGGATATTTTTTTTTTAAAGATTTATTTATTTATTTATTTATGCAAGCACTGGGTACAGTCAGAAGCGCGGGAGGGTGAGAAAATTCACCAGAGCCAGAGCAGGGAGCAGAGCAGGCAGAAGGACCGAAGTACACTGCTGAGGGGAGCAGCGGGCGGCAGGAGAGGTCTGCGCGCCATGTGGGACCCTCCTCCGGTGGCCAGGGAGCGGCCGGGGATCGAACCGACGCTGCAGAGGCCGCAGGCAGCTTCGCAAGCCAGCACTCAACCTCTGCGCCACCGGGGAGGCCCTTCTCCAGGATATTTTTTAAGATTACCAAGTTCAACATGTGCCAGACACTGTGGACAGTGTAGCCCTTCACCACAGATTACCTGTCATTTTTCACAGATGCCTAATTGCTCCTTGAGCTTTTATGGTTTCCTTGGCATTCCTTTACTGATGGATATCTGGGTGGTAGCCAGTTTCTGTTCTCAAGAATAGTCCTGTTAAAATCATCTTTGTACCTAGGGGCCTCCCTTGGTGGCGCAGGTAGGTGAGTGCCGTGCTGTGAAGCTGTCTGCAGCCTCTGCAGTGCCAGTTCGATCCCGGCCAGCTGGCAAGGGTCCCACATGATGCGGCAGACCTCTCCTGCCGCCCGCTGCTCTCCTCAGCAGTGTATTTCATCAGTTTACCTGTTCTGTTCCCCGCTCTGTCTCTGGTGAATCCTCTCACCCTCCCACGCATCTGGCCTGTACCCCGTTCTTGTAAAAATAAATAAATAAATCTTAAAAAAAATTTGTACCTATAGCTTTATCCTTTCTTTGATTTCTTTCCTTAGAATATATTCTCAGGAGAGTGTGTCTGGTAAGTTTCACACCTTCGCTTATGTATTGGTGGCTGGTCAAGTTTTAATATTACTGAAGAACTTCATTCCTGGGAATTCACAAGGTTGTTTCTGACAGCACCAAGTGCAAACCTGGAGACTTTTTTTTTTAAATAAATTTTATTTTTATATTCCCCATACAATTGCAACCCCCTTATTTTGATCCCAATCCCTCCCCTCCCCACGCCCCACCACCCATAGAGTGTCTCTGGTTCATAGTTGTTTGTTGATTTTGATTTTCACTTTCTTATAGTTATTCTTTTTCCTGGTCCCTTATTTAAGTTTTCTAGATTCCTGCTATGAGTGAGACCATCCGGTATTTTTCTTTTTCTTTCTGGCTTATTTTGCTGAGCATGATTCCTTCCAGCGCCATCCATGTTGCTGCAAATTGCATGTGTTTATCTTTTTTGAATGCTGAGTAATATTCCATGGTGTATATGTACCACATCTTCTTGATCCAGTCATCTATTTTTGGGCATTTGGGCTGTTTCCAAAGCTTAGCTATTGTAAATAGTGCAGCTATAAACATCGGGGTGCAGGTGCTCTTTGGAATTGATGTTTCTGTGTCCTTTAGGTAAATACCTAGGAGTGGAATTGCTGGATCATATGGAAGCTCTATGTTTAGTAGGTCCAGAAATCTCCACACAGCTCTCCATAGTGGTTGGACCAGTTTGCACTCCCACCAACATGGCAGGGGAGTTCCTTTTTCTCCACATCCTCGCCAACATTTGTTGTTGCTAGTTTTTTTAATATGTTGCCATTCTCACTGGTGTAAGATGGTATCTCATAAACCTGGAGACTTTTGTGCTGAAATCACTGTCCTGTGAAAGAGAAAGATGAGAGCTCTAGCCCATCAGGCAATAAATGTCATCAGGTTAGCTAAATAGAGACACCAAGAGATCCTGAAGGTCCAGACTGTAAGTTATTTTGGGTCAGGTACCACTCCACTTTACCACTTCTTTTATTTATTTAACACCACATTTTGAAAACTTCCAGGGATAAAAAGTTCCAAGCCGCTGGGTCCATGTTCAGAGGAGTGAGGTGTTTCTAAATGTCTTCAATGGACACCCAACAGAATCGGATTCAAAGACAAAATAGTGGGGCAGCTGCACATGAAATCCATCCCCGGAGGGCGGGTGCTACGTCACCCCAGGAGCATTAGAAATGATGCAGTCACAAACGTCTCTAAGATAGGCATTAACAAGTTTAACAAGTTTGTCTTTTTTTTATAGGGGCAGGGAGAGGGGCACCCCAGACCCCGCAATCCTGCCTGCTCTAAATAGATTCTGCCATCCACTGCATCAACACAAAACATATGAGACTTTAATGGGAAGGAACTTTAATACAATTAGGAAACAATACAGGAAAGGCAAAGAATATAGTTTCTAAATCAAGCACCCAAAGTTACCCGTCCCTCATGGGTAAACATCCACCCAAGCAGGATTGGTCCAGAGCAAGGCCACAAAGCCTGACACAAGTCTAAAGCCCCTTCCAGTGGGGACACACAGAAAAGGATCAGAAACAACCAGACAAGTCTGGGAGGAAAAGAGCAAAATCAAAATCAAGACAAAACCCGCCATTGTTATCCTCCCTACAGGTTTCTCACCAACATCTGTTTCAACCAGTCCATGACCAAAAGGCAAGCGCAGTTTCTTCAAGTGTCTCTCAGCTCCGTGTGCCTCCTCCAGACTTCCTTCTGGCTGTCCATCCTGCTCCCTTCCTTCCTCAGTCCCTTCTCCAGCTTCCTCTTCTCCCTGCTCAGCTCCACCCTCCCTAGGGCGGGGCAGGAAACCTGGAACCTCCCCCTTTCCTTGGGACCACCCTGTTACATTTCCCCTAATTCCTGACAGGTTTGTCTTCTTTATGACCAGTCCCTCAGATAAACTTTAACAAGTTTAAAAGTTTGTCTTTCCCCTATTTCTTGCAATTTCCCCCTTGCTTGACAGGTTTGTGTTTAGATAACAAGTCCTCCTGCATTTCAAAGAAGAGGGTGTTTGATGAAAAGCAAGGTGGTGTCCTCCTGTCTCCAGGCTAATGGATCCCTTCCCTCTCCCCTTTGCAGACTCTAGTTCATCTCCCAATATTTTTCCCTTTGTATAAATACCCCCGCACTCTGCCAAAGAGCAGGACAGTTATCTTTCAGACATGAGTCTGCTGCTGTCCTCATTTGTGGACAAATTAAACCACTTTTCTTTTCCTCAAACTCTGTTTTCTTTTATTGGCTGAAGGAAACTGAGTCCAGCGTTAGTTATAGGGAGACACCGAAAACCAAATGGAAAAGAATTTAAAATTCTACACAAAGTTGAAACACCTGATTTGGAAGAGAACCCTATTCTACATTGCAAAATAATTGAGTTCGCTGTTCTTTACTTCATTAAATTGGTAATCATGACTCGATAAGCTAAATCAGTGAATCCATCTTTAAACAGGAAACATGTCTCATTGGCAAGGAGAATCAACTCCTTTTATGTAAATGAAGAAGATATCATAAAGGTAAACTAAAGAATACATTGAACGCCACTTCTGAAAATTCAGTGAGCATGGATAAGAGTCGCGCCCTCGGGTGAGCTGAGCCCACAGGGGACTGGAAGGAGGTTCAGGCTGTGGGGTCAGGGGCCGTGGGTCTGCGAACCCCGAGTAGCCTGCTCGGCCGCCATCTTGCGACCTGCAGCGCTGCCTTCCCGCCCAAGGTTGGAGCCAGCTGGTCACTCAGTCAGAGGCCAAACTTAGAAGGTGCCTTTTGAATCCACCCAGAGGTCATGACCAGATCGCTCAGGGAAGGGCGAGCACCACAAAATGGGGCCGGGAATGCCCGCCCGCCCGCTGGGGTGGCAGGGCTGAAGACCAATGCATGACAAGGGACCTCAGAAGCTGCTCAGCACCCACCTTGTTGATAAGATGGAGAATGTGATTTCCATGACCACACCCCTTCATCCTGCTGCTGAGAAGTGCCTGGGGCCAGACTCCCCACCCCTGACGCTGCCCTTGATGGAGCACATTTTCTAGCTTCATCCCTCCTTTCTCTCTTTGTCAAAAGGGAAACTAAAGTGAGATCCACACAAACTTAAAAAGTGGGCCTCCCTAGTGGTGTTATAGAGCAACTCCGATATTAAACGGGTTCCTGGCTGTGGGTCCTCACCCGCGCGCTTTAAAGGGACTTATGAATACTCTACTACAGAGACTTATGAATACTCTACTACACACAAAAGGGTTAATAAAAGGTTTATTTACAAGAGAAAAAGAAATAAGGAAAATGTACAACTCAGGGAGAAAATAGGGAAATAAAGTCTTTAATGCGTCCTACCCGATCCGACGACCTGGAAACCCAAAGTCACTCTCAGAGCTGGCCGGACGCTGCGAGCTGGTGGAGAGCCAAAAATGGGGGATCCTCCAAAGCCCACATGTCTGCCTTTTATATCCACCTGGCTGCTTAACCCCACCCTCAGGTCCCAGCCACCTTCCCTTTGGTGGTGATGGGATTTGGAGTTCCCATTGTCTTTGACTTTGACCTAGGGTGGGGGTGGAGTCCACAAAGCCTGTATGGAATTAGCTTTGGGACATCCTTTTCCCCCCTAACAGTGGCACAGGGGCTAAAGAGTGCTGTGAAGTTTTCACCAGCCACTGCAGCAGGAGTTTCATCCCCCTGCTGCCAGGGAGCAACCCACATGGTGCAGCAGACCTCTCCTGTCTCGCCTGCTGCTCCCCTCAGCAGCGTATTTCAGTCAGTCTGCCTGTTCTGTTCTCTGCTCTGTCTCAGGTGAATCCTCTTGCCCCTCCCCCCCACCTCTGGTCTGCACCCCAGTTCTTGTATGCGTAAATAAATCTTAAAAAAAAAAAAAACAACAACCATCACACACAAAAAAGGTGACCAACAGAAAGGGATAAAGTGTTTGCACACCCTGCATCTGACAAACACTGACACAGATGCACACACCCAAGAGCAATGAAACCAATGACCCCGATACACAGCAGGCAAAGGAGTCCCGCAGTCACTTCTCAGAGAAGAGACCCCCATCGCTGTACACATGTGCAGACACTTTGAATAAAATGAACCGCAGGAGATGAGCCTGACTGCTGTGAGATGGTCCAAGAGGGAACATACCATGACTTCTGAAATGCAGCAGTGGGCCAACCCAATTGACAACACCTAAGCAGACCCCATGCACCTCCCGGTGCAAAGACAAGGCTGGGAAACAAGGATGCCCAGCCCAGAAGGACAGGAGGGGTTGCTGGATCGTTCATGGAGTGACCCCTGCCCCTGGGGCCCAAGGTGGGGAGTTCTAGCTCTTTTGGACCCTTTCCTGAGTTGGGGCAGCTCTCGAGACTCAGTGGCCCTGTTTTGGGCTAACCCTGTTGGGCTGGGCCTTTACCCATGAGGGGACGGGGAACTTTGGGTGCTGGATTTGGAAACTTTGTTCTTCCCCTTTTCATTGTTGCACACTAATTGTATTAAAGTTCCCCTCCATGAAAGGTCTCACGCACTAGAAGATGCCATGTCTTGGTGTGGTGGCTGGCAGAACCTATTTAGAACGGGCAGGTTTGGGGTGATGGGGTGTCCTCACCCTGCCCTGCAACACTTTGTAGTAAGTAAGTGAGAATGACAAAGACAAATATCCGCGTTGACATAGCAGGTGAGAAAAAAAAAAAGTAAAATTCCTAGAAAAACAACTGGACTCTAAGAAGCAAGTGAGGTGAGCCCCGTCAGGAGGGCCTATGTGCGCACGTTGGGGTGGGGGAGGGGCGGAGGGTGGCGTGGAAGCTGAAATACTGGCCTGTTTTTGTCATGGTTATTTGGTATCCCGCCATAGAAATGGTAATTTGATTTTCCCCTTGGTTGAACACCTCCTAAGTCTGGGGAAACAAACTGATCAGCAGCCATGAGGGCAATGGGAAATAAATAAATAAATAAAAATTGCACGAACATGAAATCCAAAGCAAAAGAGTCAAACAGAAAAGACCCCCACAGGGCCTTCCTGGGGGCGCAGGGGTGAAAGAAAGCGCAATCAAGCTCTTGCCAGCCACTGCAGCAAGAGATGGATCCCCTGTCGGCCAGGAGCAGCACATAAGGAAGCAGCAGACCTCTCCGGTCCCACCCGCTGCTCCCCTCAGCAGGGTATTTCAGTAGATCTGCCTGTTCTGCTCCCCACTCTCTCTGGTGCATCCTCTCACCCACCCCACCCCCACCTCCGGTCTACACCCCAGTGCTTATATACACAATAAATAAATCTTGAAAAAAAAAAGAAAAGACCCCCAAGGTGCAGGCAGGGGCACACACTAAACCCATCATGGTGTGAAAACGAGGAGCGGTGTCAGGAACAGATGCCAAACAGAAAAGTCCACCGGATGGAAGCAGATGCTCTCGCCCAGTGGGAGCAGGAATATTCTGGTTAAATGCAAAATGGAGGGTTGTGATGAGAACACGCGGGGTGCTGCAGGGAGGGTCACTATTCGGTGAGGCGGGCTCTGAGAGTGAGACGGGGGCACCTGAGCTGCTGGGAAAGTCTCCCGGGTTTGCAGTCACCTGAGCCTCAGTCACTTTCCCAAGGCCTCTCCCCAAACACAGACAAGACACCGCGACCCTTCATGGAGCGAAGCCCTGAGCAGATCCAGGGCCCGCGCCGTCGTGGGGCTGAGTGAGCAGGAGTCTAGGGTACAGGCAGCCGCTCCTGCTCGGGCGCCAGGGCCCCTGCGGCCATCACCTGGGCCCTGCCCGCGGGGGCGCTGGGGCAGGTGAGGGCGCACACCTGGGAGCGCGGGGGGCGGAGCAGATAAGGAGGCGTCCCCGCGGTCGGGCGGGCTCCGGCCCCTGCGAGAGGGGGCGCGCAGCGGCGGGCAGAGGGGGAGACCCCTCGGCAACGCCGCGGAGAGCCCAGACAGTCACGATCCCCCGGGGGCTGGGGGGTCTGCCCCGCCCTTCAGCCCCCGCACCTCAGCCGGGGATCCCGGCCCTTCAGCCCCCGCCCGCCCGCGCTGCGCCCGCCCAGAGAGCCGGGGAGTCTGGGTTCGCCGGAAGCCTCCCCCGCGCCCGCCTCCTGCCCGCCAGCCCCCGGGCGCCCCGCTGCGATGGGGGAGAGAAGGCGAAAGGCCCACGCCAGCCCCGGGAGCCCCAGGACCCTCCGCCCGTGTGCCCGGAGCCCTCCGGAGCCCCCCTCCTGGCGGCAGGGCCCGGCGCGGACCCGGACGCGGCCTCGGGAGAGCTCGGGCGCAAGCGGGGGGCGGGGGGCGCCTCCTCTCCGCGGGGCTCGCGACCCGGGCGGGGGACTGTGCGCACCGCGCGGCGATGGACCGACGTGGGGCCGCTCGGGGCGGGGCTGGGGTGAGCGGCCCAAGAAGCTCTGCCCGTGGCGGGAGGACGACCCCGGAGGCCCCGCGGCCCCGCAGGAGGCGGACGCGGCCGGGAGCTGCGGGAGGAGACCTCGGGGAGGGAGGGAGCTGCCGGCGGGACCCGCCCGGGACCCCGGGCCGCAGACGCCGCGGGGAGCCGGAGCCCGACGCCCCTTGCGCTCGCCCGGGCACCCGCCGCGGACGGACGGGGACTCAGGATCCCGACAGAGGCTGGGCACTGGGGCGGGTGGATGCCGGGTCTGCGGTGCCCTGGGGAGGAAGGAAGGAGGGGGTCATCTGTGCGCCCCCGGAGAGGAGAGTCGGGGTGCCCTTAGCGGCCCGGGGGGAGGTTCTCCGCAGCCGGCGGGAGAGTCTCAAAAAGCCGCTCAGCCCAGCCAGGCGGGCGCGGCCCGGCCCCTGAGTGTGGGGCGCGCAGCCGAGGACGCTCGCGGAGCAGCTGAGCCCCCGCGCGGCGCCCGTGGGTGAGGCCCGCCGGCTGCAGAGTGAGGGGGAGGTGCGGAGGAACCTCAGTGGGGCCCTGGCCTGTGGGGGAGCCCACGGCGGAGAGGGGCACAGGGGCGGCCCCGCGGGGAGCGCGGTCTCCACGGCCGGGCCGCCTCACCGGCGAAGGGCGGGCCTGGGCGCGGGGGCCGCCTGGCAGCCGTGGTGACGAGAGCCAGGGGCGGCGGGACGGCAGTGAGTACCCCTGGGGCTGGGCGGTCACCCCAAGAGAGCTGAGTGTCTCAGACCTCAGAGTGCGCGCAGCTGGGGGGTGCGAGGTGGGGTGTGGCCGGTGCCGAGGCCTGGAGACTGAGCAGTGGTTCCCCTGGGGGGAGCTGGGCTGTGGGGGACAGTCGAGAGCGATCATGGGGGGTGGGGGGGATTTGA
Organism: Talpa occidentalis; assembly: GCF_014898055.3. NCBI lineage: Eukaryota > Metazoa > Chordata > Mammalia > Eulipotyphla > Talpidae > Talpa > Talpa occidentalis. The sequence goes on along the minus strand of NW_023601433.1, from coordinate 68,554,526 downwards.
AAACGCGCTCCTCCTTCTGCCCTCAGGGGTGCCCTGTCTGGAAGTGGCGGGTTTCTGCTGTGTCTGTCGTGGTGTTGGGCTCAGTTGCGCCGCTCTCCTGTGTGGGTCGTGGCTGCAGGGCTCAGTGGCCAAGAGAAACCAGGTGGAGACCGTCCAGAGTCAGCAGTGGCGGGGGGGGGGGGGGGGGGGTGTTGGGGGGGCAGGGACGGAGGGGTAACGGAGGATCACTGCCTTTTGGCGTTTGCGCTGAACGCCTTGGTGGCAAACCGGCGGCTGTGAAAATAAGGGGCCTTTGGGAGTGAGCACCAGGTGGGCACCTGGCGGAAGGTGTGGCATTGGTGCAAGGCAACCTGACCTCAGGGGCTGGAAAATAAAGGTGGCGACAGAGAGCAAGGAGCAGAAGATGACCAGAGCGGAAAATAAGGGGAGGGGGGAGGGGGAGGGGCGAGCACAGAGCTGAAAATAAGGGGGTGGGGGGGCGATCTGGGTAGGTGGGGGCAGGGTGTGTGTCCCCTGCTCTGCTTGGTGGACCCCCTGGTGTTTCATGGTCACCAGCCGGTGGCCTTGAGCAGCAGCTGCCTCTGCCAAGGGCTGTCAGCTGAGAGAATCCCTGGCCCCAGGCAGGTCTCCGACAGGCAGGCAGCCTGCTGCCCTGTGGTGGGAGAGAGTTGGCTAAAAGGAGCACCCGCATAGGCCCAGGTGGGCAGAAGGACTGATGCCTTGAACTTTTTGTTTTAATCATGATTTCAATGTTGGCTAAATCTCTTACACAACTCAGGTTTGCTAAGCTGAATAATCAAATCATCTTGTATGGGCCTCCCTGGTGGCGCAGGGGTTAAAAACAGTGCTATCAAGTTTTGGCCAGCCACTGCAGCAGGACTTAGATCCCCCACCGGCCAGGAGCAGCCCACAAGTCACAGCAGACCTCTCCTGACTAGCCTGCTGCTCCCCTCAGCAGTGTATTTCAGTCAGTCTGCCTGTTCTGCTCCCCACTCTGTCTCTGAGGAATCCTCTCACCACCATCTCCCCTCCCACCCCTAGGCTGCACCTCAGTTCTTGTATGCATCAATAAATAATTTTTTTTTTTTCAAAGAAAAGGGTTCCTCTGCGGGGCATCCTACAAAAGCCATGGCTAACACCTGTGGGCTCAGGGGTGGTCTGGAAGGGGGACTCCTGAGACAAGGTCGAGGCGTGAGCTGATGGCTTATGCTGTGTCACGCCTGGCATGGGACATTCTGGGCAGAACGATGGAGGGAAGAGATCCAAGATGTGCACGTGGGGCATGTGTGTTTGCAGAGCCTGGTGACAGCCTTTCCATGCAGGCCGCGCTGAAGAGTCGCCCGGAAGGGTGAAGAGAGTACACACAGGCCCATGTAAAACTCATCACTGCCCCCAAGTTGCCAGAGATAAGCTAAACTAGAGATAAACTGACAGCAGTGAATACTCCAGCATACCTGTTACAGTGCAGGGAGAGGGGCACCCCAGACCCAGGAAAACTACCTGCTGTAAATTGGTTCTGCCATCTGCTGCATCAACACAAAACATGTGAGGCTTTAATGACAAGGAACTTTAATACAATTAGTAAACAGTACAGGAAAGGCAAAGAATATAGTTTCTAAATCAAGCACCCAAAGTTAACCATCCCCTCCTGTGTAAAAGTCCACCCAGGCAGGATCGGCTCAGAGCAAAGCCCCAAAGCCTGCCACGAATCTAAAGCCCCTTCTAGTGGGGACCCACAGGAAAGGGTCAGAAACAACCAGACAAGTCTGGGAGGAAAAAGCAAAATCAACATAAAAGCTGCCATTGTCACTTCCCCATGAGTCTCACCCACATCTGTTTCAACCAGTCCAGGACCAAAAGACAAGTGCAGTTTCTTCACATGTCTCTCGGCTCCACGTGCCTCCTCGAGGTCTCCTTCTGGCTCCATCCTGCTTCCTTCTCCATCTGCTCTGCAGTTACTTCTCTTTAGCTCCACCCTCATTTTGTAACAGGGTGGTCCCCAGGAAAGGGGGAGGTTCCAGATTTCCTGCCCCACACAAAAGGAGGGGGGAGCTGAGCAGAGAGAAGAAGCTGCAGAGGTTGTGAACTGGGTGACACAGATGTGGGTGAGAGACCCGTGGGGAGGTGACAATGGCGGGTTTTGTTTTGATTTTGATTTTGCTCTTTTCCTCTCAGACTTGTCTGGTTGTTTCTGATCCTTTTCTGTGGGTCCCTACTGGAAAATGCTTTAGACTTGTGGCAGGCTTTGGGGCCTTGTTCTGGACCAATCCTGCTTGGGTGGACTTTTACCCATGAGGGGACAGGTAACTTTGGGTGCTTGATTTAGAAACTATATTCTTTGTATTTTCTGTATTGTTCACTAATTGTATTAAAGTTCCTTCCCATTAAAGTCTCATTTGTTTTGTGTTGATGCAGCGGATGGCAGAACCCATTTAGAGTAGGTAGGTTTGCCTGGTCTGGGGTGCCCCTCCCTCTTCCTGCCCTGTAACACTTTGGATGGGGCAGGGACTCTGGAACTTCCCCTTTTCCTGGGGACCACCTTGTTATAGACCCTCCTGTCTGGAGAGACCCCAGCCCCCCGGCAGGAAATCTAGCACATTGCCTCCAGGCAGGAGAGACCAGGCCACACTCAATGCTCAGGTGCCAAAAACTCTGGCAGCCTAACCTTTTAAAGACCTGCGCTCCGGTTTTGGAACGTGACTCTTGGCCTGCAGAGCGTCCTCACCTCATGGACTTTAAATAAAGCCCGATTTTGTCTGATACTCTTGGCCTCCTTTTTTTTTTTTTTAAGATTTATTTTTATTTATACAAGAACTGGGGTACAGGCCAGAGTCGCGGGAGGGTGAGAGGATTCACTACAGAGAGAGAGGGGAGCAGAACAGGCAGACGGACCAAAAGCACTGCTGAGGGGAGCAGCGGGCGAGACAGAGGAGGTCTGCCTCGCCATGTGGGATTCTCCCTGGCTGGCCGGGAATCGAATCAGCGAGGCAGAGGCTGTGGACAGCTTCATAACGCTGCGCTCACCCCGCTGCGCCACTGGGTAGCCCCCCTTTTTTTTAAAGATTTATTTATGCATATAAGAACTGGGGTACAGGCCAGAGGCGTGGGGGGTGACAGGAGTCACCAGAGACAGAGCGGGAGCAGGACAGGCGGACTGAGGGAAAACCCTGCCCAGGGGAGCGGCAGGGAGGCCTGGCCTGCGGGACTGAGCAGCGATGCCCACGCGCAGCGCGCGCTCAGCGAGTCTCCAGGAGCTGGATCCCAGAGAGGCCTTTTGGGAACCGGGTCCCAAGGCTTCCCGAGCTCCCCGTGGACTCTCTGTTTGGAGGAGACTGGGCTCTGGGGCTCCCCGCGGGTGTGCAGGTGGCCGCCAGCGGCCACGCGGGGCCGGCAGGACGAGGTCGGTATGGGCTGGGCGCTGCCACGAGAGGCCTCCGGGCTCCGGCCTGCCCGCCCCGCCCTCCCGGCCTGGCTCTCCCGCAGCCCCCATGGCCCCGCGGCACCGGCCCCTTAGGACCTCCCGGGAGGTGCTGGTCGTGCTCAGACCCGCGGTGCCATGGGGACAGGGGAGCCCCGAGAACAGTGATGATTTGCTGTTGGTAAATTTTGTCTACAAAATTTGTTTGGGGCACATTTTCCATTCCAGTTCTGGATTTGGTTGATTGCTGGTCTAAGACAAGATTCCAAGGCGGACTCCGTGGTGGCCTGAGCGTGGAGTCTCAGCCGATACCAGCCAGAAGGCCTGAGGCCCAGCCCTAGCCGGGGAGTGACCCACAGGGCGCAGCAAACCTCCCCTGTCTCCCCGCTGCAGTGGATCCGCCTGTGCTGCTCCCCACTCTGTCTCTGGTGAGACCTACCCCCCCACCTCTGGCCAGCACCCCAGTTCTTATATGCATAAATAAATCTTGAAATGAATGATTAAATATCGTTGTTGCTGCTGTTTTCTAATACTTATGACAAAGCTTCCCAACAATCTAAATTCAAGTAAAATTTGGTAGTCTGTCACTTGGTTGATCAGAGGAGATTTTGTGAAAGCTCAGTAGAGTTCCTGAGACACTTCCGGAGGTGCTCCCTCTCCTCCTGGGAAAGGCATTAGACAAGTTTGTCCTACTTGGTTTACCTATTTGGTTTACCTAAAAGGGAAGGGCCTCCCTGGTGGTGTGAGGCATGAAGACACAACCTATGAAGCTGTCTGCAGCCGCTGCAGTGGAAGTTTGATCCCTGGCTAGGGAGCTACCCACATGACGTAGCAGACCTGTCCTGTCGTGCCCGCTGCTCCCCTCAGCCGTGTATTTCAGTCAGTCTGCCTGTTCTGTTCCCCACTCTTGTCTCTGGTGAATCCTCCCCACCCCTCTGGCCTACACCCTAGTTCTTGTATGCATAAATAAATAAATCTTAAAAAAAAAAACTAAAAGGGAAGCATTTGGTTTTCTGAAACTTGTATAAAAGCTTTCAGTATCTGATCTGTATACAAATTGTCAATTTTTTATTTTTGTCCTGCAATATTATATACCTCTTGGTTTAATACCTGGAAAAATTGTTTCCAAAGGAAATTGTTTTTAGAAAAAGACCTCAAATGATTCCACTTGATGGACCTTTTTTAAAAAAATATTTATGTATGTATGTATGTATGTATGTATGTATGTATTTATACAAGAACCGGGGTATAGGTCAGATGCGCGGGAGGGTGAGAGGACTCACCAGAGACAGAGCGGGGAACAGAACAGGCAGATTGACGAAACACACTGCTGAGGGGAGTTGCGGGCAAGACAGGAGAGGTCTGCCGCACCATGTGGGACAATCACTGGCTGGGATCGATCCAGCGCTGCAGAGGCTGTGGACAGCCTCACAGCACAGTGCTCAGCGACCTGAGCTACCAGGGGAGGCCCTTGATGGACCTTTTGACAATGAAAATTTCCTGCAAAGGACTAAATAGACAGAGATAAACCTGATTTTTGACATGTTTTGCTTGACATAATACTGGTGACTTTTTTTTTTTGCATTTTGGTCTTGACTTAAAGTTTGTTTTAACTGACTAGGCTTCTGCAGCAATGTTACTTTTTTTTTTTTTTAAAGATTTATTTATTTATTTATTTATTTATTTATACAAGCACTGGGTACAGTCAGAAGCACGGGAGGGTGAGAGAATTCACCAGAGCCAGAGCAGGGAGCAGAACAGGCAGAGGGACCGAAGTACACTGCTGAGGGGAGCAGCGGGCGGCAGAAGAGGTCTGCGCGCCATGTGGGACCCTCCTCTGGTGGCCGGGGAGCAGCCAGGGATCGAACCGGTGCTGCACTGCGGGCAGCTTCGCAACCCAGTGCTCAACCGCTGCACCACTGGGGAGGCCCCAATGTTACATTTCTTTGATAAGCAGAGCTAATTTGTGTTTGCATTTTCCCTCCCCTTAATACCAACACAAATGAAAAAGTGGAAGTAATTTTTACTACTCATGGCAGTGTCTATTTTTGCATAAGTTCAATAGGGAGTTTTGTCTGCTTAACCTAGAAAATTGGGAACGTGTCTCATTGTGTGACTTTGATTGAAATTCTTCCATAAAGTTAAATTTGAGCTGAACCAAGAAGAGAAGAACCTGCTGCTTTGTTTGTAGGGCTCCAGAGACCTCCAAAAAAGGTGAGGAAGCTGCCTCCATGGGCAGGACTGGACAACCCAGAAAAAGAAAAAATCCTGGTAACCTTGAGAAAAGGAAACCCCGCGTGAGTCTGATGAAACCAACTTTGTTCCTGGAGCCTGCATGGACCCAATGTCAAGAGTTCACTCTGATCCTACATGAGTATTCCAGCAAAGCCATTTAAAATTGCTGTTTGGTTATTCTGCCCTGTGGTTTTATGCAAAAGTAGTCTGAAAGTAGATTTAGTTTACAAATATTTTGCTGTACTGTTTGATAAAATTGGGGGTCAGAATGGAGAGAATTTGTTTTTAGATAGGTTGAACCAGTTTTAAGATTTTTTTTTTCTTATGGTGATTTAGATATATTTGCTGTTTTGTTTTGGCTAATGCCTCCTGATGTTTTTCCTTTTGCCATAGACTGACAGACTAATTTCCAGGAATGAAGGACTGCCACACTGGACATTCATGGACAATACTGGTAAGTGGTTGTTGCTTCTCTAGCATACAATGAAACCCTGCAAAAAACTGTCTCCTAAGCCTACACCCTGGGATCTGCACTTAAGAAAACAACAAAGAAGGAGTCTAGAGGATAACTTGCCCCCATGGGTACTTTTTGCAAAGTTTTATTTACTTTTAGATTCTTGAATTGCAATTGCTTTGGCATAACAACTGCTGAGCAACATCTCATTCCTAATTTTTCTGGCCTCACAGCAGTGGAACAACTTTTTGTCCCAGAGGAACCAGGTCCTGGGCCCTGGGACGTAGACCATCCATTGTGAGGACCAACTTGGCTGGGACCTTAAAACATTTAACTTGGGGGAGAGGGTATGTTATCACCTACAGGACCACTTTGGGTTCCAGCAGAAAAGGACCAATCTTATTCCAGAGCTCCAGCCATCAGTCGTCCAGCCGCCACCCAGGATACCACCCATGAGTCAAAAAGGAGAAAGGAGGATCCTTCCCATAGACTGCACAGTCCTTGGGAACATCAGATCAAGACTTGATGTCCTTGAGGCTGCTGTGTGCTGACTTGGTGAACACCAGCAGGGCACCGGACTCAATTGTGATTTGTTGTGAGACCATTCTATCTAACTCCTATTGCTTTTGGTACAGTCCCTCCTGAGAAGCGGTTCAAAGACATCACGATGCATTCCATAGTAACCTTGGACTCCATGTCATGGACCTTGAAGAGAGACTACAGCAACAATTGACACGGTTGCAGCAGGAAGCACAAAATGCCACATTGGCACATTTGAATGACATTGCCTATTGGCTGAATCCAACAAAACTGTATTGAGATATTGGAGTTTAGATTTTGTTTGGTATAGGTTTATTGTTTTTGTTAATTTTTACTTATCATTTTAAAAGCCCTGTCTGCCTGTTGCAGAAAACTCTTTTTGCTGAGGCCAGGCTGATCTCCCTGTAAAAGGGAGCACCCCATCATTCATTATACTAACCCTTGTTTTTGCATACGTTACTCTGCATAGTCCTCTACAAAAGCTAATGAAGAAGCACGTGGGAGCAGAAACAACTAAACATTGCCACCATATTCACTGTCAAGACTGTATTAAAAAACAAAATTGGGGGAAATGTTGCAGACCTCTAAGGCATGAAATGCTAGGACAAGGAGAATGTTGGGATCGTGACTGGAAGACTGGTCAACACGGGCTGGAAGAATGGCCTGTGTCCAGAACATGATGTCCTTTCCTGTGTCAGCAAAGCTAAGCCTGAGAAGCAAGCAAGATTAGACAGGGAGTAGAATATACCCAATAACGCAGAGCCTGGGGCTGTGAATGTGTGCCTGAACAAGGCCAAACTCTAAGAAAATGATTCATTGTCTAGTAACTAATGGGGGAGGGGAGAAGGCGGTTTGTATCAATAAAAATGAGTTGCATTGGGCACTCGGGATGCTTGAGCTCAGAATGAGAGGTCTTGTGTCCCCTAGGTCCTGCTTCTCTTAAACCCTATTTTGTGTCTGTCATTTCTTTATTCCAAAGTTCTTTCAGGTTCTTCTCCTCAACCTTGCTCACTGGAGCTGGTCTCCATTAGTTAATGATAACAAATGCCTTGTAAAACCTTCACAAGGAAAGGAGAATATTTTTGTGGACGATTTGGTTTCTTTTGTGTGGCAGCTTTAAGTTATTCCTTGTTTAAATCAGTATTTTTTAGTGGAAACAACTTGACCCAAAACCTGTCAGAAGTTTGAGACCTATTAAAACAAATTTTAATGAGAACCCGTGTCTTCTCTTGGTCAACACTGTAGTCTAGGACTAAGATAAGATTTCAGTACGAGTTGCTCTGAGTCCTGATATTGCCTCCTGGGTAGGTATTTTTGGGGTTTTCTTCATCGTAAGGGAGTGAATCATCCATAGAGATAAAACTATGGGCTGGCTGTTTTGGTGGTAGCACATTAGGACAGAGGAGTCGAGTAACTTTGTTTTTATGTAAGCTCAGGAGAGGACCAACATCTATACTGTTAAACTCCACATGTTTCTTTTAACTTTTTTTTGTAGTTACATCAATGAGTAAATTTGTTGGTATAATATTCACGTTTAGTTTCTCAGTTACTAGAATGTGCATCCTCACAAATATGGAAATAGTTTATAAAGTGAGACTTAAATAGTGTTGAGTTAATTGCATCCAGGTTATAGGGAAAATAAAACATACTGGAAAATGAAAAAAATTCTCCAGAGAAAATATTTTATACAAATTTACACAGCCTGGTTCTCCTAATCACTAGGAATCATGGTCAGTGAGTTCACCAAGAGGTCAATCCTAATTGCTTTGAGGTCATGAAGAAGTCAGTGAGTTCACTGAGAAGTCAAAATAATTACTTGGGGTCATGCAGAGGTCAGTGAGTTCATGAAGAGGTCAGTGAGCTTGGTGTAGACTTCAGTGAATTCAGAGTTGGTTCTCCTAGTCACTTGGGGTCATGCAGAGGTCAGTGAGTTCACAGAGAGGTCAATCTTAATGACTTGGGGTCATGCAAAAGTCAGCAATGTCACAGAGAGGTCAATCCTAATTACCTGGGGTATTTTTTTTTAAGATTTATTTTATACAAGAACTGGGGTAGAGGTCAGAGGCATGGGAGGGTGAGAGAATTCACCAGAGACAGAGAAGGGAGCAGAACAGGCAGATGGATGAAAACACTGCTGAGGGGAGCAGGAGGGGTCTGCTGTGCCATGTGGATATCCCCCCGGCAGGCAGGGATGGAACCCCGAGCTGCAGAGGCTGCGGACACTTCACAGTGCTGTGTTCAAAGCCTGAGCCACCTAGGAGGCCCTACGTGGGGATCTTTATTTCACCAAGAGAGGGCGCTCCTAATGCATAGACTTATTTAGCCTTATTCTCCAGGGAAAACTCCAGCTATTTTTCTTCTGGAAAATTTAAAATAATGAAAAACTTCAAAGAGGAAGTCTTCATGTCAAATACATGATCTGTAGAATTTCCTTTTTTGTAATATGTAGTGTTCATATTTTTTAATTTAACAGGAAAACCGTACATACTTGCTTATTGAAATGATTCAATGCTATTTCTTAGAAATCTAACAATGACAAAAATTATACTTTGAATTTATTTTACATAGGAAATTAGTTAAAATGTTTTCAACATCAATGACACCATGATAGGACTATAAATCTATCAGGAAGCAGTTTAGAGTTTGTCTTAAATCCCATTAAGCTAATATATGCTAGTTAATAGATTGTTTAAAAAACAAAAATTAGTATTTGCAGAAATATTTGTAGGAAATTATAGGTATCAAACTGATTAAATTGTAGATAGGAACTTCAAATTCTTGTTTTATTTTAAAAGAAAGTAATATATAATGATATTTTTGAGTCCAGAGACCTAGACTTTTTATGACTAATATTAAGTGACATGAGCAGTCTGGGCCATGTAATTGTTAAAAAAAATTAAATTGTCTATTTTAATAAGATAGCTGTTTTAATAAGATACAAAGTTTATTTCTGAATCATTCGATGTCATTTTAAGATTTGTATTGGAAGCATAAACCAGTAGACGGTATAAAAGCTCTTGGTTTTATTGTATTCTATTCTAATGTTAACACTATATCGGGGTGAACATATCATGTTTATATAATCTACAGTCTCCATCTTTTCCGTAAGAGCAAATGTCTAAGTGAATATTGGCTTTTTAAAGAATTACACAGATTCACTTTTGGGTAACAATTTTTTATTATTCAAAATACATAAAAATTTACAATCTATTTAGTATAGTTCAATCGTGCTAAACAACTTCCATTTTATTTCCTTCTTCAATGAATTTGACTAGTCTAAACATTACATCTAAATGTAATAACAGTTTTTGGTGTTTTGTGGTTAGCTTATTTCACTTAGAATAATGTCCTCAAGTTTCATCCATATTGTAGCATGTGTCAGAATCATTTTTTTAAAGCTGAATAATATTCCATTGTATGTATATCCCATTTTGTTTATCCATTTATCTGTCAAGGGACATTTACATAGCTTTCACCTTTTGACTCTTGTGAATTACGTTGCTATAAACATGTACAACAAATACCTGTTTGATTCTGCTTTCCTTTGTGAACTGCTGTCATGTGATAATAGTTTTAGATATCATATGATCACATGACATCATATATAATATCATAGATAAATATCATATAATGGTTTTTAATATTTGAGAAACTGTTATACTTTTTTTCATAGTGTCTATGGGTAATACACTTTTTAAAAATATGAATATCCTTTCTTTTATCCTCTCATCTTCCCACCTAGGCTGTGATCTTAAGCTTCTGGTGGGGCTAAGTTAGGATACTCTGTGACTGTCACCAACTTACTGAAATACATTTTATAGGTTTGCTGGACTGCTTTCCCACATGGCCATTTTCATTTAATGATTTTTTCTCTTAACTGTGAAGCTTTAGTCTATGTACTTTTTGGACCCATTTTTAAAAAAATTTTCTTATGTTTGAAACTGTTATCAAAAAAACAGTTGAATGTGACCATGCCACACTCTGTCTTTGCTACATTTCTTTCAATGTTCATATTTTCTGCTGTCATTTTCACAAGCAGAGCCAAATTTTCTATTAAAACAACCATTTTTGTTTGTAGTTGCTTTTGTTTTTTGCAAACATGTATTTTTTACAACCATGTGTAAGTTGATATCAATTGTCTCTTTGCTGTTAATGAGGTCTAAGAACCTCTCTTAATAAAGTATTAATAAATATTACTTAATACTTCATGCATTTTCTTATTTGCAACATAGTGTTATGTTATTGACCACAGTTTTCTCATTGTACACTTGAGAAATATTTTTAAAGCCACTCAACTGTTTCATCACAATAGGCAACATCTAAGGCTTCATTACTACATCTATGAATTTATATAATTTTAACAGAATCAATTAATGGTTATATAATTTGGAATAATGTCTCCTTTATTTTTAATTTTTAAATTATTTAATATGAAACATCAGTCATCATTAACTGGACACCTCCATCCTTACTCCCAGCCAGCCTCCATACTCACCCTGTTTGATCACCTCAGTTCTGTTGACATCCATTGGCTTATTTTTATTTTGTTTTGTTCATTAATGTGTTTTGTCTCCTTATTAATCCCCTTGAGTTCCTTCCACTTGCCGCAAATGGCAATATCTCATCTACTTTTTATAGCTGAATAGTACTCTATTGTATGTATACATCACATCTTGGCCCACAATTCTGTCAATGGGTTGTTTCCATATCTTAGCAACTATAAATAACGCTATAACAAACACTGTGGTGGATATAACTCTTGAAAGTTAATAAATTCACATTTTTAAGAGATACCCAGAAGTGGGATTGCTCTATCATGTGGTTTTATTTTTATTTTTATTTTTTGGAGAACCTTACATACTTGGTCACACCAAGTTACATTCCCACCAATAGTGTATGGGGTTCCTTTTTCTCCGCATTCTTGTCTACACTCATTGTTATTGTTACTAATCTTTTTTTTTTTTTTTAAAGATTTGTTTATTTATTTATACAAGAGCTGGGTACAGTCAGAGACACGGGAGGGTGAGAGAATTCACCAGAGCCGGAGCAGAGAGTAGAACAGGCAGAGTGACGAAGTACACTGCTGAGGGGAACAGCGGGCAGCAGGAGAGGTCTGCGTGCCATGTGGGACCCTCACCCGGTGGCCGGTGCTGCAGAGGCTGTGGGCAGCTTCGCAACCCAGTGCTCAACGCTGCGCCACCGGGAGGCCCATTACTAATCTTTTTTATGTAAGTCAGTGTCACAAGTGTGAGATGATATTTAATTGTGGTTTTGATTTGCATTTCCCTAATTATAGGGATGATGAAAATTTTCTCTTGTTTCTGGTGGCCATCTGTGCGTCCTCTTTGGAGAAGTATCTATTCAGAACTTCTGTCCATTAAAAAAAATTGTTGTTGAACTGTAAGAGTTATTTACAAACCTTGAATATTAGCTCTTTATCAAATGTATGCTGTAGAAATATCCTCCCCCATTCAGCAGGCTGTCTTTATTTTGCATGTGTTGATATTTTGCTGTGTAAAAAGCTTTTTAATGTGATATAGTCCCAATTCATGGCGTTTTCACATCCTGCCTCATCTCTAAAAATGTCTACTTGTTGATTTGATCAGACAGTCCCAAATCAAGGACAAAGCAGTAGCTTTATTCATCATTGATAACTAGTAAAAGAATAGAGGGTAGTTTGCCCCTTATTTTCCAACTTAACTTCAAGCCCCGTGGGACCACTTACCACTAGGCATAGGGGTGGGTCCTGGAAATGGGGCATCTAGGTGGATCCCATCCCTGGTACCATGCCCAGTAGTTGGGGTGTGGGCCTATTCTTGTGTGTGGCACTGTCCTTTGGATATGGGGACAAGAGATGTGTGCTACTCCAAGGTCTGTGTCATCTCCCTTGGATCTTAATTCATCCACTGGATAAAATGGAGAGTACCCATAAGATACTGAGGAGGACAGAGCTGTAAGGTATTCCTGGGTCTTGGAAATCTTGTATAGACCATCTGTCAGTCACTAGTACTGTTATGTATATTAGGAAAAAACTATTGTGATAACTCAGATATTCTCAGACTCACTGTTAACCTAACCAAAATGAGAATTAGATGAGAATTAGGTCATTAGGAAAATCATCTAAAACAGTGGTCTCCTAGGGATGAGCAGGAGACTCTGTTGAGGATGTAATATTTACAATTTGTTCTTTATCATATGTTAAGTTGAAAGGAAAGCAATCTTACTGGTAGTATATACTTTTTAAATAAATTTACACATTTTGTTTGGGATAAAAGTGAAGAAAAATTTTAGTAAAGTAGTGGGACAAGATTAAATGTTTTAGATCTCTCTGATCAAAGATCAAGCTCCAGGTATAAAACAGATACCTTGGATCCCTCAGTGGAAGTCCTTATATGAGCAAGCTATCCCACCTGTGCACAGCCTATATTGTAAGCAAATACAAAACTGTGTTTTTAAGTCACTTTGCGATGATTTGCTATACTGCAAAAGACAATGCATAAAAATGGCTTTACAGAAGAAACCTACTACTTAGGTGAATGCACAAAGTTGATTATAGTTAAAGTGAAGATGTTTGAAGAATCATAAAAATCATGTTAATAGGGCCTCCCCTGGTAGCTCAGCTATTGAGCGCTGGGCTGCGAAGCTGCCTGCAGCCTCTGCAGCGCCAGTTCGATCCCTGGCTGCCGGCGAGGGTCCCACATGGTGCGTAGACCTCTCCTGCTGCACCTGCTGCTCCCCTCAGCAGTGTGTTTCATCAGTCTGCCTGTTCTGTTCGCAGCTCTGGCTCTGGTGAACTCTCTCACCCTCCCGCACTTCTGACTGTACCCAGTGCTTGTATAAATAAATAAATAAATCTTAAAAAAAAAATCATGTTAATAAAAAATGGTAATAAATGTCTTATAATTTCCAAACTATCTTTAAAGGGTAAAATTGCTTACCAAGTATGTGATAATTTGAGTTAATGATCCTACCTAATTTTACATCCCCTAGCAAGAGATCCCTCCACACCTCTGACCTGAACCCCAGCTCCTGTATGCATAAATAAAAAAATCTTTAAAAATAAAAAAAACAAAGAACACAAATGCACTAATCTGAAAGGAAACCTGGGCTTCTATGCTCACTGCAGCACTATTTCCGCTAGCTAAGATATGGAAACAACCTATATGCCCCAGAACAGACAAAGGAGGAGGCAGCAACTTCAGTCTGCACACCACCCACACCCTTGGTTGCTGGGTTTCCCTGGTGGCCCCCAGAACAGATACCCCTATCCTCTGTCCTTTGTCTGTAGTTGAAGATGTTATCTGAAGAGATGGCTGAGGCCATTTTGGCGGTTACTCAGGTTTCCTGGGTCTTCCCCAGGTATGCAAAGAGGTATCCATGTTTATTAAAATGTATTTTTCTCCAACTAATTGGCCTTTTATTACAGGAAGTTCTCAATCAAGAACCCTGCAGGATAGAGGGGAAATTACTTTTCCTCCCTTACAGGATCCTGACTCATACGCAGAGGAGTATACAAAATGGGAGACAGAAGGTGTTACAGGGCAAACCTGAAGGAAAGGGTTGACCCATGTTAGGAGTCCTCACCACATGCTTAAGAATCCAGGCAAGGCCCCCAACAAGCAAACAGAGATAAAAAAAAAAATTAAAGGAATTACCTAAGGAGTGAAAAGAGGGAAAGCTAAGTGAGAAAAGGAAAGGAAAATTTAGTGGTATGTAGCATGTAGCAGTGTTAGGGGGTAGACTAAGAGGCACCCTGAGACCACCAAACCTTGCACACCCTAAATCATTTCTGCCATCTGCCACATGAAGACAAAACATACTGTTAGTGTGAAAGACCTTCAATAGAAAATAATTTTAATAGGATTGGTGTGCAATAGAGAAGAGAAAGAATAGAGTTAAAATAGTTTCCCAGTGAAACACCCAAAGTTACCCTTCCCCTGTGGGTAAAGTTACCCTTCCCCTGAGGGCTGAAAGCTGCCATAGCCTAAGGCACCTTCTGGCAGGGGGCCCAGGAAAGGGACAGGTGGGGCCATGTTTGTTTGAAAGGAGCAAAATCAAGGTAAAGGCTGCCTTTACCTTGTCGGCCTCCCCATGGGTCCCTCACTCACATGTGCTGCAAATGTCTCCTTCCATGTCCCCAAGTCCCTGGTGCCACTCCCAGGCTGAGAAACAGCCGAGAAGTGCAGCTTCTTCTTCACTTCTGCTTGCTCTGTGTGCCTCCTCCTACTCTCCCAAGTTCCTTTTAACTTCCCCTCCTAGCTCAGCAACACCTTCAGTAGGTGGGGCAGAGAGCCTGGAACCTCCCCTTTGTAATCAGGGTGCTGTCTGTTCCCCCCCACCCCCAGTGCCCACAAGTGGCTGCCATCTCACCCTAGATACTGTCCAGTGTCCAGAAGTCCAAACAAAAGGCCACTCGTTCAAGATGGTGCTGTCCCACTAACACCAGCAAACAGCGGGCCAGGCTCCAACTCACCGCAGCTGGAAGTGCTCACAGAGGCCCGCTGAGATGATGCCAGGGCAGCCCCAGACCCAGTCTGAAGACCAGGCTGGACGGCCCTGGATACTGGACCAGACAGCAACAGAGGCAGCTGCACCAGGGGCAGCACTGGACAGTCAGAAACAATAGACAGCTCTCAGAGGAGACGTGGACACAGAGTGCTGGCCACCTGTCGACAGTGTTGGATGGCACTGGCCAGCAAAGCCCATCACCACCGGTCACCAGGAGGCAGCGTCACAGACACCAGTGTCAACTGCTCCTTGTGAGCTGTGGAACCACACCAACAGCAAACAGCTCTTTGAGCACCAGGCTGGAGCCTGCCATGTTAGACCAGGTCTCCACAGGCCTCACTGCCGTTTCCTCCTCTGCCAGAGGCTGCTGAGGCTCAGGGTGACCTGCCACTGTGGGCTCCAGCGGGGCTGCATGCCCTGGGCGGTGTAGCAGGGGGACCACTGACTCTCACTCTCTCAGGGGCTGCCTCAGCCACCATCTCTGCGGCAGCCTGACCCCTGAGGCCCACTGGTGGGGGAGGTACAGTGCTGCCTCCCTCCAGGCCACTCTGGGGCCCGGCAAGAACCCCAGGGGAGGTGGGGGCTGTGCTCAAACCTGCATAGTGGTGGAACCTGTCTGCTGAGGTGGCTTCTGAGTGTCCTGCTGTTTCCCACTGCAGCGCAGCAGCCTGGAAGCTGCCCAGAGGTGGTGTTTCTGGCCAGCCCCGCCAGGCCTGGGCTCCGGAGGGCCTCCCACAGGCAGCTCGGAAAGGCGCAGGGTGGGGAAGCTCACTCAGGAGCTGCTGCTTTACCATGGAGCGTAACCCCTTGTGTCACCAGTAAGGCCTCCTATCAGTTCTTTGTTTGTTTACAAACAATTTTAGATCACAACCTCAAAATCTGGTTTATTTTTTTTTAAATTAGAATTTATATAGGCACCATTTATAACACTTTTAACACAGCAACCCTCTGGAGATGCCAGACACAAAGGCAAAGACACAGACACAAAGAGATCTTTCATTTAGAATTTGGGCCATTTGCACTAATTTTTAGAGATATTTTACCAA
Organism: Talpa occidentalis; assembly: GCF_014898055.3. NCBI lineage: Eukaryota > Metazoa > Chordata > Mammalia > Eulipotyphla > Talpidae > Talpa > Talpa occidentalis. The sequence goes on along the minus strand of NW_023601433.1, from coordinate 68,538,325 downwards.
TATTTCTGACAACAACTATTAATTTACTTGTTTTAAATTTTACTTTATATAGTTTTTACATCATTTTTCATTTTTGCACAATGTATGCATTTTCATTTTGGTTATAGTCCCCATACAATTCCCACCCCCCTTGTTTTGATCCTACTCCCTCTCTCCCCCCATAGTGTGTCTCTGGTTTATAGTTGCTTGTTGGTTTTGATTTTTACTTTATTACAATTAGTCTTTTTCCTGGTCCCTTATTTAGGTTTTCTAAATTCCTGCTATGAGTGAGACCATCCAGTATTTTTTTTTTTTTTTCTGGCTTATTTCGTTGAGCATGATCCCTTCCAGCTCCATCCATGTTGCTGCAAATTGCATGAGTTTAGCTTTGTTGATTGCTGAGTAATAATTTACTTTTAAATATTCCTTTTTAACTAACTCCTTCAGATAGGAAAACATTTTTCAAGTTATATTTGTAAGAATGTCCCTTAGGTTCTAAAGAAAGTGGGGCAGAAAATTTCCTATCAGTTTTTTTTAGAGATTTATTTATTTATGCATACAAGAAATGGGGTACAGACCAGAGGTGTGGAGGGTGAGAGGATTCACCAGAGACAGAGTAGGGAACAGTGATTGAAATACACTGCTGAGGGGAGCAGCCAGTGAGACAGGAGAGGTCTGCTGAGCCATGTGGGTAGTTCCCTGGCTGGCTGGGGATTAACTCCTGCTGCAGAGGCTTCTGACTGCTTCCTAGTGTTGTGCTAAACCCCTTGCGCCACCGGGGAGGCCCTCAGCATTTTATCTTAAAGAGTTTCTTGAATTTTCCGTGAGAACAATTTTATCATTATATTATCTCTCTTCCTTTTCAGTCATGTCTTTAATTTCTTACTGTGTTTTCTTGGACCTCTAATAAATGTTGAATGTAAATAACAATGGCAGCCATCCTTTTGTTCCTCTAAAGGAAATGCTTTTAACATTTCTCTAGTACATAGGATGTTTATTGTAAATTTTTGGTAATCTTTGCCAGGATGTGTAAATTTCCTTCTATTCCTTATTTAGTAAGGGTTTTGGTCATGAATGTGTATTGAATTTTATTTGCAGGTCTGCTAATCCTGTTATAGAGCAACCCCGATATTAAACGGGTTCCTGGCTGTGGGTCCTCACCCGCGCGCTTTAAAGGGACTTATGAATACTCTACTACAGACACACGCAAAAGGGTTAATAAAAGGTTTATTTACAAGAGAAAAAGAAATAAGGAAAATGTACAACTCAGGGAGAAAATAGGGAAATAAAGTCTTTAATGCGTCCTACCCAATCCGACGACCTGGAAACCCCAAAGTCACTCTCAGAGCTAGACGGACGCCGCGAGCTGGCCGAGGGCCCCAAAATGGAGAGAGCCCCCAAAGCCCACGTGTCTGCCTTTTGTATCCACCTGGCTGCTTAACCCCACCCTCAGGTCCCAGCCACCTTCCCTTTGGTGGTGATGGGATTTGGAGTTCCCAGTGTCTTTGGCTTTGACCTGGGGTGGGGGTGGAGTCCACAAAGCCTGTATGGAATTTGCTTTGGGACTGCCTTTTCCCCCTAACAATCCTAGGCGGCCTGTTTGGCCACCATTTTGTTACCTACAGTTCTGCATTCCTATACAAGGTCAGAACTGCCCTGTCAATCGGTCAGAGCCAGACCTCACAAGGTGCCTTTCAAATCAATCAAGAGCACAAAGCTGGATCGTGCTGGGAAGGCTGTGCATCATGAGGTATGACTGGGAACGCCCAGGGGGCCAAGGACCAGATGTTTACATGGGACCCCAGAAGCTGATCAGTGGAACATCTTGTTGATAAGATTGAAACCATGGCTAGGGAACTAGGGCTTGATCTCAATTACAATACTTGATCTCAATTACAATCAAGCAGATGAGAAGTGCCTGGAGGGCAGACTCAACCCCTGACACTATAGATAACAGAGCACATTTTCTAGTTTCACCCTTCCTTTTCTCTTTTTCCTCCTTCCTCTCACAACTGATGCTGTATAATTCTTCTATCATTAAAAAGGCCAGGATCTTACTCTTCAGCAGCATCCTGCTTTATGTAGCCTGCTCCAGGACTCCCCATTTCTTTATCAGTGTGGTGTTGCCCACAGCAACACTTGTATCTAGTAAGATGAGCTTAAGGCCTTTCTCTTTTACTATGTTAATGTAGTATGCTACATTAATAGGTTATCTATTAATGTTAAATCATTGTGGAAATCAATCTTGCTATCAATCCAACTAGGTCATAATGTATATTTTTTAACTCATTTTGAGATTTGTGTTTCTGCAACAGGGTGGTCCCCAGGAAAGGGGGAGGTTCCCTGCCCCACCCAAGGGAGGGTGGAGCTGAGCAGGAAGAGGAGAAGCTGGAGAAGAGACTGAGGAAGGAAGGAAGCAGGATGGAGCCAGAAGGAGACCTGGAGGAGGCACATGGAGCCTAGAGACACGTGAAGAAACTGCGCTTGTCTTTTGGTTGTGGACTGGGTGACACAGATGTGGGTGAGACCCGTGGAGAGATGACAATGGCAGCTTTTATCTTGATGTTGATTTTGCTCTTTTCCTTCCGGGCTTGTCTGGTTGTTTCTGACCCTTTTCTGTGGGTCCCCACTGGAAGATGTTTTAGACTTGTGGTAGACTTTGGGGCCTTGTTCTGGGCCAATCCCATATGGATGGACTTTTACCCACGAGGGGATGGGTAACTTTGGGTGCTTCATTTAGAAACTAGACTCTTTGCCTTACCTGTATTGTTTCCTAGTTTAATTAAAGTTCCTTCCCATTAAAGTCTCCTATGTTTTGTGTTGATGCGGCGGATGGCAGAACCCATGTAGAATAGGCAGGTTTGCGGGGTTTGGGCTGCCCCTCTCCCTGTCCTATAACATTTCCAGTATTATATTTATGGGATTTTCACATTTATATTCAAAACTAAGCTTATTTTGTAATATTCCTTTCTCATAGTGCTATTGCCTGATTTTAATATCAAACTTAAGGCTAACCTTACTAAATGAATCTAGAAGTTCTATGTATATTGTTTAGAAGCAATGTGGCTATATACCATAATTTTAATGGTTTTGTTATAGGACAGGGAGAGGGGCAGCCCAAACCCCGCAACCTGCCTATTCTAAATGGGTTCTGCCATCCGCCGCATCAACACAAAACATAGGAGACTTTAATGGAAAGGAACTTTAATAAAACTAGGAAACAATACAGGAAAAGCAAATAATCTAGTTTCTAAATGAAACACCCAAAGTTACCCATCCCCTCGTGGGTAAAACTCCATCCAAATGGGATTGGCCCAGAACAAGGCCCCAAAGCCTGCCACAAGTCTAAAGCATCTTCCAGTGGGGACCCACAGAAAAGGGTCACAAACAACCAGACAAGCCCGAAAGGAAAAGAGCAAAATCAACATCAAGATAAAAGCTGCCATTGTCACCTCCCCATGGGTCTCACCCACATCTGTGTCACCCAGTCCACGACCAAAAGACAAGCGCAGTTTCTTCACGTGTCTCTAGGCTCCATGCGCCTCCTCCAGGTCTCCTGGCTCCATCCTGCTTCCTTCCTCAGTCTCTTCTCCAGCTTCTCCTCTTCCTGCTCAGCTCCACCCTCCCTTGGGTGGGGCAGGGAACCTCCCCCTTTCCTGGGGACCACCCTGTTACAGTTTCACTATTGTTTGGATGTATGGATGGTTTATTTACAAATTGAAGGAAATATGTATACAGTTCATTAGAAATATTAATTATGAAGATGATAGATATTTAATAAAAACCATTTTAAAATATTATTTTCCTGATCTGTCTGGTTCTGTCCCCATGTATCATGGCCAAATTGTTTAGTTGAGATTCAGTTTCGTCTCCAGAACACTATTTCAGATGATCTGGTTGATCCAGGAGCTTCGGGTTGGTCATCTTGTCTCTATCCCCAGACTCTGCTAGTTAATTTTCTTCCATTAAAACATGAAAGCTTTCTCTGCCTCAGTAATCCTCTGAGTCCTTTACTTTCTGAGGCAAATTTAAATTTGTGTCTATGTTCTTCACGGGAGCCAGTCTTTATCTGACATTCTAGAATGATCCAGAGAGCTGAATTCTAACTAATTATGATTTCCCTGATAGTTCCCTCCTCTCCCCCAACCCTCTTTCCTCTCATGAACCTTTCTGTGTACCTATGCAGGACAGTTTCCGTACACTTTCCACATTGACTTTTTATTCATATCTTTACAAGTGCTCAAGCCTGTCTTTGAATCCACATATTGCCCTACTGTGGCAGATGTCTAGATTTTCATCCTGCATTTTAATTTTACTGGGTTAGCTGAACAAAGAAACATCATTAATGTCTTTAAGCACCTTCAATAAGTTCTTCAAAATCATGGTGGCAAATCTCTGAACATATTTACAGGGCCTGGTGAATCTTCTTTCTCCAGATGGCTCACCACAACAAGTTAATCCCACTTTATGTTACTGGTAATTGAATTCTCCCCCGAGAAGGAAATTGCATGAAATCCATGAACATTTGATGTATGGATAGTTCGAAACAGCCTGACTTGGAAAAGATTAAAACAGCCCTGTATTCCCAATCCCTCAGACCTCCTCACCGGCAGGACCTAGATTTTAATCTGCTCCAGGTGGCTACACTCAGGAAGGCTTATAGCTCTCAGCGTCTTCAATTAATGCCAAGTGTAATCAAAGTTGGCAGAAAGCAGGGTGTTCTGGCACATTTAAGGAATGGGCATGGAACCTCTCTGCCAAGCCCTCAGAGTACTATCTTTTGGATTGCACTTTTCATAATCAAAAGCTACTATGATTAATGAGCTACAGGCAATGGGCAATCCTCTATACTTAAAAATCAGAACCATGGAAAAAAAAAAGTAAGAGAAAATTATTCCACATAGGCTTGGGTTTCTTAACCTCAAAGGCTTTGTGCAAAGTCTTTCTTTTAGGACCTTTGCCATCCAGACAGCCGAGTTTGATTGGGTGGTGGTATGTCTGAGTGTGAGAGAGGTTGCTTGCTGCTCTGCATTAGTCAGTTTATTTATTTTAATTTTGCTCATGAGCTCAGAGGCATTTGGAATTGGCCACATTTAAAAGTAAAACACAAAACAAAACATTCGATTTGGGAAATAAAGTGATCACTGGACTCATCATTGCTGTTTGGCCTCTGGTCAAAGGCAATATGAAGCAAGATGTTTCCAGAGCTTGTCTAGGCTTTGCTCTACAATGGAATCTGTGATCCTTTTGCCACTATCTTCAGAAAGTTAAAAGGTCAGTTTATACCCCAGACAAAAAAGGAAGTTCTATCTTGGAAAAAACTAGGAGTTGAATAATGATTATGTTTAGTTTGATGACTATTGGATTTAGAAAATCAAGTTTTCTAAATTCCAACAGGAAAGCAAGGGAATTGAGTTACAAAGCAGATGAAAAAGAAACTATCATTACATTTAATGTCTATTTAGAAATTCTACAAGGAATGTGGAGTAAAACTCAACTCTAGAAACAGTAAGTTTGACTTATAACTCTCTTGAGGTATGTAGCTTGGCTTTTTTTATTAAAAGATCCTAAAAGAACAAGAAACTGTTCATATGTTTTGACTACAGTTAAAACTTACCAAGTTTTTGGCTTTTCTCTCAATTTTATAAGTTACTAAAATTTATAAATTCCCAAGATTTTATTAGTCATTGTAAATGGTACCTTGATTTCATTACACCTTGTTTTTAAAAGCTGGAGAAAAGGAATCTTAATTCTGTTTTATCACACATGACATAAAACTCTTTGTAATGACTTTGTTTCATGAGAGTCAACATTAGTTGGGTGGATTCTAAATTTTCCACTGCACCGTTTATAGATGGTGATAACAAAGCACTTGGAATTTAAGGTGTGCGTATTCACTGCACAGAAGCAGCATTAGAATTAATCTGTGGAATTATCTATAAAGGAAGAATTTGCCACAATATATGAAAACCAGAACCCTCCAAGTGCTTTGGCAGAGAGGCCTGTAGGAGGGCTATTTCCCAATCTGCAGAGATCCACAGATGTGGCTCTCAATTCTGTCTCTGTTGTCTCCCTCTTTGGAGCTATCAGTCCCCAGTGTCCTGTTCCACTATAAACAGCAAGAAAAGAATAATATGGTGTTCCCTTTAGCATGGCTCAGGCAGATAAAAACATCTGAAAATATGAGTAAATGGGAAATCAAAAGGAAACCAACAGAATTAAGCCTCCTCCATTCACCTACCTGGACCTTAACCTAATAGAGCTGCACCTATATTCACTTTTCCCTCCAGGGCTTCCCTTCCACATCACCTTTTCCAAAGTGCCCTCTGGAACTCCAGGTTTGAGGCATATTTATGTCTACAATAGCTAGACATAGGTGATGCCAGTGTCTTTTGTTCTAATGAGATGACTCTGGGAGGACTCCGGGATGGAGGTTGGTAAATAGGCAGACCAAGCCATGGTAAGAAGCATGCCATTCCCAGCCCACCCGCATCCTCTGAGGATGGGAGAGAGGCTGGAAATGGAGTTAATATTACATCATGCCTGTGTGAGGGAGTCTCCAAAGAAATTCCAGTAGTATTGGTTTTGGAGAACTTTCAGGTTGGTAAAGAACGCCACTTACCAGGAGGACATCCCAACACCATGAGGGTAGAAACTTCTGTGTTCTGCACCTTCCTAGAGTTGGCCCTCTGCATCTCTTCATCTGGTTGTTCATCTGTGTCCTTTATCGTGTCCTTTAATAAATTGGTAAATGTAAGTAAATATTTTCCTGAGTTCTGACAGCTGTTCTAGCAAATAATTGAATCCAAGGGGGAGGAGGAAATGGATTTATTGCCAAATCAAACAGAAGTTATGGTTAACCTGGGGACCTACTACTGTGATTGGCATCTGAAGTGTGAGGCAGTCTTTGAACTAGGGGGATCTAATATTATTTCCAGATAGATAGTGTTAAAATTAAGTTGAATTATAAGACAGCCAGATGGTATTGCAAAATTACTTGGTTTGGAAAAAAAGAAAGACCCACACATCTGATGTCAGAAATGTTGTGTAGTTGTAGTATGAGAGTAAAAGGGAAACACAGGAGGGAAAGCCCAGGTAAACAATGCTTCCAGAACACTTGCTTGTCTTATTTTCTCCCTAGTTCCATACTTGTGTTCATTTGAACAGTCTTATTTCTTACTATTTAAGAATAGACTCAAACCCTGCCATTTCCTTGGAGAAGGTTAAAGGACTCCAATTCAAAATCCTTATTTTTCCTGAGCCTTTTTGTTCATTTTCTAGTCTAAATAAGTGCCTTAAAAGAGGGAGAGGGATCAGAAGGAGGGAGGGAGGAGCACAGGGGACTGAGGTGATGGTGCACGGGTGCACTGGTGGAGAAAATTCCATGGGGACTATACCTGAGGAGGGGGGAAGCAAATGTTGTTTAAAAATGAACAATGGAACATATTTTTATGTTCACTTTTTTTTTATAATGAATGCATACATTCTGTTTAAAAGTATCCATTCTACTGCATTTGGTAACACCTGAATAGGCATGTCATCGCAGTCTATTTTGATGGCATTCTACCTTACTTCTCTTTCCTTATCCAAATCTGTCTGGGCTTTTGGATGACTGAGTTACAAACTGAAAAGCAGAACATCACACGCCATTCTCTGAAAGCCAAGTTCATGTAAATCTAGTCATTATCCACACAGGGTATCATCTATTTTTATGCCTTTGTAAATAAATAATTTTCACTTGAATAAAAGTCATTTGCTTCTTGATTACTCATTATTTATAATTTTATAGCACCTTGTATTTTCAACTGATGAATCAAAGAGACATCATCCATAATCTCTCAATCTGCTACCTCATTTAAAAACTTAAGTCATCGGGTGGTTTCGTGAATATAAAGATCGAAAAAACAACTACATGGACACAATAGAAGACATAAAAATTTGAATGCAGAAAAAAGAATGTAATGGTTATGAGAGGGAATAGGGGAAAAGGTGAAGGGTAGAGAAGAGGGGCAGAGAGAGCATAGGCACACGTGGTTTGGTGGAAACTAAAAAAAAAAAGAAAAAAATTAATTTTAAAATGAGAAAATTTTGAACAAAATTTGAATCAATTTACAATGTATTTGTACTTATTTGCAAAAAAATGAAAGACTTGTCAGACTGACTTAAGTCAGTGTTTAGTAAGTGCTTGTGAAAGGTTATAAAACAATGGATATGATATTCTTTCATTCTTCATGATGTCACTAACCAAGTTGGCCAGTCAAGGTGTAGACTTGCCTGAATGAAAACATAATTTTGGATAAGATGGGCGTGTCAGGGCCAGTTTTATAGAAGTGCTATTGGAGGTAGGTATGGAAGGAGAATTTACAAAGCCGAAAGGAAAGTGTTCAAAGCAAGAGTAGCAGAACAAACAGAAATAGAGAGAGCAAACAGACTATCAGCGTGGACTACATTAAGTGGGAAATAAATAAGAAACAATAATATCTAACGTACCTAAATGCCAAGCACTTTACTGACCCCGACGCCTACATATTTAATTTCTTTAACAGTGAGGCAGTGGTTATTTGACTTCAGTAGGAAATAGATATTATTCTTTTCCCTGTTTCATAGCTGACAAAACTGAAGTCCACAGAGGTAAGTGACTTGCTCCGGGTTCCATAGCTCACAGTGGCGGTGGTGATTACAGTTTGATAGTCCAGCAATCTGGCTCCACTTCATGTATTCTTAATCATCATGCTCTAACGCTGCTTCTCTAAGTGGGATCAGATATGATAGGAGGCAAAGGTTTCCATCTCTTCTTATTAACTGAGTGAAACTATGGGGCTGAAGCCAATTTAGCACTTTGCAAATAGCACTAGATTGTGCTTTCAGCTGCTTTACAAACCAGAAGGCTGTGAATACGTCTACCCATTTATTTTACATTTCAGTTTTCAATCAACATGGAGCTCCTTCAGTGTGACCTCATTCCAAGTTCTAGCTTCAGGTCTGGCTCCTGACCTATATTATTTTAAAGTTGCTATTTAGTTGTGGGTGCATTTCATCACTGAGATAAATGTAACTTCTCATTTGGAATTTCTATCTTCTACTTTTTAGAAAATGTGAGATTTGAAATAGGACTTGCTTTAGAGGCATGAAGGAAAACAGCAGTGGATACTGGATTTCTGCTTGAAAAGTACTTTCATTGGCATAAATGTCTAGCTTAACATACTTACATCTAAGTTAATATGGGCTCATAATCATTTCTGCTAGGTGACTAGGTGACCAGAGCTCCTTGCAACCAATGTAAAATGTGGTTTTAGCAGAACTCTACTGTCCAATTTTATTCCGTTTTGACAAATGTAGATATTTGAGATATCTACATCTGAGAGGATAAAGCATACATTGTAGAAGAATGATGTAAAATATATATATATAATTTAAAAATTTTAAAAAAACCTGAGATATGAATACATCTGAATTTTTACCTATCATTTACAGGTATGTCAATTAAATATAAACAAAAAAAATGTGACCCTTCAGGTAAGAAATCTGAGGATAACGAGATTCTCAACAAACAATATCACTATAGTAACCAGTATTTAATTAGTCTCAGAAATGCAATAAATTTAAATACTTTAATCCACCAAAATTGTAGACACTCATTTCTAGAACTAACATTTTTTCCAGGACCTATATATTATATGCAAGAGTAAGAAGACCCTTCCTGTTAGAAAGCAAAAGACAAGGGTGTACTTGAAAAATAACAAACAAAACCAAAAGCTAGTAGAGAGAAAGTAGTAATAAACATTGGAGGAAGTCAATAAAATAGAAACCAAAAAGAACACAAAATAGCAATTAACAAAGAGCTGGTTCTCCAAAAAAGATAAACATTTCTTTAAAATTGACAAACTTCTAGCTTTACTCACAAAGAAGAGAGAAAATCTAGTAAATAGAACCAGAAACAAAAGGAAAAAAATTACCACAGATACCACAGAAATATAAAGACTACTGTGGACAACTATATGCCAATAAATTTGACAATCTAGAAGAAATGGACGGAACTTTAGAATAATATAACCTACCAAGACTGAAATTCAAACTTCAATAGACTGATCAAAAGTATGGAAATTTAAATAGTAATAAAAAATCTCCCAAAACACAGACATCCAGGAACAGATGGCTTTTAGTGAATTCTGCCAAACCTTCCAAGAACTTACATGTATTCTTTTCAAACTCTTCCAAAAGTTTGAAGAGGGAATACTTCCAAACACATTTCATGAAGCCAATATTATCCTGCTACCAAAAGCAGATAGGAACATCACAAAAAATAAAATTACAAACCTATATTTTGATGAACATAGATGCAAAAATTCTCAACAACATACTAACAAACCAATTGCAATAATACATTAAAAAGATCATATAACACGACCAAGTGGGATTTATTCCAGGGAGCTGGGATTAATGTTTTTAATATACACACATCAACTTATGATTTTTTTTTTTTGCTTTCAACTTCCAGTGTATTGGTAAAGCCAACATCAGAGAATAAGCAGTTCTATCTAAATAAGCTAAAGAATTGATAGTTAATGCTTTCAAAGATTGTTGTGAATTATTAACCACTTCTTTTATATTTGCCATAGTTTGGTAAACTTTAGGGTTTGATGGCAGGAGGGATGACTACTCACGGAAGGATTTGCAAACTGATATGTTAGATGATTTTCTAGCACAGTACGTCATCTGGCTTTACATTCTCTCACTTCACACTTCCAGTAAGTTTCATCACCATATTTTCTACCAAGTACATATATGTTATCATCTACTATTTTAGGACCACCATGTCTACCACATAAATAATTATGAGTCAGTTGAAACCAAACTTGTCAGTTGAAACAAGACTTTCAAACCATCTTCAAATTATTTGTGGAGTGAGGTGGGATATAAATATGGAAATAAAAAAAAGCAAATATGTGACATTTGACAGCCTTCATTTTCCAGCCCTATCATTCTGAGTTCTAGAAAACAGCATCTAACTATCCATCTTTTCATCTGTGCTTGGATGAATAGCCAGCTATATATAGTAAATTGCAAAGCATCTAAGCCTCAGTTTCTGACAAACAATTCATTGTCACAGCTGCTTTTTGTTGATACAATGAACACAGGACTGCTGAGAGATGGACTCACTTCTCCAGTTTTGAGCAGGAAGCATCATTCTCTTCAATACTGAGGGGATTCTTACTGAGAAGAGGTGTAAGTTCAGGTCTCCAAATATCCTTCCTACCCACCCATGAAGGGAGTGAACTAGCAGTTCATTCAGAGTTGCTTCCTCAGTGGGTTCTCATTCACGTGCATACTTCTTGTTCCTGCTACATCTGGGCTCAGTTGGAAAGGCCAGTTCAGAGCTTCATCTGCTTCCTTCCTGAAATCCTAAAATAACTTTCTTCCCCTCCCACCTCTCAATTTTGAAAAGTCAAGACCCTCTACTACATAATCTCATTAGACCACAACATACATAGTCTTGACACTCTAGGAAAACATGGCCACTACTCTCTAAAAATCCAATCTCACCATAACATATAAAACACATGATCTAAGTTAAACAGTTGAACAATAGAAAGTTTAATTGAAAGAGTGTGGCATAATCTGTAACAGATCCAGAATTTATACCTCCACCAAATTTGAATGTGTTCATTCTATCTTTTTTTTGTGTCTTTTTTTTTTTTAAACAATCCAATCACTAAGAGCCCCACCTAGGCAGTTAACGGGGTGGGTCTTGATATATGGCCACCATTGTTAACTACAACCATGGAAAGTTATCATTGAGTGAGTATGGGGCCAAGTTCTTTATTGATGTGGTCAAACCTTCGAAACCCTGACTGTAGAGCTTGTCGTTGAGGGCATTTTCCAAACAAAAAGTTCTCTGCTACAGCCATATCTTTTTTTTCTTTAAATAAGGAAAGGGAGAGATTTTTTTACCCCCCCAAATTTTTATTTATTTATTTATACAAGCACCAGGAACAGTCAGAAGCGCGGGAGGGTGAGAGAATTCACCAGAGCCAGAGCGGGGAGCAGAGCAGGCAGACTGACGAAATACACTGCTGAGGGGAGCTGCGGACTGCAGGAGAGGTCTGTCGCGCCATGTTGGACCATCTCCCGGCGGCCGGGGATCGAACAGGTGCCGCAGAGGCTGAGGGCAGCTTCACAGCTCAGCGCTCAACAGCTTCACCACCAGGGGAGGCCCTACAGCCATATCTTAAGCATATAACTACAGTCTACAAATCTGCAGGGCTAAGGACCAATGAATGTATGGAGAGTCACTGTAATGCAGATACAGATAGAATTGGCTACCTTGTTAAATTTAAAAATCCTGTACTAAAATGGCAAGTTAGACTAATAATGCTTCATGGGCTTTGAAGTATCTTCCCTTACTTTTGAATGTTACATGTAGGTCATACGTTTTTACTTCTGTTCTTTGTCTCAGAGAAGTTAGAGATGCCACTGATTTTGGATATATATTCAGTGTGGGTAATGAGAGGGAAAGTGCCCAAGTGTGCATTTGTTTGCCTCAAAATGCCTTCAATGTGGTGACATCTTTCACTGGAAGGTGACCCATTTCTCAACTGAGTATTTTTCCTGTTTTTACTGGCAATTCTTTTAGGGGACAAAGAAGGCTAACATGGAATTTTTTTTTATATAAATTTTATTGTTATATTCCCCATACAATTGCAGCCCCCCCATTCTGACCCCAATCCCTCCCCTCCCGCCCCCGCCCCCCTAAAAGTGTCTCTGGTTCATAGTTTTTTGTTGATTTTGATTTTCACTTTCTTATAGTTATTCATTTTCCTGGTCCCTTATTTAAGTTTTCTAGATTCCTGCTATGAGTGAGACCATCCGGTATTTTTCTTTTTCTTTTTGGCTTATTTCGCTGAGCATGATCCCTTCCAGCGCCATCCACTAACATGGAATTTTTTTTAAAAAAATTATTTATTTATACAGAACTGGGGTATAGTCAGAGGCATGGGAGGGTGAGAGGATTCACCAGAGACAGAGTGGGGAGCAGAACAGGCAGATTGACTGAAACACACTGCTGAGGGGAGCAGCAGGTGAGTCAGGAGAGGTCTGCCGCACCATGTGATTGCTCCCTGGCCAGCCGGGAATCGAACCGGTGCTGCCAAGGCTGCGGACAGCTTCACAGCGCTGTGCTCAACCCTCTGTGCCACCGGGGAGGCCATAACATGAAATTTTGTGGATTATTAATGAAGGGACTTTAATTTAGAAATTCTTAAAACTGCGTATGTCTTTCAGTTATGATGGTAGTTGACTTAGGAATGAGTACTATCCTGTGCTTCTTGGCTCACAAATACTGGAAGGCAAAGTCGGGCTTAATATAAGTAGGTGATTTTTAAAAAAAATTTATTTATTTATGCATACAAGAGCTGGGGCATAGGCCAGAGATGCGGGGGGTGAGAGAATCCACCAGAGACAGAGTGGGGAACAGAACAGGCAGCTTGACTGAAATACACTGATAAGGGGAGCAGTGGGCGAGACAGGTGAGGTCTGCCTCACCATGTGGGTTTCTCCCTGGCCAGCCAGGGATTGAACTCATGTTGCAGAGGCTGCGGATTGCTTCATAGTGCGGTGCCTAACCCCTTGCACCACCAGGGAGGCCAAGTAGGTGATTTTTTTTTTCCTACCTTCTAGGTCAGCTGTTTTCAAAGTGTGGCCCCAGACCAGCCATCATTAGAACCTGGAAACTTGTTGGCATTACATATTCTCATTTATATCCCAGACCTACTGAATCAGGAACTCTTGAGAGTGGGACTCAGTAATAACTAGGATTCTAATGGTCATTAAAGTTTGAGAATCACTGATCTATCAGTCTAGTATGGAAGGAATTATGTTACAGACAGTGAACACTCTTTGGCTTCTGATACCAGGTATATCCTTGTTCAGCTAATGCAACCTTTAAAGTGGTTTGTGGTTTTAGGGGCACAACCCCATGGTCTTTGTTCATGGTGTCAGTAATGACTTGACTATTCACAACTAGACAATGGCATCAACAAATTAGGTGGTTAGTAGCCAGTTTTCTTGGAGACATGCCTGAATGTGGGCACAGCAAATAGCTCATTACCCAACCATGACCAAAGGGATTTTGGAAACAAACAGCAGATATCGTTTCTCTAACTCCTGAAGACTCCACACTGCAGACAGAAAACTTTAGCACTTGACTCATCTGTGATTGTGATTTATAAGAAATATATATATTTAGGGGCCTCCCTGGTGGTGCAAGGGGTTAAGACGCAACCTATGAAGTTAACCGCAGCCATTGAAGCACGAGTTCAATCCCAGGCCAGCCAGGGAGCAATTCACATGGTACAGCAGACCTCTCCTGACTCACCCACTGCTCCCCTCAGCAGTGTATTTCGGTCAATCTGCCTGTTCTGTTCCCCACTCTGTCTCTGGTGAATCCTCTAACCCCCCACACCTCTGGCCAGTACCCCAGTTCTTATATGCATAAATATTTTTTTTAAAAAAGAAATATATACATTTAGATGACCAAAGTGTCATCTATTACATCATATAAAACATGAAGATATTTTACCTTCATTCACAACTCCTGGCTCATAGCTCTCAAAACCCTTGACATTTCCTAAGCCATCAGAACAATGGGCATGTCTTGTATCTTGATATTTGGTCTCTTATTTTCCGTTCCTGAGATAACTTCTGTGAGCTTCCAGGTTGATGAACATGTGGAAATTTGGTGAAAGTTCTTAAAGTTGGCATGGAAGCTGTGTGCTTTTTGCCCAAACCTTACCCTCTGTATCTCTTCTGTCTACATGTTCCTGAATAGGGTCCTTTGTAATAAATTGGTGATCTGGTGAGTAAATGGGCTTCCTGAAAACTTAATTTTTCAACTTAACCAGGTTTGAAAATCAATCAAACCTGAGTGAGGGGGAATCTTGGGAATCACTAAGCTCTAGCTGATTGGTCTGCAGCACGGGGACAGCCTGGCCTTTAGCTGGTGTCTGAAATGGAAAGCAGTCTTGGAAGTCTGAGCTTTTTACCTGTTGACTCTGATGCGGTCTCTGGATAGATAGGCTGAGAATTGAGTTGAATTGTGTTGAATTCTCAACAGACTGCTGGTGTCTGAGAATTGTGTTGAAGTGGGGAAGCCTTCACACAGCCCTTTTGCAACTGAGTTGCAGGACACCTACTTATCACCTAATTTCTCCCTCTTCTGTACTTTCTCACATTTTTAGACACCATGTCCATGGCCTTTGTTTTGAATGTGTGTCGGTGCGTGTTCACCCTACCCCTACCTGTTAACATATGTGGAATTTTTTTTTCTCAGTAAATGTCATCATTTCTCTTAATTTTCTTGCTGTCACTATGAGATCGGGGCGGGGGGTGCCTCAAATTGAATCAATTTGAACAGGTAAGAATTAGCAAGTTTCAAATAAGACCAAGGAGTAGTTACTACTTGCACAAATTTGTTAAAAAACAGTCACACTGCTTACATATTTATGCCCTGCCATTTGCCAGGAATTTTCAAGCCTCTACCAATGTTAGCATAAAATACTATCCCTAACCTGACCTAACCTGAGTTTGTAGCTGAGTAGATATGTCCCCAGCTTCCCAGAGCGAGCAGCCAGTTATGAAGGGGGAGGTACTCTACCAGCTTATTAACATCTGTTAACACGGCATTTATACAGGATTGCCTGAGTGACTGACACACCATCCCTTTGGGCAAACAAAAGTTTAAAATTTCATGATGATATTCCCCAGAGTTCTAGGTGATGATGACCTGACTTTGATGTTACAAGAGAAAATAATCTGCTTTCATCCTGGGCCGATGGCACAAGAGAGATTTTTAGCTGGAATAGCTGCCATTTAATGTGAATGGGGTCTCTGACCCTGGAGGGAGACAGAGTCTGCTCCTGGGATCCATTTGGGGTTTCCTGTGTGGCCCAGCACAGATGGTTTTTCAGAGGGAGGGCAGTATGCTGAGAATGTAGACATTTGGGGACATAACTGGAGGGGGGCAGGGTGTGGCACTAACTCTGAGCATCCAGTTTGCACAGCCTTTCAAAGGCCATTCTTAATGCTCCTGAACTTATCTGTTGCTCTTCAACTTATATTTAAGGATCAACCTGCAGGCTTAAAACACCAGAGCTGAGTCAGGCCTCAGCTGTTGCTGATCCACACCTCTCCTGCCCTTTGCACTACTACTTGCTAAGTAGTCCATTTCATTGTGTTGGGGAATCTTCCTAAGATCTCTAAACAATTAAATACTGGGACGTGCACAATAACAGCTTTGCTTAACAGCTTTCTCTTTACGCTATTTACCTTTCCAGGACAATATTTTAGAGAGTGAGGTAGCAGGAGGTGGCTGGAGGAGGTGACTTTGTTGTATCATTGGAGCAGAATCATTATTTTGTGAACCTTCTTTCTCCTAACTAAAGGCATCGCCTCTGGATGCAGTTGATTGTGTCCTAGGGATTTGGCACCAAGGAGGGCCACTAGGGGGCGCCGAGCACCACGGAATAGTTCAAAGCTAAGGGGCTGCCAGTCCTGGTGTTGGGAGGCCTCAAATCAGGGAGGTTCAAGAATTGTTCCTGAAAGGAGGTGGTCCCTCTGTTAATGGGTTAGACAGAGAAGAGCGTCTCCAGTTCCGAGATGAGAGGACAGAGAGGAGATAGGAGGGAGGGAAGGGGTAGAAAAAATTCATAAAAGGAGGCAGAGAGGGAGGAAGGGAAGAGAAGCCATCTGGAGGATGGGGGTGAAGGAGAGGGAAGGAAATGCTGCCTTTGGCGTTGGGAGATGGTGTTTCTGTGGACCATGTGCTGTGACGGGACCCAGAGGCAAGGAGCCAGATTTGACCTGAGGGGACTGGGAGGTCTCCTGGGTCTAGAGGATCTTAGCAATCCCATGGGTGTGGTCTTGAGAGTCACAACTTGCCTTGCTGACGTCCTCCTTCTGGGAAGTAACAACCATCCATTTAGACTTGAGTATCCACCTCCTGTAAATGGGAGATGAAGATGGAGGCCGGTTTTATAAGACCTTTCAGCCCTTTAGAATCACATGTGATTATGATGGACAATTTTGAACCATAAGATAACAAAAAGGGGAAGAGCTTTTTCCTATTTAAAAATGGCTCAAACTAGTAATAGTAGCTATATTTACTGAGCTCTTGCTATGCTCTAGGAAAAGCTGTATGCCTTTAAGAGCTAAAAAGAAACTTCTCTGAAGAGGAAATGCAAATGGCCGACAGGCATATGAAAAAATGTTCAACATCAGTTGTAATCAGGGAAATGCAAATCAAAACTACCATGAGATACCATCTTACACCAGTGAGAATGGCACATATTAAAAAAACTAGCAACAACAAATGTTGGCGAGGGTGTGGAGAAAAAGGAACTCTTCTGCACTGTTGGTGGGAGTGCAAACTGGTCCAACCACTATGGAGAGCTGTGTGGAGATTTCTGGACCTACTAAACATAGAGCTTCCATAGGATCCAACAATTCCACTCCTAGGTATTTACCCAAAGGACATAGAAACATCAATTCCAAGAGCACCTGCACCCCTATGTTTATAGCAGCACTATTTACAATAGCTAAGCTTTGGAAACAGCCCAAATGTCCAAAAATAGATGACTGGATCGAGAAGATGTGGTCCATATACACCATGGAATATTACTCAGCATTCAAAAAAGATAAACACATGCAATTTGCAGCAACATGGATGGAGCTGGAAGGGATCATGCTCAGCGAAATAAGCCAGAAAGAAAAAGAAAAATACCGGATGGTCTCACTCATAGCAGGAATCTAGAAAACTTAAATAAGGGACCAGGAAAATGAATAACTATAAGAAAGAAAATATCAAAATCAACAAACAACTATGAACCAGAGATACTCTATGGGGGGTGCAGATGGGGAAAGGAGGAATTCGGGTCAAAATAAGGGGTTTGCAATTGTATGGGGAATATAAAAAAAAAAACCAAACATTAAAAAAAAAAACTGTATGCCTTTAAAAAAAAGAAATTGCCATTTAATCCTATGGCCACTTAAGCCATGCTATAGTACCTGGTCAGTTGGTACTATAGTTATTCTTGTTTACAGAGGTATAGCTCACATCACAGCAGGGGTGAAGCCAGATTATGACTCCAGACATTCTGACGTACCTTGACCAGAAAGAATGAGGTGCACGTGAGAGGGTATGCCCTGAACCTAGTTAAGGAAGCTCATGGATTTTCATCTGCTCTCCTAGGATCCAGCCCTTTCCTTGAGAAGAGCATGGCTCAGGAAGGCCCTGTGACCCAAGGAAGGGAAAGAGAAACACAGAAAGAGAAGCAGCCATCCGGGTGAGGTCCAGCCTAGACCAGCCAACCTCCAGCATACCCACCCACACACGAGCTAAATAAATGCTCACCAATTCTGTGTCACTCTGATATTATAGTCGCTTGTTACACAGAAATGGCTGCTAGAAGGAATTTAGAAAACCTAAATAAGGGACCAGGAAAAAGACTAATTAATACAAAGTAAAAATCAAAATCAACAAGCAACTATAAACCAGAGACACACTATGGTGGGGGGGGAGAGGCAGGGAGAGGAAGGATTAGGGTCAAAATAAGGGGGGGGTGCAATTGTATGGGGAATATAACCAAAATGAAAATGCATACATTGTGCAAAAATGAAAAATGATGTAAGAATTATATAAAATATTTAAAAAAATGCTAGATGTCCCCATCATGAGCCTGGAGGAAGGAGAAAGGCAGATAGGATAGTAAAAGAAAAGCCCATTCCCTGCATTTGGAGAGGAAGTGTGATAGGGGTACAGGGTCTGAGATGCCAAGCTTCTTAGCTCCTCACTTTTGATTGTGAGGTGTCAGGAAAGCAAGAAATATCCTACAGATTTGGGGAAACCAGAGAACACCAGGAACCAGTGGTCCACTTCTGGCTATAGCAGGTGGACGCTGTGAGCCCTGATACACCTGTTCTTCGCCCAGCACCATTTGGGCCAGATTAAATAGCAATTGTTGCCCCTGCCTCTCCCCAGTGTTCTTATGCTTGGTGGGGGATCTAATACTCACTGTCAGCCCCAGCAAGAAGGGCTGAAAGAGTCAGCAGACTGACAGGACTGGGGTTAGATCAGAGTTGCCTGAGAACACAGGGACTGTGAGGCCAGAGACAAGGAGCCCCAACCTGGCATCTGCATGCTGCCCTCTCCCCTTACAAATGCCCAGATGCCAGTGGTCTCCCCACAGAGCCCGGGACTCTGCAGGCCCATGAGCACCCCAATGCCATCCTGCGGGCAACTGGCGTGGGAGGTGATGAAGGAGAGAAATCGCCACATCAAGTATTTTTATCTGAAAGATGCTGGGTTCAGCCCCCAAAGATATATCAAATGTCAAGAGGCAAATCTCAGTTCCTCCCTTTCTACCCTGGCTAACGGCGAGGGCTCTTAAGTTTAAACCAATTCTGAAGAGTGGTTTGTTGTTTCTTAGAAACTCATTCCTTATAACACTGGTTTCTGTTTTCTTCAAACCCAAAGGTGTTAGTTTCCAGAAAACCTGAAATGCTTAACCCATCGAAGACTTCAGTGCACACACATCTGCTCACCACACACACACCTGCTCACTGCTACCAGCTAAACCATCTCACTTCAGCTCGGGCTGTCGGCGCCTCTCCACAGGCTGGTTGAAGGTGGGCAGGAACGATTCTGAGGCAGGGCTGTGTGGTATTATCCATATGCTCTGTAACCCAGACTGCATTTTTTTCATGGCAGAGGGAACAGAGGCAGCATCAGTTCGTGATTCTGGTATCCTATATCCCGTTTTTTCCCACCCTCGTTCTGCATTTCAATGAAAGGCAGGGCCTCACAGCCCCTGTGTTTATTTGGCCAATGTCATTGGAGACTGCCACGGGGTGATTTGTGGTGGGAGAGATGTGCTAACTGGACCCACTCTGCCATTCAATACCCCAAAATAGAAACCTCTTCCTGCAGGGTTGAAAAAGGAGCTGAGTCTTTTGGAAAGTTTACCTCTTTTCCGGAGGCCTCACAATTTCTTGGTTGCAGCTGGTAGAGCTCTCAGAGCAGAGGAGGGACCCTGGGAAGAAAAGGGGTGCTTGTTATCCAGCTTAGCAGAGTGCGGGTGCCTTTCTGGGACAGCCAGTCCCCTGCCTGGCTCTGCTCTTCCGCAGCAGCTCGGGGTGGAGGGGTTGGGGAGCAGAAGTGGGGGGTGCAAGTTCAAGACAGAAGAATTCCCAGATTCACTGAAATCTCTAGGAATAGCCTCAGATAAAATTACCTTTCCGTTCCTATACATTTTATCTTCCTACATGCCAACATCTTCTCACGAGTATTAAGTGCCTCCCACCATGTTTGGAACTTAATATCCATTGGCCAAATCTTTCCTCAGAATTCATTTTCCAGGTAAAATGAGATGTTGAGGATTAGCAACATCCCTACTCATTGCTCTGGCCTTACGATCAGCTTTTGTTGGAAAATGCTTCGTTTTGTGACTTAGTGTTTATGTATGATGGAAAGAGTTCTTGTGATTTGTTCCAAATGAAGTTGAGAGCTGAAGGGATATATGAGAAACGTCACATCTAGTTCCAAGGCTTCCCTTCGCTAACGGGGAAGGAGTTCTAACTGGCAAATTATAGTCTCTCCAAGTGTGAAACAAGTTGATGGGGTGAGGGCAAGACTCAGTCCTGGTGCCTGGCCTTCCTGGGAGGCGCTGGGTGACTTACAGCAGGGAGATATTTAGGCCCCTGCTCGCCTGCAGATGTATCTCCGTGAACTACGGCCTCCCCATCTGTCCCAGCTTCTAATTACAAATGCAAAGATAGAGCTCATTGACAAGGCCATCATAAAAGGGAAAATATAAGTGATTTAAATGCTGCTCTAAGCCATGTTGTTCGTGTTTCACACACTCCAGGCAAGGAGATTGCTCTGTCCCTCTGCTGAGAGTTCTGGCGTAAGCCAGTTTCTGACTTGGCCAGTCTGTGGGAGAATCCCTACAGCATCGCAGAGGAGGAGGGCTTCACTTCCATCACAGAGATCCTCCCAAATGATTCTGCCCAGGAGAAGAGGTCCCCACTGTGGTTTCTGCTCAATCCTACAGTCTGCCATGATTTGTGGATTACTTGAACTCCTTGGGGAAATAGATCATGTGGACACAGGACTGTGAATCTGACTATGATGACGATAAATTATTTTCTTTTACACAGCACCACTGATGAAACAGGGGGGTTTATCGTGAATCGTCATAGTAAGGAGATGGAAAAAGGTACCTGCACACACACAAAGTATAAATTCAACTTCCTTTTCTTTCTCTCCTCCTTCCTCATTTCCTCCTTTTTGTTGCAGCTCTAACTACAGAAGACTTTAAAAGTTACCTGGAGTGACAGAAGCATGGGATGGAGGCAGGAGCTGCCTGGAGACACCTGTTGTGCTCTCCTAGCTGTCAGTGATTACATAAAAACAGGAGCCTCACGCCTCTTAGGTGTCCCTGGGGATGGCCCCCACCTGCTCTGCCTCCCAGATCTGTGGAAACTTCCTGTGGATTTGGACATGACAGTGGTTGGTAAACTGGAAAGCAGTTGCAGGAGCCTGTGCTCTCTGACCAGTCCTTTCATCACAGGAGAGTAACTGAGCCCCTGTCGTGCTGAGGGGAGAGAGCCACACCCTGCACTAGGCCCCAGAGCTCACCTGCTCACTTGGCTGCCACGCTCTTGGCTCCAGGGTTCTGGTGATCTCTGGAGGAGGGGGTTGGGGCTCAGTACAGCTCTGGTGAAGGCCACAAAAGAGAAGGCTCTTTCTTTTTTTTTTTTTTTTATTTTTTTTTTATAGAGGCATGTTTTATTTATTTATTTGTTTGTTTGTTTGTTTTGTTTATACATGCACTGGGTACAGTCAGAAGCGCGGGAGGGTGAGAGAATTCACCAGAGCCAGAGCGGGGAGCAGAGCAGGCAGAAGGACCGAAGTACACTGCTGAGGGGAGCAGCGGGCGGCAGGAGAGGTCTGCGCGCCATGTGGGACCCTCCTCCGGTGGCCGGGGAGCAGCCGGGGATCAAACTGGCGCTGTAGAGGCCGCGGGCAGCTTCGCAACCCAGCGCTCAACCACTGCGCCACCAGGGAGGCCCGAGAAGGCTCTTTCTTAGCTCATAAGAAACTAGTTTGTCTGGTTTCACACCTCCCTCCCTACGAAGTGGAAAGAATTTTCCTGGGAGTGCAGAGACCTGTACTCAGAACCAGCATGGCCAGGAACTTGTTATAAACCTTGGGCGAATCACAGCAGGAAAGGGCCGAGGAGGGATGACACTCGAGAGAGGGGCTGCTGTGCCTGATATGGGTTTGACTGTTTTATATTTATTCATCCATTTAATTCTCACAACAACCTTATGAGGAGGGAGAGATTTTCACTGCTATTTTCTGGGGAGTCACTGGCCCCAGACCGCTGGGCAATGAGTAGCAGGGCCTGCAAATCCTGCTGTCCTGTCCCACGTCTTCGTCCATTGCCAGACGCTGTCTCCCACCGTGTGGAAGTGGATGATCATTTAAAATTTGCTTACATCTCCTGTAGAAGTTTTAGAAACTAATCATAATGAAATACTTCCCAGGCATTCTGTGAATTACGTGTTAACAATTTACATCTGTGGCTAGGAGACTAGGGAGTGAGTGATTCTGTTGCTTGAAAGAGTACAAGTATTGCTCACTGTGGAAACCATATTCCAGTCTTGAGATTAAAAATAGCGTAGCGTGGGTACCCGGCCTCTATGGGAGCCCCTCACTGAAATATCTCTTAGACCCAAGAATGTGAGTGATTAAATATCCAATGTCAGGAGTATGTAAAGACTAAGGGGTAAATCAACTTCATCAAGTCAACCCTTCTTCAGAGCAGGGGAGGAAAGGCCTTTTTTCTATTACCACCCCAGGTTTTGCGCCTGCGACTCTATGGATTGGGCCAGTAAAATTCAAATTAACAGGAGAAAAGCATAGGAATTTATTTATATACATTTTACATGACACAGGAGCCTTTATTAAAATATGAAGACCCCAAGAAAGGTGAAACCTGAGCATTTTAAAAAATATTTAGTGAAGTAACAGCGTTATGACATTGGGTAAGTTGCAGGTGTGCTTAATTATAAATCAACATCTGTATAATCTACTTTAAGTTCACCACTAAAAGTCCAATTTTACGCTTCACTATACGATTAACCCCTTTTACCCAGCTGACCCAGCCCCACTTCCCCCTTCCTTTCTGCTAAGCACTAAATTGGCTTTTTAGTTTAAAATTTTGTTTTATTTAGTTCATTGGTTTGTGCATCATATGTGAGTGAAATCATGTAGTGTTTGCCTTTCCCTGCCTCACTTAATTTACTAAACACAATGCCCTTTATGTCCTCCCATGTTGCTGCAAATGGCAGGATTTCGTCTTTATTTTTATAGCTCAGTAGTACTTCAGTGTGTGTGTGTGTATGTGTGTGTGTGAATCTGTATCACATAATCTTTATCCAAACATCTATCAATGAGCACTTAGGTGGTCTCCAGCTTTTGGCTCTTACATATAATGCAGCAACGAACTTGGCAGTGTGTATATATATATATATATATATATATATATATATATATATATCTTTGAATTAGTGGGTTTTTTAAATATATTCATTCATTGGATAATTAGCCAGAAGCAGAATAATTGGATTATATGGAATTCTGTTTTTAATTTTTTGAGGAATCTCCATACTGCTTTCCATAATGGCTGCACTAATTTACTATCTCACAGTGTACAAGTGTTCTCTTCTTGCCACATCTTCTCCAGTCTTGCTGAAACCTGAGTATTTTCATAGTACTTTGCTAGAGAGTGGAAAGTTGTGGAAAACATAAGGACAGAAGAGTATAAACAAATCGTAGTAGTAATGGGACTGGGGGAAACATAAGCATTCAGATTCCTTTCGGAATCCCTCAGGCTGTGGAGATAAAGCACCTTTCCTTGGAGTACAATGAGGGCACCAGTCACAGGAGGATCTCTTGACCTCTTTCAAGGGAGACAAGATGTCAGGGGGACCTATCTGAACCTTTTTTTCTAACTCTTCTTGCTAAAAGTATGCATTATGCCAACACACTATATTTTAGCTCTGTCATTGGTTGACAACAAAATAAGACTAACAGACTTTAAAGCTTGTGGCAAATTGCAACTAAGACTTTCAGTATGATATGGGCCTCAGATTTCAATTTATTTCATATAGTTTTAAAATCTTTGTCTAAAAATGAATATAATTTTTTAGAAGTTTGGTTTCAAGTTTAAAAAAAATATTGAAGGGCAGTAACTTGCAAATCTCTGCAGACTGTCTTTAAAAATACTTTCTAATTAAAAATGTTACTAACATTGGTCTACAACACTGTATACATAGGAGCCCAACTCTTCAGGTGATTAATGTCTTAATAACCACACATGGGCATGGAAATATGAGCTGAAGGAACACTGGATTCACTAAGGCTTCTTTGTGGACATTTCTAGTTCATAGTGGCACTTGGTGGGTTTTTGAGTTTTCTCCATGTCATCTCTTTGACAGAGATGACAGATGACAACTGCATGAAAAACAACAGAACGTGTTCCGGGGTGAGATGCCCTCCTAGGCCTCAGATTCAGGGCTCTGTAGCTCAGGCCAGTGAAAGGCTGATGGCAAAGGTTTGGGTTCTCTCCTGGGTGGTTTATGGTAAGACTCTGGGCTTGATTCCCAGCTGGACACCATCTTTCTCCCCGGCTCAGGCAGGTTTCAAGATTATTCACTGCCATGCTGGAGCCTGAAAACAAGCTTGCAAGGAAACAGGTGGTGGGCATTAAGAGATTTACCAATGCCTTTTTTATTTCTTCATTTCCTTTCTGTGGAATTTCATATTTGTGAACATATTCTCTGAATGCAATGGTGTAGCTGTGTCAGAGCCAGCAATCCCGAATCTCAGGGCACTCATTTCCTGAAGAACATGCATGAGAAGTGAGCATTTGCACTCTCTTATAAATGTTTTTAATTCACCAATAATGTGTATATAGCCAGCAAGCATGATTCTCAGCCTGGAGAGGGCTGTTGCTAAATTTTGTGTTGCTCCTTAAAACCAGCTAGGATGGGTTCCCTGTTATTACCTTTGAGAGGGGCTCTGAAGTCCTTTTCTGGTGATTCTTGGCTCACTTTTTGTTTTTTATTTTATTATTGCCTTAGTTAGCTAGGGAAAATAATAATGGCATGAGGAAAATCTCATCTCATACAACAGTTCATTTTTTTTCCTTTCATCCTAGTTCTCATAGGAATAAATAAATAGCATGGAAAGGACACAAGTTGTGCTTTCTATTCTGTTAGAGTCTAAGGAACCAGGATTTCTTTCTCTCTCTCTTTTATAAAATAAGATTAGTTTTTTCCTGGAAAGCTAAATAAATGAACTCACACAGCTAGAAAATTGTGTATACAGGATAATGATGATCAGCGATTTAGCAGATAAATTACTTGCTAATACAGACATAAACACATTCATTGGGTTTTAAATTTTTTTCTTTTTAAAATTTTTCCTAATTTTTTTTCTAAAAGTAAAGTCTATCTATCAAATGAAAAGAAAAGATAGACACCAATTCAGATTTCTCAAAGAAAGGCTCCTATAAATAAACTAATTGGACTATCACTTGATTTGTCTGTCAGATATGTAAGTATTTAGAACACTGTTTCAGCTGCTCTCATCTGTAAGATTAATGACTGCTTAAGAGTGCTTGATTCCATTTGTATGCCGGCTGTTCTTGTATAAAACAAACTGGGACTGTCTCAAGATAATCGGAGTACACTGTCTGCAGGATTTGGTGCCTGATACCTGGGAACTAGAAAAGGCAATTGAGGCTCTTAACTCATGGTTGAGACACTCATGACTGAAACACACTTAGAGCAGTTGCTGATTCCTGGGGACTTGTAAAAACAAGCACCTCCCCTTTTGCAGGTTCTGATTGGTGGAAAGATCTGAGCCAATATGGAGCCTTATGCATTGTTAACAAATTAACAAGAACCTAGGTGGTTTTAACTATGCAAACTAACAGTACTTCAGCGTTAACTACACAAATTAGTAATGCATTAAAAGATACAAATGCAAGATGAGTTATTCACAATCATAGACAAGCTGGAAATAATGTAATGTCCTTTCTCAGTGAAGTAGTCACTCACAGGCAAGGTGCTGGTGATAGGGGAATGAAAAAGAACGTAAAAGGGGATGATTTCACATACAAGTCCCAAAGACAGTGAACATTTCTGTATTTTCACTTCCTGTTGCACAAGTTCAAAAACAACTCTGCGATCATTATATCCTCTACATTGAAAAACAAAAGAAAATCAGTACCTAATGAGAGATGTGCATGGTTTTCTTAACCACACAACTGCTATCAAACGTATCTAAATGAAAATGAAAACTGATGAAAATCCCATTTTAGTATTTAAGATCAGCTAGTTGAAGGCAGAAGGACAGTCAACAAACATTGCTCAAGCTCTCGCTGCATTAGTAACTGCCAGTAAGGTATACGCCAGATCTGAAATAGTTTTCTGTTTCAAAATATAGCTGTTACCAGTTGCATATAATCACAGGAATGCTGGGTAGGGTAAGTTCACATAACCATGTATCCATCATCTCTATTTTATAGATGAGAAATTCCATAAAACCTTGTATATTGCAAGAATCAGTGATGTTACAGAGGGACAATTCTCCATGAGTCTGTCACATTTCTGCATGTTTTACAAAGATTCTTGATTGCCTTTTATTCTAGGCTATCTTTTCAAGGGTGTTAGGGAACAACCTTGGGAGATAGAGAGAATGTCTTCCTCTGGTGAAGGGTAGGAATGTTTACTGTCCATTATAAAGATTGGATTCTCTAAGCTCAGGGTCTCTCCTGAAACACAGCCCACTGTATTTGCAGGCATCCTTTAGAGTATACCAATGTTACCCCCATGAGACTTGGGAACAAGGAGATCTGACACTATACTGGTTCATGATGCATAAAAAATACATGTAAATATTTGTTATTATTTATCTTCACTTTCTAGAAGAGTAAACTGAGGAACACAGTTTGAGTAATTTCCTCAAGGTCACACAGGTAGAAAAGTGCAGATGTGGAAATTAATCTTAACTCGGACTCCAAAACCTGTGCTTTTAACCACTGCTGTTATCTCCAATAATAAAGGTTTACTGGATTTATAAGTAAAATCTTCACTATACAATTTCTTTACCTTTTACAACAGTGCTTTTTAATTTTTCAGTTCAGATTTGTGGTTTATTTATTGGCCATTCCTACAGAGCTCTTCGTACGAGTTCCACAAGAGCCTTATTTAAATTCACTCTGCTAATATTTTCACACCTGACATTTTGATGGTTGTCCTTTGAAATTGTATTCTTAAAATAATTATATTCATGGCTTTAAAAGTATAAGCCTAAACAAAGCTTCTGCTAGTGATAATAACAGACAGGTAATTTAAAATAAATAGTACTTCTAAAATACTAAACTCTAGATAATATGATTTGTTACTATTGCATTGCTCTAAGTATATACCAAAAACAGTGATTTTTTTCCATATAGTTTTCATTGTCAGTTCATCCTTCTCTTAGTCTTTAGTTACGTTAACAACATCAACAATTACCCTCAGTATATGGATTACAGCTTTTCTGTGAATGATAATAAGGGAAAATACAGCACTTTCTGAAACCCCCTATGTCTTATCTCTAGATTGTTACCTTTGACAGAGGAAAACTCTAGTGAATGCTTGTGAATAAAGAAATTACTATTTAAAGAACTCTGTGTCAATAAAAAGGTCAGTATTCATTTGATTTTACATATTATTTTGAGCTTCTAGAAAAGTATTTTTCATGTATGACAATGCTGCTTCTTTGACAAAGGAAAAAAATCAATGTAAGTTTGCAGTGCAAACTTAAATCCTGATTTATGATACCTGCTCAAAGGCTGGAAGCCTGTGAAAAGGGTTCTCTTTAGTTGTTCATAGCTATTTTTAAAATGTGAGATATTAATTTTAATGTCAATGTCTGGATTTCCAGAAGAGAAACTGTAGATTTTTTTCTTAATATAATAACACGATATCTTATATAAGTAGTTTGTGACAACACAAGAGAAGAGTTGCCAGAATTTCCACAGATTTAAGGATTCTAACTCAGCTCTCCCTGGTTGCAGATATACCCCATTTTTCCTTGGTCTGGTTCTGACCATATTATTCAAACCCAAAGCATATAATTATTGAAAGACTTCCTTAGTGTTTGACAGGTAATGTGATACAAGATTTGTCTTAAGCTACTTAAGATTTGTTTTAAGTAAGATCTGGGTATCACTTGTTACCACTATTCAAATACCCTTATCTTTGCCCATTTTCCTACTGTATTGTCTTTTTTTCTCATTGATTTATAGGAACTCTTTTTTTTTTAAGATTTTTTTTTGTTTTTAAGATTGATTTATTTATTTATACAAGCACTGGGTACAGTCAGAAGTGCGGGAGGGTGAGAGAATTCACCAGAGCCAGAGTGGGGAACAGAACAGGCAGACCGACGAAATAAACTGCTGAGGGGAGCAGCAGGTGCGGCAGGAGAGGTCTGCATGCCATGTGGGACCCTCGCCGGTGGCTGGGGATCGAACTGGTGCTGCAGAGTCTGTGGGCAGCTTCGCAACCCAGCGCTCAACCACTGCGCTACCAGGGGAGGCCCAGATTTATAGAAACTCTTTATTAAAGATATGAATATATATGTTGCAATTATTTTCTCCTTGCCTGTAATTTTGCTTACATTCCATTTTACTGAAGAGAAATCTTTTTGATAATGCTGTATTTTTCTAAGCAGGAATTTAAAAATTTTATTTAGCCAAATTAGTCAAATATGTTCTATGGCTTCTAGTTTTTTTTGGTCATGAATAATCTCCCTCTTGCCAAGATTTTAATTTTCTCGTTGACATTTACACATTTACTGAAATAGGCTATCATTTCCCCTTTGAAAAGAAAAACTATTTTTGGCAACACTAAATTCACATTGTAAATGTGGATATGTGTTATTCCTGTACCAGACTACTTTACATATTATAGCTTTTTGATACATATTCCGATATATAATGGAAACAATTCCTATTTATTTTTCTATTTCAAAATATTATTAGTATTCATAGTTTTCTTTTTCCAGATAAATTATACTATCTGTTAAGTTCCAGAAAAGAAAATGAGTTGTGATTCTAATTGAAATGGTACAAAATGTGTATATTAACATTGGGAGCACTGAAATCTTTACATTGCTGAATTTTCCATCAAGGAAAAATGAGATAATGTTCATTTATTCAGATTCCATTAAAATATTATAGTTTTTTATTTTATGTGCTTTCTTTTTATAATAGAATGGCTTATTGTTATAACTGCACTTAGCTGGTAACACAGAATAAATAAACTTCAAAGATCTGTCTGAGAACAGAATTTAAACTCATTCCTGTTCAATAATTATCTAGAACCTAATTGAAAGAGACACAATACTTAATTGTTTAAAAACTAGAACAGCAAAAAAAAAAAAAAATGTGGTTTTGGCCTGCACCAGGCTAAATAATGTGGTGTTTATTATTATTATACTGTATTATACTGTATTATTATTATACTGTATTATACTGTGTCATAGTGGCTGTGCATGGAACTTTTGCCTCATTCCTTTTATTAGGCCATCGGACTATGAAAACTCTTTTCAGAACTTACTAGGAGGTTGTTTTTCAAAGATGTATTTTCTGTGTTACATTTATCATGTGTATGAAGCTCTCAAAGAGGAATTCCTCTGGTCTTTGTTCCTTCTGAGGAACTGCTCTGTGATTTTAGCTAGTAGACCCTATCATACATCATGTAACTGATAGCATTTTCCTCTGCACTGGCAGCTTGAAGCGCAGAGTCAAATTTTCACTCACCTGTAACAAACCATAGGTTTTTCATGGATGTATTTGAATTCTAGGCTTATTACTTGCCTTTAAACTAATCACAGTTATGGCTGCTATTATTTTATTTTTATTTTGTTGTATCATATATATCTTTATAATCCACTTAAAATACTTTCTGGATCAAATCAGACTTGAAAGTGCTTAGACATGTTTATATCCCATAATCCATGCTCTAACTAATTCATGAATATGCATGATCAATTTAAGTGCCACACTATTTCATATAAAGAACACTTCTAAATCTTTTATTTAAAGAAAGAAAATAAAATAAAATGGTCAACTTCATATAAAGTGTATAAATAAAATTTTTGCTTGAATCCCTTTTGTGTTCATTTGATAGTTCAGAAATTTCGGTAAAGTTCTGCCTCTCTACTTCTTAACTTTATCAGTCCGCCTGGAGAAAACATGAGGTCAACTATGTACCTTTCAAGGGGTGGGACACCCCCAATCACTCCCTTACGAGTTTCACTCAATAGCTTAACTTCATTCCAGGCTCTGCCATACTCCCCTCGAGCCAGAGAGCAACCTACGCCAATTTTGTCAGCCAGAGCCTGTGGGAGAAAACATGAGAGCAACCAAGAGTGAGAAGGAAGAGAAGCAAAGAAAAATCCTTTGTTGTAAGGCCTACCTTGGGTGAAGGTGAAATAGGCAACTCTTGCAAAGAAGTGCTTAGAAGGGAGGCTGAAAAAATGTGGAGTATTGTGATAAGAAGCAATAAAATGTACGAAGATATATTTATAGAGCAGGAAATCCAAGGAAATAGCAAAGACTGGTAGTTAGATTCCAAATAGAATTGACTTGTAACTGGAGACAAGATACATAAGGATGAAGTGAGGTGTTTGGGAGAGGGTGGGAATTTTATATATTCATTCTACAGTTCAGAAAGCATTTTCTCAGGTCCATTATATATCAGACATTGGATATGATGGAGCAAAAGATCAACCCCTCTCTGAAATGTAATCTTTTTCTAGTGGCCTCCATCTCAGTGAATGCTGGCAGCATAACCACTTGCTTACCCAAATGAATTGAAATAATTTTGCTCTTCTCATGCAATACCTCACTCCACACTCAGGCAATCACTAAGTCTTAGTTCTAAAACTCCCTCTAAATTCATGACCTCTTCTGCCTCCTCACAATCATGGCTTTGGTAGATCTGAGCAGAATCTCACTCTTTTAGGTCCAGAGTAACCTTCTAGTTGCTCTTCCTGTCTCCAGTCTTGCCCCTGCTCTATGTCATTCCCCATTCTGTGCCTGATTCACCTTTCAAAATTATGTTGCCCCTCTCCCCTATTCAGATTTTCAGTGGTTTACCTGGTGGTATCCTTTAGTCTTATGTAACTCTTCATTCAAATTCCTCTAGATTCCACAAATGGATGATGGACTCTCAAATCTGTTATTCTGTATAAAATGTTTACTCTGCTTAGAATGCTTTTGTCTTACTTCTTTACCTGATGAAATTCTAGGTAGTCTCTAATACTCAAGCAATGTTTCACTTTTTCTCCAGAAGCCTCTCCTGATATCTCTCTGGAGTCCACAAAGTTCTGGATAAGATACACCTGGTGTGCAGCTTAGTATCTGCATACTCTCAGGCCCTAAAAAAGGCCTGACCTACAGTAGGTGAATGACAAATATTGAATGAAAATACTTCTAATAGTTTGGTGAATACATATGTATATATGTATATATATATGTATATATATGTATATATGTATGTGTGTATATATATATATGTAGAGCTATATACTATATGTATGTCAAATGTAAGCACATCTAAATGATAGGATATTTATCCAGCAAAATGTTACCATCTAGCTCACTCCATTATGATAAAGACAAAACATTTTTCTCATAATGACAAATTAAATACCTTGAAAAGCAAAGCTCGATGGTAGAAGATTCCTTTTTTGATGAGCCCAATTGGTATAACATTGGATTTAAGTTGAAATTTTAGTTCACTTATATGATGTTCCCAGTTGAATTCGTTAAGTTTCTCTTTTGAAACTTTACCACCCATTTTTTCTGCCACATACCTGTGTCAATCAAAATAAGATCAGACCAATCAAGTTTAATATCTCACTTTGGATGCTTTCAACGTAGTTACATGTATAAAAACTATTCCCTCTGACTTTGTTTGCTATGCTTTTTAAAATGTATTTAATACAATGGGGTTAGCGTTATAATTAAAATATTTAAACTGTCACATATAAAAATAAAATTCTAACAATTCCACTCAACACAAAGTATTGTTAATATTCCCCAATACCTATGACAAGAAACAAATCATATTATATGAAATTTGTAATCAATGCAGTTTTTAAATGTCATCTTTCCCTTGCAAAGTATTTTTAAATGTTTAAATATAAAACCCAAGGCTTGTACAAATATATGGTCCTTCTTTTAAGAAGGTTAAAAGACCTTTTAACAAAGGTCCTTGACTTTTTAGAAAGTCAATCTCAGAGAAAAAACAGATAATTTTTAATTACATTCAAATACTTTCAAGTTTAATAATTTTTTTGTTTTAATTTTTTCTTTTAATTTAGAGAAAGACAAAGTATCTTAACACTGAAGTTAGAAGAGAGAAGAAAAGGCAAAAAGGAAAAATAAGTAACTTAGGTGGGGCGTGGGAAGGGGTATATACTTAGCCTGTGGGTTTCTCCTAGTATTAGGCTGTCACTCAAGAAGTCAGTCAACACACTTGCAAAAACCCTATCAACTAAGGCTACTACACTCTTGGGGCAAAGACTGAGATGCAGATTTTAGAGAAAGAATTTCCACTTACTGTATGTGGAACTAAGTGAGAAAAGTGATGTTAAAAAGAGAGAGAAAATGAACAAGAGAAAGGTTGGGCAGAGGGCAGCTGTGCTGACCCTCTGCTCCGCCCAGTCAGCGTGCCTATGGTGCTGAGGAACCAAAAGCTTGGGGGCAGATCTCTGTCTCTCTTGCCTGGTGTGGGGTCAGGGTAAAATACAGTGATTATTTGGAAATGATGGAAAGTGTTTCTGGCAGGAACAAAGCCTGAGGAAATTTGACTCATGGTGAAATGAGCTGAATGAGAGCTCGGATGAGTCATCACTCCTCAAGGACATCAGGAAAACTTCAATAGCCAAAAATGTTCTCTCCCACTTCTGACTGAGAAGTCAATAATCTGGTGGCTGTTTCTTACAGATGTCACATCCAGGTTGCTGATAGGAACCCACTGCTATTTGCAGTAGTACAAGGCCCCACAGAGATGGCAGCTGTTATATCATGCAGCAGCAGCTCCTCCCCAGTTAGTGTCAATCACGATGCTATCATCCATTTCTAGTGATTCCTAACCCCTCACACCTCTCATGGGAAGTTTGCAGCCTCTTCTTAGTGGCATCAGATTAAGTGCTGTAATGAAGAAGGCCATGTCGCTGCCTTACCCAGAGCTCTGAGTGTGCCCAAACAGTAAAACCCCCCTTCAGAGCAATGCCAAGCACAAAATATCTGACTTATAACAATAGGGTAGGAATGACTATTTTTGTTAGAGATTAAATTGTGAATTTATAAATAATTTACAATAGGGTTTTTTTTTAAATGTGAGACCCCTCCCCCCATTTAAGGAATAATTTAATTTTCAGACTTTTAATTCATTCACAAGAACTCAGGATTACACTGAAAGATGTTTTTAATGGTTTAGCTTGAGAAAATAACATAAGCATTTTTTCTATAACCAATTTCCAGCTCCTTGCTCTGATTTTTGTTGCCTAAAATAGAAATTAAGATTTTTTTGGTCAATTATTTGTATTTCTACTTCAGAATCAGAGGTGAGGTGCTACAATGTTCTATTTTGTTATGGTATAGCTGCCTGAAAATTAGCTAAAAAATGCAAGCCATTAAAGTAAATTTTTTTTTCAAAAATTAAAAATGTTTATGTACTTATAGACAACTTACTTTGCAAGAGTCTCAATCTGTTCCTTAATATTCGTTATGGGAAGTATTGATTTGGTCACTTCATGCACATAAACACAGAAGTCAGGGTCACAGGGAGGGTAACATTCTTTTTCAGGGCTTCCTTCTCCAGTATATTTTTCTTCTTCTTTCTCTCCTTTGGCTTTCCTTTGAGAGTAAACAGCAGCAATCCAAATCACAAAACAAACAAATATTAAATGTTCTGTGAGTTAATCTCAAGAGCACTACAGAAATACAGTATTTTATGACTCAACAATCATATCATATATAGTTTTCAGATTTTCAATGGTAGTTTTATACTTTATATATTATATAGGAGCCATTAATTTTCAAGATGGCTACATGATAGTTACATATTATAAAAACCATATACTGGTTTTCTGCACAATTGCTATGATGACTGATTACACAGTGAGTATATAATAAACATGCACTGAATTGAAAAAAAATAGATTACCTTTCCAAGGCAGTTACATCTTGCTTTGGTTGTGACTTTCTGCAAGCAGAATTTGTATTATAAATTTTAAAGAAAATTATCAAAAACGTGGAAAAAATCCAAAAGAAAATAATGATGGTACATAATTTTTATGTCATTTGGAGGGGCAAAGACTTCTGATGTTTATGGAGGCAAATGTACTTAGTTTAATATATGGTAAAATTGGAATGTACTTTAAACAGTAAAACTATTATTTAATTAAAAGGTAATATTAATAAAAAATTCCTGACTTAGAGAAGGTATAGTTAACAACATAATTTTTTTTTGTAGTCAAGATACCAATCTTTAGAGAAAAGATTCTCCCCAAAAGTTATATAGAGCATTGTCCTGTAGAATGTTAACCATTTTTTATGTAAGTCATCAATCTTTTTCTAACATTCCTTAATTAAATTGGTTATAAATATCTAGTTCCTTAAATGTTCTTAGAACCAGTGTTGATATTTCACTGATCCTATCATTAAACACACTTTACCCTGTCTCTCTTACCGAATAAAGGCATAGAACATGAACAAGATGCACGCAAAAGGTATTTGAAGATTCTGAAAAGTAAGTAGTGACTGGAAGAGTAGTGCAGGCCATCAACTGATGGTGGATTTAAAGAGTAAAGGAGAGACAAAGCTACTTTTTTAACGTATCTTATGAGTCCTGCCACTTCAACATACTGATACCATAAGGGAAACTTACCATTTAAAAACTAACCCATCCTTTCACTGACTTTGTTATATAATTAAAATATAATGTGATTATAATTAGAATATAATAATACATTTCCTACCTTAATGCTCTTTCTTTGATGGCACTTTTGCTGCTAAGAGCTGTATTTCGTCCTGAAGTCGGTTCTGATTTCTCTTCGGTGGGAGATCCAGTTCCAGCACTATAATGGTAATTGTTTTTCCTTATCATTTGAAGGAGAAACCACAGTTTCAAATAGATGAAAAATAACGACATGTTACATTTACAAGGCATTTAATAAACTACAAGGCATTCACATTTTTTTAATATGCTTTAATTCCTTTCACCATTATGAAGCAGACTCCAGGCAAGAGTCCATCTACAGCCAAGGGAACCAAGCCTGCTCCTGGACACGAGGTGCTGTTGTCAGGTCTCTCTGTAGGTTCACAGCAGACACAGTGTGAACCTAGGTTTTTTGACTCCCTTTTCAAAGCCTTTTCCACAGCAATTTTAAAAGCATCTGTGAAATCATATCACTGGAAGAATAAGAATCAAGTTGCCAAAATCCAAAACCTACATTTTTTTTTTTTTGTTCCTAAGTTTAACAGGAGAAATATTTGAGTATAGACAAAACTTCATTCTTTTACATGGGCTTTTCTTTACTGATGCTCCTTAAAGAAACTGAAGAAATACTTCATCCATAACCAATGACTAGATGGAGGTGGGTAATTAAAATTTTACATATTTGAATTTATGTTCAATTAGATTAATTTGTCAGCTTTGGCTTTGTCCTATA
Source organism: Talpa occidentalis (assembly GCF_014898055.3). Taxonomy (NCBI): domain Eukaryota; kingdom Metazoa; phylum Chordata; class Mammalia; order Eulipotyphla; family Talpidae; genus Talpa; species Talpa occidentalis. The sequence continues at coordinate 68,502,483 of NW_023601433.1, read as the reverse complement.
AAAGATTTTTTAAATCATGTTTGGATCTGATTTTTTTTTTACAGTAAATATTTTATTTATTTTTTAAAAGATTTATTTATTTATGCATACAAGAACTGGGGTATAGGCCAGAGATGCGGGGGGTGACAGGATTTATCAGAGACAGAGTGGCGAACAGAACAGGCAGACTGACTGAAATACACTGCTGCGGGGAGCAGCGGGTAAGTCAGGAGAAGTGTGCTGCACCGCGTGGGCAGCTCCCTGGGCGGGGATCAAACTCGTGCTGCAGAGGCTGCAGATTGCTTCATAGGTTGTCTTAAGCCCTTGCGCCACCAGGGAGGCCCAACAGTAAAAATTTAAAGCATAAAGGAGAGGTTAAGAAAAGGCAAATAGAATATTATAGAGCTCTTTGTGAGCCGAAAAGGGAATATTTTTATAAAATATACAGATACAATAGCATATATGACATCTTAATATCTTTTGAGGTCTTTGATCTGCTTATGTCTTCAGTCAGAAGGCTTCAGGTCCTGACTTTGTGTGTGTCTGCACAGGAAGCATTGAGTGTCCTCACAACATGGCAGCTAGCTTTCCCTTGGCTACAACTATGAGAAAAATAACAAGTGTGGGCACTGCAAAGTCTCTTGTGATGTAAGCTTGGAAGTCATATTGTCATTCCCTGTTGGTTTCACAATTCAGCCCTGTTCAATGTAGGACAGGACTACATCACAGTAGCAAGATGTAGGAAAGTTCAGGAACTATTTTGAGGTCTTTTTACTACAACCATGATGCTTAAGTCTACTTGTGAGAACAGTTGATGTGGAAACAGCAAGAGTCTGAGAGTGGAACTGTGGAGGGGCCACAAAATGTTTTTGGGGTGAAATTGATTAAAAGGTATAAATTCAAGGTCATAATTTCATAGAACACCCATGTATTGAGCAGATTTTTTTCCTTAGAAATCAGAAGACTACGTCCTCTGGTTTTCTGCTCACAATCATACACTATTTGTCATGGTGAAAAATGTAGGTCACTGAACAGTCACTTGAATTAGCTATTATTGGCAGTGATAGTACATTCTCTCTTTTTAAGTTTTGAGTGTAGTTATTATCTGGCTTTTTTTTACTGATATGATGTCAATTTACATCATCATTTGTGTCTTAGAGGTATAGGGTCTCCCCCTTCAAGTGCTGGTGCTACATCACACCCACCACCAAAGCACACACAGTCCAGCCCTATAGACTGTTGTGCTCCTTTCCCACTTTGTTCTCACCCCTCCTATTCAGTATATGACCATATTAAAGAAGAGTGTTGAAGTTTTCTTAGTTCAACTATTTATTTCTTATTTTAACAAGAAATAGTAGTGTAGTTGTACACCTGCATATATTCTGGAGACTTGTAAACATGTTTCATCTTATTTTGTCCCAATCAACTTATACCTTCTTCATTTACTTCATGTTACCAGGGATTAAGATGTCTTGACTGCAGAAATACATATAAAATCGACTGATAACATGGGGGTTAAAGGAAAAATGATGGTGGCAGTTCAATTCTATGGTCTTTGTTATGGCGGGTTATGGGTTTATGGACCAGTGTTTACTTTCATGGTAGTGCTATATTTAGGAAAAAGGAGATACACATGCTGGTATCTTTATTCACGTGATGATGGGCAAACAAAAAATTACATGCTTCCCTGCATCCCTCTTCCCTCCAAATACTCACACATCAGAAGGTTTACTGTTAATTAGGAGTATAGTACGCAGACCACTTGGTTCTTGCAAGCAGAGTTCCTTCAAAGGCAATAGTTTGGTGCCACGATTTATCTGTAGATAATTTAAGGACTTATAAGCAATATCTGCATGGGCATATTTTAAAAAATAAATATTGATAGCATATGTTTTCAACGGTTTATGTTGTTTAAGTTTTTTTTTTCTCTCTCTCTCTTCTTCACACACACACACACACACACACACACACACAGGCTTATATATACACACAATTAGAATAGGAGCTTGAAATGTGTGGAACTCTTGCCTTTGGGCAGGATATATATCTTTAGTTTCCTACAACCACTATTGCTTATACTCAGTTGTTTCTCACCACAATTACCACCTTGACACCTGAAAATAGTTGAGTTTGTAAATCCATCTATATACAAAAGGAAGAACATACTGTCTGTAAAAAATAAAATATTAGTTGACAAATATCAGGATGTCTAAAAATGGGCCAAAGTCCTGCACTGATAATTCTACCAGCCTGATGAACAGAGTTAGATCAGAACACAGTCTGAGGTCTTTTTCCAGTCAAGTTACAGTTGGATCCCTTTTTCATCCAAGATAGTTATCCTAATCATTTTAAAGTAAAATCGATGATGACACTGAGCCCAGAATTCTGCCATAGTTTCCAACTTCATTCAGAGTAAAGGCCAAAATCCTTCCCATGTTCTAGAAGACTTCTCTCTCCTTCTCTGATAGAGTCTCAAGTCTCCTGCCCTTCGGTTCATTCAGCTCTAGCTACACTGAATTTGCTGTTGCTTCCATATGCCAAACATGTTTATATCTTACATCTGCTGCACTAGTTGTTTCCTCTGCTATAAAGCTCTTCCCCCTAAGTATTTTATTTCCTTTAGGATTTTGCTCAGATATTATCCTCTCAGTGAGGTCTAACTGACCACAATGTCTAAAATTACAACCACCAACCCCATCACTGTAAAGTTCCTTTACAGTGCTTCTGCTGTACTGCTTCCATCCACAGATCTTATTTCAACCCTGTGATATAATCATGTATCTCCCTTCACTAGTACCATAGGATAAGAGATATTTGTCTTTTTTGTTCACTGCAATTTTAAAAAAATGAAAAGCACAACAATGAGAAAAATCCAGTGGGAGGATAAAGATCTCCATTTAGGAATTAAATTGGAATTATAATTTGCCATTCTCCATAATCCAAATATCCAAATCATAATTCTTCAAAAGCTCTGGTCTGCTTCAGGCCAGGCAGGCAGATTTGAGATTTTCCTCTTGCCTCCTTGCCAATGGACCTGCCAATAAAACACTCTTTTTCAAAATCTGGTGCCACAACATTGGCTTTTATGCCTACTGGGCAATGAAAACTGGTTCAGTAACATAGATGTTTTTCATTTTTCACAATAACTCTAATTCTGTTACGAAGATAGAGTTTTCCCTGCAAATATGAAGCTATATATTTCTTTTATAGGACTGTCTCTTCTGATTTTTTGAACAAATTGTTCGCGGTGAGCTTCCATTGCCAGACTTACCACTTTCTCTCAATCCTACACCACCTGACTGACAAAGCACATAACCTTTCTACCTCTGAATTTTCTCATCATCTCAGGAAGTACGGTTGATCCTTGAACAACACAGGTTTGAACTACTGCAGATCCAGACATTTTTTTTTCCTAGTCACTGGATTCTACATTTGGGGTTTGGTATTCATGGGTTCAATCATCCGCAATGATGGTTATCTAAACCTACCCAATTAGAAGCCACAGATACGGAGTGCTAAGTCATAACTGAATTTTCCACTAAGCATGGCAGTGAGCATACCTTACTCTCTTGTTGTTCAAGAATCAACTGAAGGTATTTTTGATTGTGCTTTCTGAGATCTGTCTATTCCCTCTATCATTCTTTTGAACTATTTTTTCCCTTTACATTCATTCTCCTGCAGTTTCTCCCTGATCTTAGGCGCTTTTAGTAAACCTTAATTTTTTTTTGAAGGTTGTGTTTTTGCCTAAAATGGGATTTGTGGGTCTTAAAAATTTCCCCAATTCTCTTTGCTGCTTTTGTTTTCCAGAAGAAGTAGAAAACATTGTCTTTAATAGCACTGTGGAAAAGTCCTCAAGATTCAAATTTTGAGTTTCCTATTTCTCAACACTAATATTGAATTACACTATATGTTTTTAAAACCATAATTGGAAAGTCAGCTGAGCAAAATACTATTCTTCTATATTACATTTTTAAATCCAGTATTATAATTTGATTAATTTCACCAAGACTATAATTAACAAAATGAAAAAAATACACTTCTAATCTCTGAACCAGAACACTTAAGATAACAGAATCCTAACACTGAAAATGCCCCTTCTTTTTTATTTTCTCTGAAACTTGAGAATAGCATTAGTAAGTTGATTTAAGTATAAGTATTCAGATTCCAGCTTAAACTATGTACAGAAGGGCCTCCCTGGTGATACAAAGGTTAAGCATAGCACTGTGAAGCTATCCGCAGCCTCTGCAGCATGAGTTCAAGTTCGATCCCCACATGGCGCAGCAGACCTCTGCTGTCTCGCCCCCTGTTTCCCTCAGCAGTGTATTTCAGTCCATTTGCCTGTTCTGCTCCCCACTCTGTCTCTGGTGAATCTTCTTATCCCCTGCACCACTGGCCTGTATCCCAGTTCTTGTATGCATAAATAAATCTTAAAAAAAAAAATGAACCATATACAGAAGTAAAATGTTACAGCTGGACAAAGTGAAGGATAAAATTCTGTCAATTTCCTGTCTAAAAAAAGATAAATTGTTAGTTGGTGATAAAATTGCAATGTAGTTGCATTGTGATTAAAGAAGAAATTATCACACATTAAAATATAATTTAGTGCTGCCACTTACCCGACCATAATCATAGAATCCATCACTAATTATATTACTTGATGACAAATAGCCCGTCTGGCTATATTTCAGAGACAGGTTGTTGTTGAGCAGTTTGTTATAAGCTGCCTCACTGAATTTATTTTGTCGAGTTACTGAAAGATTAATCTCTTCAAGGATATCTAAAGTTCTGTCAATTAAAGAAAAAGCACTAATTGTTTTATACAAGCAACCCAACCTTAAGTTTTTATTTATGCACTTGGCTAAAAATCTCAAAGAAGAACTGAGATGAAAGTTGTAAAGCCATCCCTAAACCTTTTAGATAAAGTAATAATGACAGAATTATGAAAACAAATCAATCCTTTTTGGGAACAATATGCCATGTAGTAACAAACATTAAAACAGTTGAAAGGGATAGTTTCAGGAGAAAAAAATTTTCATTTAAAGCAGAAGCCACATTAGATCCAACTTTTTCAGTCAAACAGGCAGTCTATACAAAGAATACAAATGGTTAGAAATAGAGTGAACCTTAAAAACCTTAAAACCTGTGAAACCTTAAAACCCTTTTTTCTGACATGCTGGAGGCAACTTGCTCATCTGCTGATAGGAAAGAGTTTGGTCAGGGAGCTAAATGCTGCTGAAATTCTGATGGAAAGGTTCGGGTGGGGAGGAGAAAAATGGAGATGGCAGTCATGGATCATCCCTTTGATTTTAGCTTTGAAAGTCAAGACACAAACAGGATTGTGTTTCGCAACAGCAAAGGGAAGTGAAAGAGAAACATTTATCAAGATGAAAAACGTGGAGGGGTGGGTCAAGCAGGTAAACTGAGTCAGTCGTGTGCTGGAGGATGGAAACTGGTCTTTGGGTGGTGAACACAGTGTCCTATGAACAGATGCTGAATTGTAATGCTGTACAATGAACACCTATAGAATATTATAAATCAGGTTACTTCAATATTTTTCATTATTTTTTTAGTAAAAATAAATTTAAAGATGAAAAGGTGTAAAAAGAAATACTGAATATGATTCTGCAAAGGTGGTGCGGTAGCTCTGGGGCATTTGGGGTGGGGCATGGGTGCCTTTTCCCCAGGCAGTCCTTCCAGAGGGAAGAATTATGCTTCCGAGTAGGAGCAGACCCTTTTTGACTTTCTGTGAGCCAGCAGCATGAGTTGCTACATTGTCTGCTCTTCATCTGCGCCAGAAACTTGACACAGCACCCACTCACCCAAGCCGGAAAAATTCAGTGGCCATCAATTCATCGCCGGCGCAGACCATCACAGCCCAGCTGGCGTGCCTTCGGACCTCGCTATTCTTGGAGCGCAGGAGCTCTACCAGGGGTTGCAGCCCCCCTAAATTTCTTAACTGAAAGTAGACACCAAAATGCGATGCATTAAGTGTACAGAATGTAAACCTTTGTGCTTTAAACTATCTCATTATTTGATTGTGAAAGGATTTCTCTATGGAGAAAAGAGCCACAGCAGCAAGAGACTTGCTGGATTGCAGGGTTACAGGGTAGACTCTTGTTTGCCAGATAACGCCAGTTGGTCTTGTAAAAGGCTGCACCAATCTTAAAAAACTTGAAAGACGGGTTGGTTCAAACACTTGAAACTGTTTCTAAGTGGTCCACCCATAAGCGTGGCCTGGGAACATGAGAGAATCCATGTTCCTAGAACTCTCACCTCTGTCCGGGCCTCAAAGTCGGAGGCTGTGGCAGCAACAGCCAGAGCCGCCTTGCTCTGCACGACGGTGTTGGCGGAATGCAGAGGGCCGAGGAGGGCCTGCATGATCCCCCGGGTCTGCATGTGCACGCGCAGAGGCTCCAGCGTGGCCATGTTGGTTAAGGCGGTGGCCGCGTAGGCAATGGCTCCATCTCGTTTGCTGGCTAGGATGTTTATTAATGGGCCAATTCCATCAGCTTCTGCAACAGCGCTGGGCACACGAAGGAGAGGTGAAACTATCTTGGTGCATATGACAAAGTTTATAAAGAAATGAGTACATAAATTAATTTTAGAAGTAAATTAAATTAGTTTCAATGAGATGGATCCAGAATTAAAAGGAATCTGGGAGCATGGCAGGCATGAAAGAATTTTCAAAATTCTTTTTGTACTTTTATAGCTGGGGTTATGGAAAAACGTATAGACTGCTTCTTAGAAACCCTACTATTTCTGTTCATTTGTAAACTTAGTGATAGTTACATGAAATAGAGCATTATATTTAATGGAGCATGAAAGTCTACTAAAATACTCCTAACCAAAGAAAACAAAACTTTAAATAGGAAGAATGAGTCAGCATGAGAACTTAAAATTCTTTAGCCCATGATCCTTTTTCAACTGTGGTCATCAAGTGCAGGCAGGTTAACACATTTGAAACCAGAAAATCATTTTGGTGATGGTGTTGTTTTTACAAATCAAACATCAAAGATTAATATCATAATATTGATATAAACAGATAATTTAGTAACACAGGCATATCGGTTGTTACATTTCCTATTTCCAGCATAAAGAGTACAGTCACCCATTGCTATAGTAATAATTTTCACAATTATAAAATCTAGAGTTTTAAGAGTAACACATGTGCCATATCCTTGCTTTGTAATACCTTAACTACTTTGTAATAACTTAAATACATTTTACTTGAAAAAATAGTAAAAATTTTTAAAAGATCACTTTAACAAATGTAGATAATTACATTCTGTAATGTTTGGAGCTACTATATGCAAATAAGAGATGTTCCAAGCAATAAAATACAGATAGCATGCTGTTTTTACAAGAATATCTCAAGTTATGTGTTAAAAATCCATTTAAATCAACATGGTAATAGAGGTAATCAAGACAATAAAAACTTGAGACTCCAGTAATTTGAACATCTTTACATATTTGCATTTAGGATCATATTAACAACCAAAATTGAAAAAATTGGTGCTGTTTGATTTAGACCATCCCCTGGATTCTGATGAAGTTAGATTGAATTTCATACTATGCTGACATTTTCTGTTTGTGAATAAGAATTGGCAACGTCAAGAACAGAAGTTATCACGGCTATCCATCAGAGAGCAGACCACAAATAAAATCTCTATCAGGAGATTGTTAGCTATAGGTGAAAGGAAGCTGTAATTATACAACTAACCAGGTCTTGAAGGAGCCAGAACAGCAGGGATTGGGTAGGCCAGAGCTGCCTTGCCTCTGCACGATGGTGTTGGTGGAATGCAGAGGGCCGAAGAGGGCCTGCATGACACCCCCCCCCCCCGACTCTGGATGTGCATGCGCAGAGGCTCCAGCATGGCCATGTTGGTTACCAAAGATTAGAGTGGGCAGCTCTGGAATGAGGGGCTCAGATGGTGTTAGCTTTAAATGAAACGTCCACCCTGGCTTATATGACTGCTCCCAGAAATACACCATGTCTTGATACCAGGCAAAATTGGTACCCAGTTCCATTTCTCCCATATTTCAGTCCTTGGCATGTACTTAGTCCTTCCTGTGGCATTCCCATTTTCTCTCTGGAAAGGCATCCCTTAAAACTAAAATTCAGTTAGATAGCTTGTATATAAAAATAATGGAAGGTCCTATATCTCAATGTGATAAGGGGCCCGCATTAAATTTCCTTTCCTGGGGGATAAAATAAACACTCAAGATAATTTTACTTTTAATTTCTCTTACATTATAAATTGACTTGAAGGTCACTTGATTTTATGAATAAGGGAACATTTGGAGGTTTTAACATAACAGTTTATAAAAAATTCTCAAATTTTTAAAGAGTTGAAACACTGAATTTTAAAATACTTGCCAGCAAGAATTTAAGTTATGCTTTCTTATAATTACTATGCCCTTAACTCTTTAGTTAAAAAATCTTGTTTTCCTTTCACTTGCTATTCAATCATTAATGCAATCAGTACCTTAAACCAAACACTTGGTAGATTTTCATCATTATAAACAATGCACAGTTCCTTTATTACTTAGTGGTTTTTTTCTTTGATAATGTTCACTTGTAAAAATGTCTTGGATGGTAAATTAAGAGTATACAATGGAGGTAATTCAAGGGCATGTTTGACAGAAGCCAGAGTATTTTAGGTAAATGCATACTTAAATATCAGAGACTTAGTGTTTTTGTGAATCAGGAAGTTTTGGGGAAATTTCAGTGCATAGGATCACACTCCATCATTTGCGCTTCTCTATTAAAATTGAGTCATGAGATCCAGGAATTTTCATCAGGTGTATCTCTACATACAGCCTTTTTACTGGGGTTGTGTCTGGCCTTGGTTCATTTCTGTATCTTCTGCTCTTTTCTTTGCTCTTTATGGAGGCAGTAAAGGGATTTACTTAAAGAATATAGCTGTTTAAAAATCCAGAGTTTCTAGTACACAGTGGAATAGAGCTTTTACTAGATTGAACATAACTGCCATCATCAAAAGACAAACACTACATGCACAGCTGGGAGCACAACTTGCGTCATATATATGTCTGCTGTGAGTCCCTGCGTGCAGCTCTGATTAAGTGTAAAAAGCACAACTGAGGTTAAGTTAACATAGTGAAAAAAATCAAGCTACTGCTCATAGTTTTAAAAAAACTAATTTCATATCTAGAATTAGAGTGTAGACTCTGTATTTTTTCCAAAGAATTGCATTAATTTTTCTTCAAACCCAAGACATACTGTTTTACTTTTCCCTGGTTAGTGTAGCATTACCCATATGAATGGGACGGAAGTCAAACTGCTTTGTTACAAAATGAGAATTAGAGGGACATATGTCATCACAATAATCTGAAAATATTTTCTAATATTTACTATGATTAACTTCCATCCAGATGGAGTTAAATCAAATAAGAATTTAACATGTAAACTGAAAAAGACTAAACACCAAATACAGGCATGTATAAAAACATCTGCTTATACCATTTGATACATGTAAACAGAAGTGAGGTTTGACATGTCATGTGTATCCAATTTATCACAGAGTCCTATTTTCCTCCTTCATACTTCTTCTATTTCCCCTTTTCTCCATATCCATTTCACCCACCAAATCCAAACCAGCACCCTCTCTTGTGGACTGATACACTCTCCTAACAGGTCTCTCCTCTCCTCTTTTAATCCTTTCTCCATCTCACAACAAAACTGAGTTTTAAAATAATGAATGTAATCATGTTTACCTCCTATTTGAAACTTCCATGGTTTCCCATTGCTCAGGATGAAACCCCAAATTTCCCCCATGGCGTCCAAGGCCCTGTGAGAGTGGACCCGCCTTCCTCACCAGCCCCACACCAGCCCCACCACTACCTCCTTCCTGTCTCAGTGTTGAGGCCTCGCTGGTGGCCTCGCTGGTGACCTCGCTGTCTCACCTCAGTGCCTCTCCTGTGCTGTTCCACTTCCTGACACCTCTTCCCCTTGGATAAATTCCATTCAGCTTTCAAGGTCTGGTATAAATATCTCTCCCTCAAGGAAGCATACTTTCACCCCAAAACTGAGTCAGGGTTCTACTTTACATGAGCTCAGAGCAGTCCTTTACTAAACATATGTTTTTTTCTTTTTCTTTCTTTTTTTTTTTTAAATGTTTTGGCACAAATGTTCAGACAACAGTAATAAACTTGAAGGAATATTTCAGAGAACTTGGCTGGAAAGAAATTCAACATAATTTTTATGTTAGTCCCCTAACTCCACAGTGCAAAAGCATTCACATCTTGGGCACTAGAATATTGTTAAGTAGAAATCAATTACACACAGTGTCTATTTCCAAATCACTGAAAATACTCTGCGATTTCATGTCTGTGTGCTTTGGCACTCATGTTCCTCTTGCTCGAAACCCCCTTCCCTTCCCCTATCCACACCTCTGCCTGAGGAACTCTAGTTTGCCTTCCAAACCGGCTCAACTGTCCTCTTTGTGAAGTCACCCACATCCTTCATGCCCCCCCCGAGTTCACCACTCACACCTGCATGATATGTCTGCACCTGGCACCTGCTCTCTGAGGCATTATTTGAGTCTTATTTATTGCCCTGGTGCTGAGAAAATCAATACACGGTTGTTTCTTGAACATGGGCTTGAACTGTGCGGGACACTAATAGATGAGTAGAAACCCCACCAGAGGAATTAGCAGAAGATGACTTAATGGAGATGAGCACTTCTGAATCAGTGCCAGTCGATAAGGAAGCTGTAGAAGAGGCAGTGCCAGAAAATATACTGACATTAGACAGTGTGCAGGGGATTCAGATTATTCAACTGCTTTAGACTTCTTTTAAAACATGGATATTTCAGAGTTTCAGGCATTGAAACTAAAGCAAACCCTGGAAGGAGGATTGTTATCATATAGAAACACTTGTAGAGAAATGAAAAAGCAAAACCGTAAGATAAAAATCACCAGGTAGCTCCATAAATTTACACCAAAAGTGTCTGCCTCTTCCTGCTTCCCCTGCCACCTCTTCAACCAACCTTTGCCTCTCCCTTCCTCCTCAGCCTTCTCAATGTGAAGGCCTTTATGATGATCCTCACTTATTTAAAAAAAATAGCTGCTCTTGAATCAGTTCAACCCCCCCTTGCCTAATTATGTAGGGAATTAATTTCCATATGGAACTGAAGAAATGGAAGTTTGCACTGTAAACCTCTTAGCAATATGAATGTCATACCGGTTGTACCTGTCAGAATTTGGTCCTTGCTGCAGTTTGGAGATTCACATTTAGCTCATCTGTAGAGCTGGTTACATGACTCAAGGGTGACCTTGGGCAGCACATCAATCTGTTTAACGGAGCTCACACACAGGGTAATATGTGGGACTCGGGGGAGCAGATGGCAATGTTGGCAACCAGAACCTGGTTCTGGTGATTACAACCATTCCCCCCAGCAGGACTTTTCATGTCTTCATGAGGTCTGTCACACTAAAGAAGGCATGTTGATGGCAGGCGCCCTGCAAGTGGTTAGGGAGGTACAATCAGCTGACTCAGGGTTGGCCAGCCTTAGAATTACCTAGGCTTAGAATTACCTGTGTGCGGGGAGCAGAGGACCTTGTCCTTTATGATAAACAGGCTGGTTACCACAGCCAGATTTGGGACACTGGAAACAGGATTCCCGACTCTCATTCCACTCACTTTTTCTACAAAGGTAATGATCCAAGAAGTCAAGTGTGCTCATTAAATTGATCCCTTTCTGAGTCTAAAATTACTACCCCACTGTTGCCCCACAGCTGCATAAGCCTGGGATACGTAGCCCCGAACTCTGGATGAACTCCAGGACTGACAAAAATAGCCAAGGGAATTTTCTTTTTTTAAGGAAATATTATTTAAAGGAGCATTTTAGTAGTAAGGGAGAGAGCTGCAATTAATTTCAGGCAAATGATTAGAATAAGGGTTCAATGCACATAATGATGAAAATAAATTGCAAACTTTAAAGAAGTCTTTAAAATTATGTGAAACCTCGTTGTTGTTGCCATATTGATGTTCCTTAGAAGGCTTGATTTTGAGACTTTCAGAATATGCTTTTATGCTACAATTACTGTGACATCATATTCCTATTCACCTAGCCTCACAAAACGGATAGCTAGTAGAATGACACTGTTTGTAAAGGCAAACTAGCTACCAATGGACACAAAATCAAGATGTAGAATCAACTTGATTAACTGCAAAATCCATTCAATATATTTCTCTATTTCTTCAAATTCACTCTGATGTTTTCCAATCCAGTAAAATCTATGTTTATAACAACAACATTTCATCAGGCAGAGAAGGAACTAAGGCTCTAACAATTGAATAATGTTTTAAAATATTATTTTAGACTCACTGGAGAGAGTTTAACATTAAATTAGTGAGTGTTTCATTCATAAACACTGCAATCCTTCCCTTACCTGTCAGCCCCTCCCCCAACTTCCATCTTAAAGGGCCACTAGGGGGCAGTAAAAAGACACAGTTCTTCTTACTGTTATAAGGGAAAATGAAAAGCTCCAAAAACATTTTCCCGGTGAAAAAACTTCATACAACAAAGACAATTATACCACTTCAGCAGTATTACATCCAATGGATATATCAAGTCTATAACATGAGTTTGGACTTCTCAGGAGACTGCCTTTGGTTGTATTTCTTTACATATTCTAAGTGACAGGTAAATCTGTCATATCAGATCTATCAAGTAAATCAAGTAAAAGTCCTACTTTATCCAGTAAATCTGTGCATATCAGACCTAGAACAGATGTTAAAATTTATTTTCAAAGAGTGATAGTACACATCTCTGGTAATCACAAGGTATATAGCCATCTGTTCTCAGACAGAGAGTGTCCTAGTACTTTGCCAACTTTAAGAGGTGTTTTATTTTTTCCCTCTTTCAAAATGATTAACTCTCCAGAAAACTTGAATATAGATAGGTTGGTATTCCAGAAAATACTAACTAGGTAAGACCTTTAGACACTACTTAAGGTGACATTTATCATTGAAGTTGAAAATCTTCCACAAAAACTATAAGGGTGGCCTGGGGGTTACATTCTAACAAGCAAAATTAATATTCAAAATACATAACTGCATTTAAAAAAATCAGACTAGCAATTTCAGGTATCCAAACGGGTATCAAATATACTTGGAAGGCATTAGTGCTAGGTTTTTGCCTTCTTCCCTTATTTCTTCTGTAAGATGAAAAAGCAACATTCTGATTTTCTAACACCCACCTCAGGCCGAAGTAGATTGTCATAGAAGAAAAGTCAGGCATCATTTAGTCTTAATTGACCTTTCTATGATGCTAAAATGGATTTCAGATGAGAAAAATCTGTGAAATAGATAATTAACTTGAAAGAGAATTTAAAGGTAGACTCCTTTGGAACTTATCATCCTTTTCCTATGAGTTTATATATAACTGTGAAACCATATACAGGAAATTTCACATCAAATCAAAACATCAATATATTCTGGAGGCCTATTAAAATATTCTAGATACTATATAAATTTAGATGCACTGAGATAGATGTGTTTTAGATAAGATCTTTGCACTGGCATTACTATACTGGAAAAATCACTGAATGTGCTATTTTTAAAAATGCTACTTACTATAACTCAATATTCTAAAATGTGTGTGTTTTCATAGGGATTATGATCATCCTGGATTTAGAAAATTACTGTGTCAAAGATTGTAGTTATTAAAGGAAAATAATTTTGTTTTGGTGCTTGTATATTTCAACTATGTTTTTATTTTGCATTGTTAAGATTTTTAGTCATTCCTTTAAGGAAAACCTCTAAAATATTTGTATGGAAGTAAAGGAAGGAAAGAAGTCAAAAAATGGAATATGTGATGGGCCACAATTCCATAAAATAACATGAAATTTGTTAACGTATTGTGATGGTTAATGTTTTTATTTAAATATTTTATTTTATATAATTCTTACATCTTTTTTCATCTTTGCACAATGTATGCATTTTCATTTTGGTTATATTCCTCATACAATTGCACCACCACCCCCTTATTTTGACTCTAGTTCTTTCTCTCCCCGCCCCTCCCACCCCCACCCGTAGTGTGTCTCTGGTTTATAGTTGCTTGTTGATTTTGATTTTTACTTTGTATTGATTAGTCTTTTTCCTGGTCTCTTATTTAGGTTTTCTAAATTCCTGCTACGAGTGAGACCATCCGGTATTTTTCTTTTTCTTTCTGACTTATTTCGCTGAGCATGATCCCTTCTAGCTCCATGTGATGGTTAATTTTATGTGTTAACTTGACTGGGAAAGTTGACCCAGGCAGCAGGTAAAACATTATTTTTGAGTATCTCTGAGGGTGTTTCTGGGGAGTTTAGCATTTGAATGCTGGTTGACACTAGGGAGGTGATCATCTCCTGCCCTCCCCTAAAGGACAGTGGCCTTGCCATAAACAGTTCACTTTTTTCTAGTATAACTTCCTGTTCCTGTGGATAAGAACATTTTGGTCTCTTGGTCTGTGGTCAACCCATAGCAAGTCAGTACTTGGCACTTACTTTGCATTAGCAGGGCTGCAGGTGGTCAGGTTAGCCAGGGCAAGAGCTGCAGCTTCTCCGACCTCTTCATTGTCACTTTTCAGCAACTGAATTAGCTGTGGAATCCCTTTGGAAAAAATTAAAGGTGACTTTACAAACATCCATGTAAACAAGAAAATGGTAACTTAAAAATGTTCAAAATAGGGTTTTCTGGCTTGCTTACCCTGGGTATTGAAAACCTTTTTGCTATCCGTATTCTCACACATTGCTGAAATTGCTTGGGAAGCAGCAATTTTAGTTCCATCGTTTTCAGAACCCAAAAGGGCTATAAGGCACTTTTCAACCTCTTGTTCATGAAAAAACTTCCTATTTTCAGCTTTCAACATCCAAAAGAAAAAATATTAGAATTTTTCTGTAAAAATTATGGAGTATACCTCCTCCTCAATCAAAATACGATGGGAATTCAAACTATTTTCTAACTTAGTGACAAGTAAACTAATATATATATATATATATATACGTATTTAACCTTTAGAGCATAGCAACTGTGCAAAACAAATATGCATATTGAATTTTTTTATTCCTATATATGATACCAATACTACAGCAAAGAAAATATTATAGGAAAGTGGCAAGTCTCAGGTTTACAAGAACTTATTTAACACTAATCATTATTTCCTGAATGGTGGTGTAGTCACACATGCTATCTTCTCATGAAGGCTAAAAATCCTGTTTATCTGACGTTTATTTAAAATACAAAACCCAAAATTTGAAGAACTACTTAGAGTAAGAACTGGTAAGCTGGATACTCAAGAGGAGAAAGTGAAAATGAATATGATTCTGTCTTAAGGAATTTATAATCTTACATCAAAGAAACCACAATTACCTCCTAAATTACATTATATGCTGACAGAGCAGAAGTTGAAATAAATTTTTTAACTGTTGAATTACCATAAGCATAATCTAAATACACTTTAACATTATTTTTTGAGAATATAATTTAATACATACCATGCTATTCACCTCATTATAAAACACTAAATTAAGAATCAAAATATTTTTAGTTTTCTTTTTGTTACCTAAATTATTTTCTTTTAATTTGGTATTTTTTTAATAAATGACAATCTTGCTACTAAAGCAAAGATTGCATTAAGCTAAACTAGAACATTAAAACCTAATTTTTTGTCTTGTGTCCTATAGTTAATTACAAATAAGTTATTATTTATTAAAAGAATGTATTGGAAAAAATTAAGCAAACAGTTTTAATGTTATAAAAGATGACAAAGACTAGTCTGACAAGCTTACAAATAATTCCTTACTAATTTATTTATAAATAAAAAACTTTTATTTATTTATATTTTAATTTTACATCATTGTTCATTTTTAAACAATATTTGCATCCCCCCCACCCCCTCAGGTGTCGTCCCCATAGAGTTTCCTTCACCAATGCACCCGTGCACCATCACCTCAGTCCCCTGGGCTCCTCCCTCCTTCACCTCCTGCTCCTCCTCCTCCCCTGCAGGATGTCTCTGGTTTGTAATTGTCCGTTTTTGCTTTGTTGTGTTTTGTACTTTTATTTTTTTACACAGCTGTCTTATTGGGTTCCCCTATATTCCTGCTGTAAGTGAAACCATCTGATATTTTACTTTTTCCTTCTGGCTTATTTCACTGAGCATAATTCCTTCTAGTTCCATCCATGTTGCTGTGAATGGCATGAGTTTATCTTTTTTGATTGCTGAATAATATTCCATTGTGTATATCTGCCACATCTTATTGATCCAGTCACCTATTTTTGAGCAATTGTGTTGCTTCCAGGTTTTACCTATTGTAAATAATGCTGCAATAAACATAGGTGTACAGGTGTTCTTTTGAATCAATGTTTTTGTGTCCTTTGGGTAGATCCCTAGTAATGGAATTTTTAGTAGACTGAAATGGTAACTCCATTTTTTGTAGACTGAGGAACCTCCAGACAGCTTTCCATAGTGGTTGGACCAGTTTGCACTCCTACCAGCAATGAAGGAGAGCTCCTTTTTCACCACATCCTTGCCAACATTTGTTGTTGTTTTTTTTTTATATGTGCCATTCTTACTGGTATAAGGTGGTATCTCAATGTGGTTTTAATTTGCATATCATTCAAAAAACTGTCATAGGTTTGATTTTTCCATTAACTTACCTTCATAAAGTCAATTTACATAATTAAAAAAGATGAGTGTGATATATGTTCTTAGGATATTTATATAAGAATACTTTGTAGCATTAAAATTTGCAAAAACATTGATACTAATTTAGATAACATCTTCATGTGAAAACAATTCATTACTTAAACATTTTTTTTTTTATAGAGGCATTTTTTTTTTATTATTTATTTGTTTGTTTTGTTTATACATGCACTGGGTACAGTCAGAGGAGGGTGAGAGAATTCACCAGAGTCAGAGCGGGGAGCAGAGCAGGCAGAAGGACAGAAGCACACTGCTGAGAGGAGCAGCGGGCAGCAGGAGGGGTCTGCGCACCATGTGGGACCCTCCTCTGGTGGCCGGGGAGCAGCCGGGGATCGAACCGGCGCCGCAGAGGTCGCAGGCAGCTTCACAACCCAGCACTCAACCGCTGCGCCACCGGGGAGGCCCCCATTACTTAAACATTTTTAAGCTAATTTTTTTCTCAGAATTATGTACAGGATTTATTGCACTAGGTATCTATTTTAAATTTAACATCTGACTTCTGTCTTCTTTTAACAATGTTTTTTAAAAAATCTCTCTTTGATAGAGGTAGTAGCAAGTTCAGATTTCACCATATTTGCAAATGCTGTTGGCCTTTGTTCATCTGATACACAGATGTATGCCAAGAGATCTGGTCATAACTAACACTGGCTAAGTTACTCAAGATTTATAAAAATAACTTAAATACTACAGGCAATTAGTTACTCAGCTCTTCTGGGAGTGTTCTCAAAAGTCCAGCTGTGTTCACCAAACCTCAAAAGCGCTGACTGCTGAGTGGTTATAAGAGATTTATAAGATGAATTAACATATTAACCATGTACCTTCACTGAACTGCTACACCAAGAAGTATTTATGTTTTAATTACACAGATAATGAAGATGGCAAGGTAATTATGTTACTAAGAGAGTAATGTTCTCTAAAAATAACATTTATTCAGCATCACAAAAATAAAAAAAGTGTTAGGTTTTATAACTGAAAATAAATCTGCATGCAATGATGCATTTCTTCACTCATTCTAGGAAGTTGCTATTGTGCTACCTTTGCTCCTGCTGAGATGTTAATGCCAGTTCATAAACCTCATGGCAACATGGTAATTAACACCTTCCTTCTTTCAATGTCAAAGGCACTCTGATTTGGGATTTCCACAATGGGGAGGCATGTTAAAACTTTACTCAACAAAGAAAATTAAAGACTGTGTAGTATGTGTTTTTTCCACCGCATTTTTGACACAATGACATGCATTATAAAGGATATTAAAATGTCTGATGATGAAGGAAAGTAAAGAGAAAACGTTGTAAATGAATACTGATGACTATATTGTTCTTAACAGTACAATGAGCAATATATTAAAACCCTAAAACTTCTGAATGGAGTTTTCTGTGGAAAGTTATTTCAAAACTTCTTCAAGATTATTTGCTTCCCATACAGAAATACTTAGTTAAACCTCACTAAGTTTTTAGAGTTTATTGATTGTTGCTAATATATAAACTAAGGCCGTCTCGTTATGTTGACCAGGCTTGTTCCCCAGTCAAGGTCAGGTCAAGCAACGGTTACTATAAAATGGATTAGATGAAAAAAATACAGGTAAGATCTGAAAAGAAAGCAAGTCTAAAGAAAGATGGGACTAGTTGGGGTCTGTCTAGGTAAATTTATCATTATGAGGAAAAGAAAACAAAATTGGAAAGTAATCATGTAGATGGGTACATGCCAATATATTGTAGGGGAGGAAAGGAATTTCCCCCTACTCTTCTGGGTTCTTCCTGGGTCTGTCAAACAATTGTCCTAACCACCCTTTAGTTGTTTCAGGATATCTTCACCTCTCACCTAGATTACTGCAGCAAGCCCCCTCCAGATCCTTTTGTGTCTAGTCTCTACGTTTCCAATCTCTACACTTTGCAATTAGGAAACCTTCTACTTTCCATCCCTCCTCTGGCCTTTATACACAGTTTCTTCTTGGAGCATTGCTGACCCTCCCGGATTCCACCAGGACCTTTTTTGCAAACTCAGTTTCTATGATTTCCTCTCAGCCCTCACTTGTAAATCACCTTATCCAAAAAAACTTATCTGACCCAAGTCCGTATTAGGTGGCCCTAATAACCCTAATAACAGGGTGATCCTGTTCTTCCATCATCAAGCCCATTAACACCATCTTGTGATTGCCTGTATATTTACCTGTTTATTGACATAAACCGGGGGCTTACTAAATTATTAACAAATGAATTAATAAATAGGTCCACAGAAGTTATAACTCACTCATAGTCACATGCCTAGGTCATTGCAGTGCTAGCAGTAGAACTTGAACACCAGAAACTACCCAGTGCTCTTTCTACTCTTGAGTCCTATCATAGATAACAGGGCTGAACAATATGAAAATGGCTCAGAAACACTAGACCAAAGAGAAGCTGAGATATGCAAAATATTTAGGTTTGACCTTGTCACATGTTTTCCCATTGTCTTGTCTTTTGAGTTAAAATAGCTGAAAGGATCTGGAGCTAGATGGCAAATAGGACAGTATAAGGTTTAAGTTAGTAGGCTGTTGGAAAAGTCATGACATATTTGATTAGCAAAATGGGTCATGACTTTTCCGACAACCCAATATTTGATAGAATAATATAAGCAACTTTTTCCAATATTAAAAATCTTAATTTTATAGCCTATGAATTTGGCATAAATTATAACTTATAAGATCCTTGTATACTAGTTTTGTATGAGACTGAAATTTGGCTTACTGCATTCAAACTTAGCCTTGAGGAAATCCACTAGGGGTTGCAAAGGAAATGTTTCCTATAATACACACATAGACATATATACAGATGTGAGTATATATGTTTAGAATATAAAGTAATTTAGACTAGTAAAATCTATAAGATTTTACTATAAAATTTAATCTATAAATTTATAAGAGGAGTTATTGGAAGAGGGAACACAATCATGTCTTTTTTTAAATAAAATACTCCAAATATAAATAAAAACTATGATTTCATCTTCAGTGCTTATGATGTAATTGATTTCTCACATTTTACAGATTCATGTCAACATATCTTGCCATTGAAATGAAACTGTGTTATGTATGTAGTATGAACATATTTTTCAAAGTTATATAACATGGAACTGCTAGTCTCTAGCTGAAACTTGAAATTACTATATAGATATCATTCCAAATGTGGATTTATTGAAATAACTCTTTGAGACTCACAAACAGCACATACCATCTGTGTAACTGCAAGATCAAAAGAAATAAGGGCTTAAAAAATAACTTAGGAATAAATTTTTTAAAATGATAGGATTATAGTTAAATAAAATAGAAATAATTATATCCTTGACAAAACAATCTCTACATTAACCCATCAGCATTGAGATGAATTTGGCCTTAATATGTATAGTACTGCTCTCAAATGGTCATATAAACGCAGACAAATACTCTACTGTTTAATAATACCAATCAAAATCAAGAACATGTATGCTTAGTTTGTATAAAATGAGACATACAATTATATGCAGCTTTAGTGATTGCTTTTGCTGCATTCTTCTGAATATCAGGAATTGCAGAGTTTTCTGCAAATGTCAGGAGCTTCTTAAGACCCCCCGTCTGCTGAATCAGCGCCATGGTATCCATATCATCAAGGCAGTTGGCTATCACTAACAGTGCTTCTATATGAAGGTCATTCAAGTCCTAATAATAAAAGTAAACACAACTGTAGAGAATTGCACTAAAAGAAATTTATACCCTCAAAATTTACCACAGGAGGAACTGAGGTCAGTCAGAATATAATGTAAGTAATTTTGTTGTGACAGAGGCCCAAGAAAGCAGTTGTGTTTATTAAAGTGACATCACTGTCCCTAACCATTTGTCTCATCTTTTCTCATTTCCCCCAACCACAAAATGTTTTATAGGTAGGAAATAATTACTGGAAACTTCCAGTGAGGATAGCCAAATGAAGTTGTTTAGACAACTACAACAATGTGATCTAGACTACACTGTCCCAATAACCTTCAGGAATAAAGGTTTGGGTCACCCTACAGATAAAGAATGAAGATAAGTCGAAATACTTGCTCAGGCAAAGGGAATATGGAATGGGTATAGGAAGAAGAGAACTGTAATTGTATAATTGTAAATGTATAGACGAGAGAACTGTAATTGCCATGAGTATTTCTTCTTAATTTTGTTATGAATGTACATGTGTGGATAGGAACTCCTTTTTTCTCCCTCTCTTATCCTCTTATGCAACAGAAGATGTACTGATGCTATAAAATAGTATTTTTATTAATTTTACATCATGGTATATAAGTTACAAGATATCAAGGTGAAGAGTATATCTGATTCAAGCACATTGCATCCTCCTCTGGGGAAAGGTCAGGTGGACATGGGGTCTCGCTACTGTCTTTGTTGTATGGGTGTCAAGTTGACAAGGAACAAACTTGCGATAGTTAATTTTTATGTTTTAACCTGGCTAGACCATGGTATCTAGATATTTCATCAAATACATTTTAGATGTTTCTGAAAAGGTATTTTTAGATAATACATTTAAATCAATACAGTAAAGCAGATCACTGCTTTTCTAAACCAGAAGATTTTAAAAGTTGAGGTGTAGTTCACATACATATATTAGTTTTATGTATACAACATAATGAATTTTGTATTTATATATATATATATATTGCAAAATGAACACCACAAAAACTCTAGTTAACATCTGTCATGGTACATAGTTATAAAACTTTTTTTCTGCTGATGAGAACTTTTAATATCTACTCTCTCAGTTACTCAGAACCTATTTAATTGGAAATGTGTACCTTCTGACAGCCTTCAACCATTTTGTCCAACCTACACCTCTCTGCACTGCCTCTGGCGATTAACAATCTATTCTCAATATTCAGAAACTTGGTTGCTGCTGCTGCTATTGTTTTAGTTCCAAAATATATGTTCGATCATACCATATTTGTCTCTTTCCGTCTTATTTCACTTAGCATAATATCCTCAAAGACCATCCATATTGTATAAATGACAAGATGTCCTTTGTTACCATGGATTAATATTACAATTATCTATCTATCTATCTATCTATCTATCTATCAATCTATCTATAACATTTTCTTTGTCCATTCACCCATCAAAAGACATGTGCACATAAGTTTCTGATATTTGGTGCTCTCATTTCATTCAGATAAATACCTAGAAGTCAAATTGCTGGATTATATTCCAGTTCTATTTTTAACTTTTTAGAGAAACCTAGATGATTTAAATAATTATTCTATAATGATCTCTATCATTCATTAGACTTAATCATGCTGATAAACAATGCCACAATAAGCAAAATCATTCACTATACCTAATACCATACTTAAATAGAACACAATTTCATTAAAAATATTTTACAAGTTATATTCTATCACAACCTTTAGGAGATACAATTCCTCATAGTTGAATGAATAACTCAATACCTTAGTTTCTAGGATCTTAATAAGTTGGTCCACTCCTTGATTGTCTCTTAGCATTACTCGTGACTCCTTATCATTTGTAACAATACCTAATGTTTTGAGAGCCAACAGCTGAATAATTGGATATTCTGAATTCAAGAGTTCTAATATAGGAGGGATTGCATTTAGCTCTGGAAGTGTAGCTCGACACTGAAAATCCTGCCATGAAATACAAATGATCAAGAAAGTAATTTTTAAGGCAATATACCATGTCAAGAATGAAGAAAATTTTTTCTCTAACAAAAGACATTATAAAATAATTTTCTCATCTTTTTATTTCAGATGCTCTTCCAAAGTAACTCATAAATATAAGCAAACCTGCAAGTGATAATACACAGTATTCACTCTAACTATGTAGACATTGTCAATAATAAGAAGCTGATATGATGTATGACTTTGGTAGTATCTATTGTTTAATACACAGCAAATTCCTATTACTCTAAGCAGCATTACAATAAAATCTATGAATGATACAATACTTTTCACATTCTATATCCTATTTTAATTATTATTTGATAATATTAACTGATGACATTAATTCCTTATTCTCTTCATCCAAATGAAGCATGCATGCCAACTGAGCATGCAAACTGATATCAGGTTTATCTCTGATGCTAACCTTTATTTAAAAAATATACAGTATGAAGGGGTCTTTAGTCTAGACAAGCTGTTCTGCATCTTTTTTTTTTTTTTTAAAGATTTATTTATTTATTTAATACAAGCACTGGGTACAGTCAGAAGCCTGGGAGGGTGAGAGAATTCACCAGAGCCAGAGCGGGGAACAGAACAGGCAGACTGACGAAATACACTGCTGAGGAGAGCAGCAGGCATGGCAGGAGAGGTCTGCTGCGCCATATGGGATCCTGCTGGAGGCCGGGGATCGAACCGGCGCTGCAGAGGCTGCGGGCAGCTTCAGCAGGCCAGCACTCAACCACTGTGCCCCCAGGGGAGGCCCCTGTTCTGCATCTTGTGTCTGTAATTATGAGTGACTGGTGGGGAGAGGGCTTGGGTGGAGTGAGCAATGGAGAAAACAAGGCAAAAAGCCAGGAAAAGTCCCAAACTCTGGCTGCTAAACATATTAAATGGAAGCATGTAAAAGAGTACCAACGGTGGAAAAGGCCCCGCTTAAGGCTTACCTTTCCTGTTTCCACCCTTCCATTTACCTCTATTGTCGGCTTCCTTCAGACATAATAATTGAAAGTCACTGTTTGTCAGGGATTGACTTGTGTGAAAAGTAACATAACTGGAGCCATATTAAAATAGGGCCATAGAAATCAATTAAGGAAAAAGCTGTTTCGCTATTGTCTTTAAACTGGAAGATGACCCTGGGACTGGATCAACCCCCAACATCCCAACAATAAGGAGAATGTCCTGTTTGAAAGGACTGATAAAGAAAACATTTCCCTTTTTTTTTTTTTTTTTACTATTACCCCTTCCACCTGTCCATTTAACTTGTGTCTCCTTCATGTGACCATTAATTGACCCATGACCTCATCCTCCATGACCTCTCTCTTCTTTCTCTCTCCGTAAACCCCCCCCCCGGATCCCTCTTCTGGACATATTTCAGGTTTTTGACTAAATCTGTGTACCTCAAACTTCAGTTCTTTGCTATTCTCAAATAAACATATTTCAGCTTGCCCATTCACCTTGCCATTCTCCGATTTGTGAACAATAATGAGTTCTATTCAGCATACTCAATCCACTAGGTTTTCACCAATAAATAAGCCGAATCCAAGATCTTATTCACTGAATAAGGTATATATAGTAAAGTTGACCTTTAAACACACAGATTTAACTGCTCGGGTCCACTTATTCATGGATGTGCTTATAAATAGATTAGGTACATAAACTGTGGGTATCATTAAATATAATAAAGCATTTCCTTGTGATTTTCTTAATAGTGTTTTTTCCTCTAGCTTACTCTATTGTGAGAACACAGCATATAACACATATAATTGCAAAATTTGTGCTAATCAACGACTTAGGTTATCAACAAGGCTTCCTGTCAACAGCAGGCTATCAGTAGTTTTCAGAGTAGTGAAAATTTGTACTTGGGCTTTTGACGGGAGGAAATGACACCCATATCCCTCATGTAGTTCAAGGATCACCTAGTTAGACAAATATACAGTAACCCAGGTTAAACTTAGTTCAATACAAAAATTAGATTTCCTGATTTAGATGAAATACATTTTATCTAGTATAACTCTGCCTTAATTTGCAAGCCATTCTTATCCCCTTAAAATTTAAATATGTTTCTCAAATGCCCTTTAATGGGAGATAATTAATTATAATATGTAAAAAATGAAAGGTCTCTACACTAACATTCTATTACCTTTTCTCTGAATATCTACTGAATAAGTACCAAGAAGAACTGATTAATCAAAACTGATGAGTTTTAAAAAGATTTTTCCCTTTTTTATGCAAAAAATAAATTCTGTAATCAGCTCTTGTCAAAACACATTCTCAGAACTTGCTCTTACCTGGACCAAGTTGTAAATGCACTCAATAGAATTCTTCTTCACATCAGGGTCAGGGCTGCTCAGCAGTCTGACGAGAGGCTCTAATCCGCCACATTCAAATATTTGCACTTTGCTGGTGTACTCAGCAGACATGTTTGCTAGGCAAAGACTAGCAAACTCATGGATAATCACTTCTTCTGTATATCAAAAATAAAGAGCACGAGTATGCTAAGTCCTCATTCAACCACTCCTCTACAGCATGCTTAGAAAGCCAAAGCTCCACAAATTATACCTTGGTTGGAGCCCAACTTGGTTTGAGAATTTTTTTTAATATTTTATTTTATATAATTCTTACATCATTTTTCATTTTTGCACAATGTATGCATTTTCAATTTTGGTTATATTCCTCATACAATTGCACCCCCCCTTATTTTGATCCTAATCCTTCCTCCCCCCCCCCCCCCCCCTTCTCCTTCCCCCCCAGTGAGAAATTTTAATGACAATTCATAACTGGTATTTCATGAACTATTTTCAAAAAGTAGTTTAATTAAATGTAAAAAAAAAAAAAAAAAACAGTTCCAGGTCTTAAACAGAAGTAAGATGCAAAGTTACCTTCTGGAGCCAGCTGAGCAATGACAGAATTCAGGATATCCAACTCCCTTAACAATTTTTTAACATCACCTACAAAAAATGAAACAATATCAACGTTAGTTAATACTAATAATGACTGTGTGTTGAATGGCCCTTATGAGAGAGGTACTATTATTACCTAATTTTACAGATCAGGGTAAAAACCACACAGGAAGAAAGCAGTGATGCCTGGGTCTGTCTGATTCCACATGGACTCCAGCCCATGTTCCTTGATCAGTGAGCACACCACCCCCGAGACAGGAGAAAACACAACCTCAGCAGGGCCAGGCGGGCCTCCAGAGCCCATCTGTACAGCTGACTGACTGGCCCCACACTTGATCACTGTATGATAGTAATTCTTACTTCTGTTGTGGGGAGGGAATTCAAAATTTCGATTTTAACAAAATTTGTATAGAATGCAAATATGAATTATCCTGAGTCCTTTTTCATTAACAGAGCTGGTTTACATTTTATATGATTAGCAGAATTACCAAAAATGCTCAAAGATGAGTATGTTGATTTTTTAAAAGTTAATTTTTGTATTATTTAATTTGGTCTAATTAAGGTTAGACAGTCATGGCCCTACTTCTTGCCTGTTATTCCTTGTCCCCTTTTTCTGAGAAGACATAGCTGTTCCTTCTGTTTGCAATTTTTCTTCTTGATCAATTATCTTCATATATAAGCCAATATTAGCATCACCAGAGTTTTGGAAAAGTTCACTTAGCCACAGCTGAAGCAGATGGTGTCTGGGTGATTTGTTCCTCATTAACCACTGGGTAGACAGCACTTGGCTTTTATCAGGCAAGTTATCCTGTGGGATCCAGGGGATGTGGCTGTTCTTCACCCTGTCAAAACCCCTCTGCTGTCTCTTTCTGTTTAATGTGGCTAAAAGAGGGTTAGCTGTAATTCTGAGAATACACCTGAAAAGAATAATTAAACTTCTGGGAATCCTAGTATCCTAAAGTGAAGGACAACCTTTTACAGTAAACACTCATTTAAAAAAGCAAAAGTACACTAACTCAGGCATAATAGTCAGATCTTTCCACACATTCTGGTAAATGATATAGAAGTGAATCCTTTGCAAAAATGTGCTGTTATTCCTCTTCTCATTTGTAGGGGTTCACTTTGTATTTTTTGGAATGGATTTCATGAAGGTCATTCCGAAGTCTATGCCTGCATGCTTGAAGAGAAATATTCATGGGTTTTCAGATCTCCAAGTACTTTCTCCACTTGGTATTCAAAATCACCCTCCATATACTTCAAAGTTTCTGGGGTGACATAGACTATGAGGCAAGAAGACTCATATTCTCTCTGTGCCTTCTTCTTTCTCTACAGATCCACCCCCACAGGGAGAGACCACCCTGCTGCATCTGTGTATGATACTTTCCCTCAGTCCCCAGAACAAATTAAATGTTTTCTTCAGAGGGTTCTCTGCCTTAAAATCACCCTCTGGATATGAATTCAGTCCAAATAGCAAGTGATAATCAACAATAACCTAGTAATCTACCCACTAAGGCTTTAAAAGATTCACTCACAGTTGATCAATTTGTTTTTCTGTTTTGTTTTTTTTTTTTTGACACCAGATTGTTCAACGTATCTTTTCTTTTTTTGAGGCTAAATCAGTCAAAATAATGGATACATCACTACTTCCATTAAACATCTGTGATCTCTGTCCCTGTGTTTCTCAACAGAGACCACTCTCAGAAATGGCACTAAGTAGGAACTCTGACTTGTGGTTGAGCCACACGAACACGCTCTAGCTCAACAGTGTGACACAGTTTAGGTTGTTGCAGAATGGCTAGCACCTTCACTTCCTGGGGGAACGTCATGCACTTTGTTTTAATTTCATTCTTATTCAGAACTTTTTGGTTTCATAATATCAACCATATAATTTGTTCCTGACCTCTTACATTCTTTTACATTTGTTCCTGACCTCTTACATTCTTTTCCTAAAAATGCAAGGTCTTCAGATTGCCTTAAGTGATGTTAAGTCTGGGCTTCAAAGCCTGCTTCTCCTCACAAGTCTCCTGATGTGCTGTCTCTTTAGCTGACTTCATCATATAAGTCTCTGGTTAAATGACCTTATCGAATGAAATATAAACTGGTAGGTAAAAGAAGACAGCAGTTTGGTTTGGGAGAAAAGATTTTAAAAAGTAAATTAAATTCCTGTTATGTATGACTCAGGTTTAGCACGGGCACATAACTCAATCACACTAGCAAATGAAAAAAAAAATAATTAAAAAAATAAAGCAGCAGCAAAAATTTGTAACTGCAAAAGGGAAAGACTGCTCTTGTACAAATCCTTTTAGTACCTGGCATTCTGTGGTTGATCCATAATAAACATAATGATATCACTGAACACATGAAGACCATAGAAAATAGAAATTTCAGAAAAAAGCATGAGTTATTTAAGACTACCTGAAGTTGATGACTTGACTTTTTGACTGAAGAGGTGCATTTATTTACATAAGCATCTGGAAGCAATATTTTTCATGTGCCCATCAAATGAGTAGTTGTTCATTTTTTATACCAAGTTTCCTTGAATGAGGTGTTCTAGCTGAGAATATGTAAGGTGAAAAGTAGGATGACTCTAGTGATTTCCCATGACAGAGAAAGAGACCAGTTTATTCCTACCAGTCTGCATTTCATGTTGGAGCTCATTCTCCACTGAGAATGTAATTATGAATTATAAGTATTTACTCAGCTAACTGAAAAAACCCACCATCTTAACATGAAAATGACCTACAAATGGAAACCATCCTGTTCATTAATCAGGAACTGCCTTTATTAGCATGGCTTGGTCACACTGATATTCTCATGGATATAACAGCATGATTTCCTAATACTGTTACTTTAGTATATTAAAAATAAAAATATTCAAGCAAGTAATGGGGCTGATTTAAGAAGTAAATACATGTAGTTTACAGTTTCAGAAAAAATAAATGTATTAAAACTCTTCTAGGCTTCATTTAGTATAAAATACATATGAAGTATAACTTACACATAAGCATACACATGACATTACACTAACTCAAGGGGAAAACTTTTAAGAGACAGTGATTGATTTACCAGCATTGTAAGACTGGAACATAGTACCTCATCGACTTTGAAAGTTGTCACATGGATATATTTAAATACATTTTTATACTTAATTGTTTTCTTAACATATGAAATCATACTTCCTTAACTTTTCATTATCATTGAAGTCAGTTTGAATAAATTTAAACAAGTCTGTTAAAGTTAAATGTACAAGGATAATACATTACATGAGATTATTTTAGTAATTTTTAAAGTTGATACTTACTGTTAGAAGTCAGGATTCCAAATATCATATTAGCATTTCTTCTGACTATTTTGTCTTCATGGGTGAGCAGTTTCGTTAAAGGTTCCACAGCTCCAAGTTCAAGGAGGGTTGTTTTATTTTCCTCACCTGATATTATAGATGAAAGAAAATCATACATGGGCACCAAGATCATCAAATCTGTGTCTTTCCAATATCTTACTTGCCATTTGCCTTTCACATTCCTTTGCCTCCACATTTATTCCTCTCAGAATAAACTTTAGAGTACAGGCACGAGGACATGTGCTGCTCCCTGCCCCTCCCTGATGTCTACAAAGCCAAATGAGGAGTTCTTAGCTCACACTGATCTTCAGAGGGTTTTGCCCTGGCCACACCAATGTTAACTTCTCATTCCAGTTATCTTATCCCTCTCTGCCCTAACTTATTTTCTTCATACAAGTTTATGAACTTCCATGCTTTGTTTGTCTACTCTACAGAAACTTCACTTTCCAAGAGTGCTGATACTTACGCTGTTCTGTGCTCTCCTATCCTCAGCATAGGACAGCACAGTGCCCGCTATTTGTGCAATGGCAACATCAATTGCATAACTGCATAACTAATTTTAATAATTAACACACATAAACCCCACTTTAATTTCAAGAGTATGTGATGGAGTTGGGGGCCCACTTTTCATCAGTGTGATTACAGATGCTATGACGTAATGCAAGGTGTGCCTGTAGGCAGCCACAGATGCATGCACAGAAGTGAAATACCAGGTAAGTGAGGACTCCTTTTCTGTGGCAAGAGGTCCCAGAAACAGAAGGTTTTAGGGTCAGAGTCCAGTCTAACTGTAGAAGCAGTTTGTCTGCACCCTAGTGAGTTGGGTATCATTCTACAAAGTTTAGAATAACATGTAGGTCCTGGTTAATTACAGCTTTTCAATTTCACTGGAATATGAAAATAGAGGTTTCACTCTCAAAATTAAATTGATAGTATAAGAAAGTCATTCTAATTCCCTTCACCTTATTTTTCTCATAAAATTGCTTTATACTTTAAACTATAGGTTCACATTCCAGTAACATAGTTCTTAGACACAGACTAGATGTTCCTATAGCCCATGGAATTTCCCTGTAACTAAATGCTCAAATGTGTCACTGAATAAGAACAGGCTGAAATATGCATTATTAACTATTTTAAATTTCCTTTTCAAAACTTCCACAATATTTGAATTTTAACAGTTTTAAAAGTAACCTTATAATCTGGGAGTAAATTTCATTCTGTCGTGATATAGCAGTCTTTTTATAAATTGTTGAATTTTATTTGTCAATATTTTGTTTAAAATTCTTAAACTGTATTTATGAGGCATACTGATCTGTAGGTTTCTTCTCTTGGAATACTTTGTCAGTTATGGGTCTCATGGTAATTGCAGTTTCATGGAATGAATTGGAAAGTAGTCCATCTTTTTTCAATTTTAGGAAAGCACTTACATGTATAATTAATTAGTATCGTTTCTTCAAGTGTTTGATAGAATCCATGAATGAAAACACCTGGACCATGACTTTTCTTTGTGAAAAATTTAACCAGAAGTTTCAATTTCTGTTACTTTTCTGGTATTAATACAATCACTCCACCTTTCTTTTGACTAGTGCGGGAATAGCATTTATCTACATTTTATTTTTTTTGTTGTTTGTATCATATTCTAAAACATTGCTTTAAGGTGGCATGTACTTTGATCTTGTTTTTTTTTTCCCCCAATATAACAGTCTCTCCCTGTTAATTGTGGACCTAGATCATTTACAATTATTTTTTTTTAAAGATTTATTTAATTATACAAGCACTGGGCACAGTCAGAAGTGCAGGAGGGTGAGAGAATTCACCAGAGCCAGAGCGGGTTGTGGAGCAGGCACAAGAACCGAAGTACACTGCTGAGGGGAGCAGTGGGCGGCAGGAGAGGTCTGTGCGCCATGTGGGACCCTCCTTGGTGGCCAGGGAGCAGCCGGGGATTGAACAGACTCTGCAGTGGCTGCGGGCAGCTTCGCAACCCAGTGCTCAACCCCTGCGCCATCGGGGAGGCCCTCATTTACAATTAATTTGATTATTGATATTGTTAGGTTTAAAATATACCATCTTATAATTTTTTATACATCCCATAATATTCTATGCTTTCTTTTTCTTCATTTCTACCTTCTTTGCATAAATTGACTATTTCTCCTGACTCCATTTCCATGGATGGCTTATGTCATATTATTCTTTGTTTTGGTATTTTATTGGTTGTATTATTGAAATCCATCCTTAATTTATTGCAGTCTATTTCCAAGTGGTAGTTACCACAACCACATACTTTTACCACTTGGCCATTGTTCTTGCACATATAGTATAAGAACCATATGAAAGTATACTTCCTCAACTCTCCTCCTTTTGGTACAAATGTTTTCCCAGATTGTACTTACACATTTATTTCAGATTGCAAATATATGACTATTATTTTTGTTTACAACAATCATTTTGCCTTTTCAGTGATTTGAATAAGAAAAATCTTATATGTTATTCTTAGTGTTCTATTTTTATTCTTTTGTATAGAACCATATTAGCATTTGGTTGGTGTTATTTTTCTTCTACCTGAATAACCTGCAGTACCATAATTAGCACTGTGCATCTATTTGTAATAAAATCCTTTGCTTTTGAATGTCTGATACTTTAATATATGCTTTTTTGAAAGAATTTTCACTAGGTATAAAATTCTAGGTTGAAAGTTTTCATTTTTCTTTCAATACCTTAAAGATGTTCCTCTGACTTCTTGCTTGCATCATCTGTGATGATAACACTCTTGTCATCCTTATCTTTGTTCCTCTAAATGTAACATTTTTCCTCTAGTTTCTTTTAAGATTTTATCACTGGTTTCAAGCAATTTTTTGGGCAAAAGAGTCTTGAAATTTGTTCTGGGACACAACTGTCTGGAAATCATTTGATCCTTTCAGCACTTGCTTTTAATGTTTGTGTTTGGTACTGGAGCAGCGCTCAATGTATAGCTAATTATTTTTACCTATTGAGGTATGACCTTTCAGTGTTATCTACAAAATGATTGTGTTCTTGGGAATAAGTCACTTGCCCAGCCCACATCTAAAAATAGGGAGTTATATTCTGCCTATTTGAAGACAAAATATTAAGAAATTATTTAAATTCTTCTAAATGGGAGATTTGTCTTTTCTCTCCCATCTATTTACTTACATAAATATTTATTTACATCAGAATAAACTTATACTTATTTTCTACTTTGAGTCTATACGCTAATAGTACTTTATATTTTTTGTTGCTTAAATCCTTCCAGCTTGAACTAGTGGGAGTTCTTCAGCTCTTATGACACAATTTTTTAAGCTACAATAAAACTGTCAAAGTGCCTGTTGTACCCAGTCACTAAATTACTCCTTAAGATTAAGTTAAGCACTCAGTGAGATACATTACTTTTAGGTAGTACACTAAGTGGTAAGTCTGGCTGTCAGAAAGAATATTTCTGATAGGATGTAAGTTAAAGACTAGGGAGACAGTGCCCATTATGCAGTAAATATTTTAAGAAATTAATGAAACAAACTGAAAACTCAAACCTTTTAAAGCAAATCTATAAATTCCTTCACAAGCTTTTGCCAAAATTTCCTCTTCTGGAGAATTAAGCATTAACACCACAGTCGCTACATTTCTGCTTTCAACTGTTAATGGATCGAACTGAAATGCAGGAAGAAAAATATTAGGTTCACAATTGAGCCTTAAAAAATCCCATGAAAAAAATAAGTGTCTTGAATGTTAAACAAAACATAATCATACCAAAAGGATGTGGTCACTGCCCACTAAGTTCATTGCAAAGTTTATTTTAAAAAGCATCACTGGTAGGGAGGTAGTTGTTAACATTGGTGACTGTGGAATTCCTGGAGTCTGGCATGAAGAGCAAAGAATTTTGGAACCTGACAGATGAGTCTCTCAATTTAACCACACAGAATCAAACAAGTCACTTAGGTTGCTAGAATTTCAGTTTCCCTTTCTGTACAATAGACATAATAATACCTATCTCAAAGCATTAAGGGGAGCATTGAAGAACACATGTAGGTAAAACACTGGGCACATTATCTGACAAACAATAGATGCTTATAAAATAACTTCTGTAATTCTTAGTTGTTACACAAGAATCCTTGAGTACCTGAATGTACTACATGCCCTGACAGTGTCAATAGCCAGTACCTACTTTCTAACCATTACACTCTTTCTAGAAAAGCAGGAACTACATATGTAAAAAACAAAACAGCATGGAATAAAATAGAAAACTGGATAATTTCTGGAATGGGGAATTTGCAATATATTGATAGTATAAAGAAAATATATAGGAATCTAAAAAGATCTGTTTCCAGCTGTGAGATCTTGGGAATTCATGTGTGTCTGAAATTAGCAACAACATTACTCACCACCCCCCACCACAGGTACAAGACTATCTCTCCTTCCCTTTCCTAGTCAAAAAAATCTTATAAACTGTTTACTTTTCTCCATTTTCTCACTCTCATTTCCTGCTGAACATCTCCAGTCTGAATTTTCCCCTCATCAAGTCACTTAAATAGTTCCCACTAAATTCATCATCTGTGATCACCATTCACCTCCCACTTCTTGAAAGTTTTATTTGATTTCCAGAGATGAAAACAATGAAATAATACTTGAAACTATAGAAACTTATAGATTATTTTTCTGGGTAAATATTCAAAAATTTTTAAAGATTTATTTATTCAAGAACCAGGTACAGGTCAGATGTGCGGGAGGGTGAGAGAATCCACCAGAGACAGAGAGGGGAACAGAACAGGCAGAAGGACTGAAATACACTGCTGAGGGGAGCAGCGGGTGAGACAGGAGAGCTCTGCCCTGCCATGTGGGTATCTCCACAGCTGGCAGGGATCAAACCGGTACTGTAGAGGCTGTGGACAGCTTCACAGTGCTGCACTCAACCACCTGTGCCACCAGGGAGGCCCTAAATATTCAAATTTTTTATTCATGGTAGTTGGGTGTTGAAAATACTTGGGCTTTCTATTTCTGTTTTTGCACAGCTATATGCTGCTATGAATTTCTCTATGATAATACTAAGTGCAGAAAAATGTTTCTTAATTTAACGTCTATTCAGTCTGTTGTACCATCATTTAGTCAAGTTGCTCAGTCCAAAAACCTTGAAACATCTCAACTCCCCCCTTTCCTATACCCACACAGAACCCATCAGCAAATCCTGTCGACTCTACCTTTCACATGTGTGCTCACTCTAGCCACATTGCACCTTCTCAACAGTTACTACCTGGTCCACCTGCATACCTTACTGCACAACTGTACTAAGCAGCTTCCACTTTTCTAGTTTTCACTCTCCTTCCACATTGTAGCTAGAGTGATTTTTTTTAAATATAAATCAGATGTTACTAGTCCTCTACATCAGATCCTTGCATAGCACCTTCTCTCAATACTGTTTTGTTGTAACATTGATGAGAAAAATAAAACAAATTCCCAGATGGGTCACTGTGTGGAATATTCACCTTGTCCTCATATCTGTATGGGTTTTATCTGGGTACTCTAGTTTCTTCCCATCCCAAATGTCCACTGGGGTCCACTGACCTGTGTAAATTGTCTCAATCTGAATGACAGTAAGTATGGGAGTGAGTATACCCTATGATGGAAGAGCTTCCTGTCCAGGGTTGGGTCCCACCTCCCACCCCAGCTGTCATCGCTGCAACTTTGAATTAGAATAAATGAGCTGAAAAATGAGTGAATGAGAATGTTACCAACCTGCCTTCACAAAGCCCTGAAACCTCACTGATCTTTTGAGAATCATAGCCTTAGACCATCTTTACATTTAAGACAGTTTCCCTAGCATTCTCCTCCATCAATCCCCATTGAGAACAGATTTCTCTTCCATTTTAGAACTTTACTTCACACCTTTGACATTTCAATATTTCTAAAGCTGATTGTATAAGCATGTGAATAAGCATACCACATTGAAATATGGCATGTCATGGTCGCTACAGAATTCTCAGAGAAGCAAAAATGAAAATATGTTTAAACAAAAACTATAGTAAGTATCCTTAAATTATTCTTTAACAGCTTAGAAAGCTTAGAAAACATCAGTGTTTTACCAGATCTTCTGGTCATCATTTTGAAAAGGTGATATGGAGTATGGCGAGCTTAAGGGGAAGACCAAGCCTGTGGAAGTTACCAAAGGAGGAGAAATACCAATGTTTGGCAGGGAAAGAAGAAACTTGGCAGGACATTTGTTTCTCCTACAGAGCCTACAGCATTTTAGTAATTTTTTATTAAAAGGCACTGAGAATAAAATGATAGTTATCACAGAATGCCACATGACTAAATAAATAACACCGTGCTGTAATTACATATCCCATCTGCTTTCCCGTGAGCTCACAGTAAGTCACCAACAAGCTGGTTGTGAAATTATCATTTCACAGTCTTTACAAAATAAACAATGAATCAAAATTATTTATAAAAAGAATGAAAGAAAAGAAGCATTTTTGACTAAGCTTTGAATATTAAGTTCAGTCAATTAGAGATAACATAGACTTGAGAAATTATTTTTGTGTCTCTAAGAAAATAAGAATTTGAGCATAGTTCTGTTCAAAGAACTTCAAGGATGAAAATATTTGCATTC
The DNA here is from genome assembly GCF_014898055.3 of Talpa occidentalis. NCBI lineage: Eukaryota > Metazoa > Chordata > Mammalia > Eulipotyphla > Talpidae > Talpa > Talpa occidentalis. The sequence goes on along the minus strand of NW_023601433.1, from coordinate 68,467,275 downwards.
TGCATTGTCCAATGTGGCAGTCACAAGTCCCATGTGGTTCTTAAAAACCTGAAGTGTAACTGATACAACTGAATTTTTAATTTTATTTTCTAACTACTAATTAATATAACTTTAATTATACATTCTAACTAAAATGACCACATGTGGTTAATGGCTACTGTATTAGAAGACACATTAAAAAGACAAAATTGTAGACTTGAACTCAAAAATAGATGTGTAATTTTTATGGAGTAAAATTTTATGAGTAATTTTTATGGAGCCAATAAGTGCAAATTAAAGCCTTTTAAAATCTGTATTAAAATGTATTTATCACATAAGTGGTACTAGATCATGAAGATCCAATTTCACAAGAAAAGACAGATAAACATAAGAAAACACACTATATCCCTCTAATATGAACATTTAGTAGACGATCTAGACTTCATTTAGAGTGCATTAAACAATGTCTTTAGTGTCTTTTTTTTTATTTTTTTTTTTGAGATTAAATGGGTTGAGTGCATACATTTCCTTGCTTAAGACAATAACCTCCACTTTTCTTTTCAACTGAAAGCAACAAACTTTTATCACAGAAAGGTAAGCAAGGTGATAATTATTTATAAGTTCTGTATTCTCTTCATGAATTTATATTTTGTTTTATTAGTTCATGATGGTTTGTTTATCTGTGATGAAAGAGAAGATGTGAAAATAAGTCCTTATGATTCATCACTACTAGAAAATTGTCTCTGAAGTTTGGGGAGTACATGGCCATGAGTTAAAGGAAGACTTCTGAGGCTGATGAAGAGCACGTGGGAAAAGCAAGCCCAGAACACATTCCACTCTCCCAAGAAACCAGGTTTGGTTGCCCTGGTGAGGGGGCAGGTTCTGCTAGTATCCAATGCTTTGATTTGATGTTCCCCACACTTGGCTCCCCACGTGCCCAGGTGAGGGGGAGAAGGTGCTGACCCGTTAACATAAAATCTTCAGTTAACCTGACACTTAATCACTGAGGTTATCGAGCCAGGTCAGTCTCTTGTGAGTCTAGTTACTCACAAGTCAAGTTCACTCACTCCTGAAGTAGTAAGAGAACAAAGCGTCTATGCTCCCAGATTTGAAGTTCTGATCAGGAGTCACAACAGCCTCCCACCAGGCCTCTGGGAACTCTAGTGGCAGCTGATCTTCCAAAGCTGATGCCCTGCCTCCGCTGACAGTTTACACCAAATTTTAGTTTTGTAGAATGATGAACGCATCCTTCATTAAGTCAGTAATAACAACATTTGCTAAGCTCTTACCTAGCTCCAGGCACTGCTCTAAGCCTCTTACATTTACCTTAATTTGCGCTTCACCACTGTAAGTGGATGTGGATCTCATTACATCCTCAATGGGATATATAGAGAATAGCCAATTTGCTCCAGATCATGGGTGGTGAGTGACGGAGTAAGGATTCAGACTCTGGCAAAATAACTCTAGAGCCCATCCTCTTATTTACTAAATATCTTGATTTATACTAAATATTCTCTATTATGATCCTTTTGTAACAGGACCACTGTGGCACCAAAGACTGCAGGGCATGCTGGCTTTGTTGGGGCTGAGTTGAGCTGCTTCAGCCCACTTTCTCCTTGGCGCCCCTCTGTGCCAGCAGCACTGTGGGGTTTGAGTGTTGGAGCCCCGCATGTGGAATCATTGTTCTCAGGGCTATTGGTGCTCAGAGTTCCTGCTGGCCAAGCAAAATGTATAGTCAGGCCGGGGGCTTCTTACCAAGGCCAAACGTCTTGGTATGAGGAACATACTGGGAAACCAGTATCTGCTGAGAACAGCAAGAAGATATTATGGCCAGATTAGCAAGATCGGCTAGAATACCTTACTTATGAAGCTTAGCAGGAAGCTAGGTAAGAATAGGGACTAGAGAGAGCATGCTTTGATTAGCAGGAACTATGGAGCCCCTCAAGCCATAACCCTGGCCACTCCAGCCCAGCTTGCACCATACAATCTCTCATCCCCATGCCTGTAGTTGCCCATCTTCCCTGAACATGGTTCGAAATAAATACGAGACTGCCCTCGGATCAGGACTGAACATGCCTTCCTGGTGTAGCCCTCTAGGCTTCTCATTGCTCCACATGAACTTTGAGTAATCTCTCAACCCCCAATGCTGCTGCCCCATGAGGTGACACCCCCAGGGCGAGGCAGCATACCTTGGGCAGCAGGGCCTGGATTTCCCTGACCCTGCTAATCAAGCACTGCCTATCAGTCAGCCAACCCAGTTCACTCTAAAAATGGCAGAAGTGCTGGGTGTTTCACTGTTTACAGCCTCCAGTGTGAGCAGGTCTCCCTGGGACCCTCCCTGGTCTGGTGCTGTCTGGCCTTCAGACCATTGCTGCGTGTTGCTACAGTGTCACTTCAGGTGGGGACCTGCAAGCACCTCCAGTTGCCACCCTGAGTTGGATCCTGCCCTACTGTTTTGTACCAGCTCCAGGCCGTTGTTAATGAGACAGTGCCATCTAGCAAAAGTGGCCCTTTTTGGGGGCAACTAAACACTGCAGGCACTATCTGGGGTGATACAGTCAGCCACTTGTGGCTTTAGAAACTCTAGTTTTCTCCAACCTCCTATTTGCTAAATAAACAGCATTATTGTTGTTTTCAACCGAGTGCATGGATGAGAACCCATTGACAATGACTTTCCTTGGCACTGTCCTTTAACCCTGCTTTACCACTATAATAATCCTTCTGTTAGTAGTTCTTTCATACAGTTATTCTATGGGAAGCTGAATTTTATTAAAGCATCAGCATCAACTTTTAGCCAGACATGGAAATGACCTGTGAAGATCATTAAAGAGAAAGCTAGAAACATTAAAACCTTTGCAAACAGGGGCCTCCCCGGTGGCACAGCGGTTGAGCGCTGGGTTGCGAAGATGCCCGCAGCCTCTGCAGCGCTGGTTCGATCCCCAGCTGCTCCCCGGCCACCGGAGGAGGGTCCCACATGGCGTGCAGACCTCTCCTGCCGCCCGCTGCTCCCCTCAGCAGTGTACCTCGGTCCTTCTGCCTGCTCTGCTCCCCGCTCTGGCTCTGGTGAATTCTCTCACCCTCCCGCACTTCTGACTGTACCCAATGCTTGTATAAATAAATAAATAAATACATCTTTAAAAAAAAAAAAAAAAAACCTTTGCAAACAATGTTTTTATGAAATATTTAAGAAGCAAATCACTATTAGTTGACACAGAAAAGTTTATGTTCTCAAGCAATTATAAATCCCCTCTTTTAAATCTAGTTTAAATCTAGTTGTACAACAATCCTTTATAGGATGAAAAGAATCATCTATAAGTAGTTACTTTGGGTGTGTGTGTTGGGGGTGGAATTCCCATGAAAATAAATCTTATTTATTGAGTTCTCAGTAAATCTTTATGTGCTGATCTTTATGTGCTGCTTTAACTCGTATAACAAGCAAAATGAGTTGAACAATACAAATCCCATTTTAGAGATTAAGAAAAACTGAAATAACTTGTACAAATTTGCAGCTTCAGTACCACAAGTCTGTGAGAGGCAGAGCTGTGACCAAGCTCACAGTGTAACCACCATGGTCCAGAACTCTCAGGGAGATTCCAACAGTCGGCTCAGGCTCCTTCAAGCTGTAAAGCCCTCGAGTCTGTTGACTATACTTATCGGTCCCCATTCACATTTATGTGATGAAAACATGCCACATGTCTGTTTCAAAATAATTTTCTGAAATGAAAATTTTTCAAGGTCATATTCTATTTGTGTTGTGGGGAAGGCATTACTTAAGCCTCTGGCAGAGATAAAGATGATGAGCCCAGAGATCTGGAAAACACAGGACTTCTGATGTCCAGCTGGCCTTCTTCAGACACCCTTATATACATCTAATACTATAGCACGACTTCCAGTATTTTTGAAAACTCATTTGGATAATTAACACTAATGAGGGTCTGGCAAATGTAAACGTAAAGTATTTAAGAGAATAATCGAAACTATTTATTCATTGACACGGCTTATAAACATGTCAACCACATAGTGGAAAAGCTAATAATTACTCCCTAATTGTGCTAATTCTGTAACGACAATGCTGTAACTGTGTATTTATATAAAGTTAGATTTCTCTGAGTAATGTTACCATTACTCAGACTTTGGACTTCTGCCACCATACACTCATATTTATACTGGTACATGCCAAACTATTTGAACTATTTATTTATTTATTTATTTATTTTTAAAGATTTATTTATTTATTTATACAAGCACTGGGTACAGTCAGAAGCAAGAGAGGGTGAGAGGATTCACCAGAGCCAGAGCGGGGAGCAGAGCAGGCAGAAGGACCGAAGTACACTGCTGAGGGGAGCAGCGGGCGGCAGGAGAGGTCTGCGCGCCATGTGGGACCCTCGCCTGTGGCCAGGGATCGAACCTGCGCTGCAGAAGTTGCGAGCAGCTTCGCAGCCCAGCGCTCAACCGCTGCGCCACAAGGGGAGGCCCTGAACAATTTATTTTTAAAACTGATTGTTAATGTGCGACTAGTATTCAAATCCGAAACTTACCACATCCTTATGAGGAGGTTCTGCTTCCTTCTTTATCTTTTTACCCATTCTGGAAAGAGATGCAATCAGTGGTTAAAGTGTTAGAAGTACATTACATTTGTACTAGTTTCTCAGCTACCTAGTCTTCAGGAGGAGATTAATATCTTCCCTTAAAGTTTACCTTAAAAATAATATAAGCAGGGACTCCCTGGTGGTGCAAGGGGTTAACCAACACTCTATGAAGAAGTCCGCAGCCTCTGCAGCATGATTTCTTTTTTTTTTTTTTAAGGATTTATTTTTTTATTTATACAAGCACTGGGTACAGTCAGAAGGGTGGGAGGGTGAGAGAATTCACCAGAGCCAGAGCGGGGAGCAGAGCAGGCAGAAGGACCGAAGTACACTGCTGAGGGGAGCGGCGGGCTGCAGGGAGGTCTGCGCGCCATGTGGGACCCTTCTCTGGTGGCCAGGGAGCAGCCGGGGATCGAACCGGTACTGCAGAGGCTGTGGGCAGCTTCGCAACCCAGCGCTCAACCGCTGTGTCACCGGGGAGGCCCTGCAGCATGATTTCTATCCCGGGCTGGCCAGGGAGCAACGCACATGGCGAGGCAGATCTCTCCTGTCTCACCCGCTGCTCCCTTCAGCAGTGTGTTTCAGTCAGTCTGCCTGTTCTGTTCCCCACCTATCTCTGGTGAATCCTCTCACCCCCCACATCTCTGGCCTGTACCCCAGCTGTTGTGTGCATAAATAAATCTTAAAAAATACTATAAGCTAATATATAGAAATTATTACACATGCGCAAAAATGTTTCCTAAACCCTATTTCAAGCTCTATTATTTTAAAGAATTGATAAAATTGTTGAACATTAATCCTGGATTCCAGTTTGAAAAGAGGAAATATATTACTGACATAACTTTTACTTACATATAGGAAATAGTTTACCATGCTTATAGATAATTTACATAGGGCTTAGGAGACAAAATCTGAGTGATTCCTGAAATCTGCAAGAATGTTTTCTCATGAAGGAAGGAATTTTCATCTTCTTTCTTCCATTAATCTATTCTAAGCACCTAGAACAGTGTTTGGTACATGGCAGGCATTTGATATTTATAATAATCATCATCTTTGTATTTCCTAAGAGTAACGATTTTCTGAAAAAACTCCAAATCTATAAACTCCAAATTAACAATTGTGTTATTTTCCCAGATAACAAGGTCTTCTTTAATATCATCCACATCTCATAGGGAATCTAAAGAGATATATTCTCAGGGAATTGGGGGTATTCCTTGAAAGAACCTCTTTCACGTACCCAAAAGTCAAAGAAGGAATATACACTCATACACTGTCAATTTGCCAGGGAAGTATCTCCACCTGGGTACAGAGAACCTTCCAAGATGTTGCTGACTATAACAGACTAACTCCAGATATCTTTCAAGTTTTCTTAATGAGAGTTTGGGGGATATGTTTGGCATTAGGACAATCTCAGATGGCATATCTAGTCTCAAGGAAATTACTGTCTCAAGAGAAATCTTGGGAAGTAGAAAACCATCGAAGAGAATCTGCAAGGTCAGGGTTAGTTTAGATGGTCTGTCAAGGAACAAAAGCAACTCCTAGCATGGGAGATGCATACCAGAATTTATCACATACTTTAAAAATCCGCATGTTCATTAACACTCACACGGACTTCCAAAAGATATCTATTCGAAGTCCCTACCTTCAGGTTTATTAAATTTCAAGATCTTTTGAGGTGCCAGGCAAGCTCACTCTGTGCTGCACCACTTCATACTATAGTGAATATGTTAAAGAGACCCATATACCTCATTAAAATCGATTTTCATCCTAAAATTATTGAAATTTTGTGTATGAAATTACCTAGCCTTCAGTTTGAGTACCTGAAAACTCCTGAAAAATGAGATTATTTTCAAATGTAATGAAATTTTGATATTAATAAAACATTGGATTCAACTTTTTTTCCCATTTTTTCTCCCTATTTTTGATCAAATTTTTTCTTCAAATCTCAAGCATCTTACATAGGTGCTTGAAAAGCACACACCTTAGAATTGTGCCTATAATCTTTTGAGGCAGACACACAGGAACTAGCACAAATGAAAATCTATTCTTTGACTAAACACCAGGGAAAAAAAGATTTCTTGGCTCTTTATAACCAGTTCCAAAGTAAAGCACCCTTGGATTTACAAAACGATTCCGTAGGAATAATATTCAAGAAGTAATTAAATTATACATGCATAAATATGCTTTAAGTTATCTGATTTTCACTCAAAAACTTATTTCAGGAGGATGGTTTTGAGTAATTGCATATTGAAGACCACAGATGCTGAAACAGCCTAAACTCAGGGAATTATAGTGATGGAGCTAGTCGTGGGTACTGCTGAACGGCAGTAAGTGCTTAGTTTGCGCTGACATAGGCAGGAAGCAATGAGCCTCAGAGATGATCCTAAGGGCTTAAAAAAAGCTTAGCAAACTACCTTTCACTTAAATTCAACATGATACAGTAAATGACCTCTCTATTCTTTCAAGGTTTGTTTTCCTTTAAAGCAAAATATGTCAATACATGAAAACAAATCTCTAACTTTTTGAAGCAAACTAGCTGTTTGCCTTGACTATTTTATACCTGCCAAAATTTACATAAATTTGACCTCTTTATCCATTTTAATTGTACAGTTCTGTACAATATAAGTCCAGGTTCTTTTTCAGTGAAAATACAGTATAGAAAATTTGGAAAGCAGAGAAGGGAAAATGGAATAAAATAAAAATCGACAAGAAATAAGCTTAGGGAAATCAGCACACTTCAAAACAGTTCCTTGTGTGTTGTTTCCTAGAGGGATTTTATCCTCACACCTAGATTTTTATCCCCTATTTTCAACTTCCTTTCCTGGGACCGTTTTCTACTAAATTTTTAAATTTTTGAGCTAGTTCATGAAATATCAGTCTCCATATAGTGCTCCAAATAATTCAATTGGATCAGCATATCATTTAAAATATTTTACAATCCAACCTCCATTGTAGACCTTGTTTCCAATAAGCTGGATCATGGACAAGGTTGCAATAAAGAAACATCCTTAGACATAACATTTTCACCCATATCTGCAACTGTTTCTTTAAGATAAATCCCTACTAGTGAAATAATTGAGTGAAAATGTATGAACTTCATGGCATTGAGGATGGAAACAAATCTTCTTTCAATATGCATTATCTTGAAATTGGAGTTGCCTTTTTTCCATGAACTTCATGATCATTTTATTTCTTTGTGAATTTTCAGTCTATATGTTCTTCAATGTCTTCTATGGGGAAAGACTATTTTGAGAAGACTATCTTGCAAAGAGGATGGCTAGAACAAGTGGAAATCCTCTTCTTGAGTTGCTCACAGTTAAATAACAGAATCTTGGAGGCACAGATCTCCTCTGGAGCCTCAGTTAAATGAGAGGTGGCCTGTAAAAATTCAGTTGTACAAGAAGAAATAAAGCCTTTCTTTTTAAATGCAGTTATAATGCCACATTTCTATCAAGTTCCTAAAAATGTCAGAAAAGTCCATAAACATTTATTGTCCTCCACATGAAATGGATGTTTGTAATTTTGTTGGAATGTTTTTAAAACTGTACATCATGAAACTTACTGTTTATTACATTTTCCCACTAAAATGGTCTATTAGCTGAGGTTTTATTAGACAAACTTCTATGGGTCTAACCAAAAAAAAAAAAAAAAAAGGAGGTGGCCGCAAAGCTGATGAAACATACCTTAATCCCTGACTAACTCCTAATAAGAGGTTGGTTCCCTCAGTTTTCTGGGAGGTTCCCACTAGCGGGGCACCTTCTCCTTCCCCAGGTTTTGCTGGGGCCTCTACCCTGGGCCTCTCCAAACCGCGTGGATAGACAGGCAACCTCCAGTCTGCCTTTACCTGCCAGAAGATGCAGCCAAGCAACCGCTCTTCAGAATGCACCAAGCGCCCCTGCAACTGCCTGAGCACAGCTCCGGATCCTCAGCGGTCCCTGGTTGCTATGCAACACCAGGCGGCGCCTGCGCACAACCCGAGGGAGAGCTAACCCGCATACGGTGCATCACATGAGGCGTCCTTTATTCACTCTGGGAAACAGCAATGTGTCTTCACTTCTCCAAGTCTTGTGCTTTGGAGCCGGTTAGACACTGGGAAGCCTCCTATTCCTAGTTGTGGACCAACCAAGGTGAACATGGTAAATCAGCTGACGCTGCAGCTTCAGCAGAGGACTGGCTGTGGAGTCACATACTGAGATGCTATTGTGTATTCTCCCAAAGACTGGCCTCCGCAGCAATGTTTGTGTAGATGACTTCCAAATCGCCACAGCCCTAAGCTGCCACCTTCATTGCCAACTTCCTATGCACGAGGGTGCCGAGTCTGTTCCCATGGGCTTTATCATTTCCCTTCAGAACTCCCCAAAATGTCTTTCTCTGACTTTAACTCATATGTATATTCCCCTATTGGAATCCAATGCTTTGGCTTATTTATCCTTCCTCCTACTGGAAAGCTCTACTTGAATGTCCACAGTCACCTCAAACGTCAACATTACCCTCCTAAACTTACCATTTCCCCACATAAATATGTTTTCTATTTATCAAGAGGTACTACTGTTATCCCAACCCAGCCACCTCAGTGGTGGGAGCTGGCAGTAGCGGTGGAGTTCTTTCACCCTGCTGCTCCACCACAAGTCATTGTGGCAGTTGCTCCTCAGAGACCTTTTATGTAACTGTACTTCCTGGATCATGGAATGGGTCAATCAGATGTTCCCCTGTTTCACCACCACCACCCAGTTATCCAAGCATGAAGTCTGACAGTTGTTCTAGATCCATTCTACTGCATATACAGCTACTGCATCCCCCTCCATACCTTGTAATTATCCTACCTTTTCATTCCCATAGCCCAAGTACAGAATGTCACTTTCTTTTACCTGCTTTCATTTATCTCATCCTCTAGATTCTATCCATCTTCTCTAGGATGACCAAAGTAATCCTTGTAATTGGCCTCTTTCCTTACTGACACCCAATTATTCCATCACATACATGATGTGATGCAGCAAGATTCTTAAATTAGCATTCAAGATCTTATTCTGGCTGACCCCTCTGCATTAGCTTCTGTAATTATTCAAAGAAAAAAGAAAATGCTGATAATTCTTCAAATATGTCATGACATTTAATGCCCTGTCTTCCCCAATCAGTCTAAAAACTATTCATTCACCTTTCAGAATTTATTTTTGTCATGATTTCCCCCAGAAACTTGTATTTTCTTTAGACACAGTGAAACACTTTTCATTTTGTGCCCAACTGCACCTTCTACTTGCTCTATTTCTTCTACTTTCATGGACATTGTGAATTTTTTTTTTGTTTATATGTGTCTACCCCCACATATAAACTGGCTGTTTCTTTAATTAACTAACATTTGTTGACTGCTCACTGTGAGGTCAGGCAATTATAAAGTGGTTAAAATGCATCATTAAGTTCCCACCATGACCCTACGAGAATGAATGATGTAATTGCCATAAGGTCACTCCACTTAAATTGAGGTCAACTTGACTCATAGTCATGTGTTGAACCAACATGATGTTAGTAAATCATGAAAATACAATGTCATAATAAATTTGTAAAGTTTATGAAATAATTCAAACTCTCAATTATTTTTTCACACTCCCTCTTTACTACACAGGATAATTTTGGATGGTTCTAATTTACAATGGGATGGGTTTTGATAAGTGCTCACAGTAATTTAGCCATTACCATAATGAAGACAGAAACATTGTCATCATCCCAATTCCACTCATGCTCCTTTGCAGTCAAACCTCTTTATCCCATTACTTGGGAACTACCGATCTGTTTTCTCTCCCATAATTTTGCCTCTTACAGACTGTCTTATTAATGGAACTGCACAATTTGTTGTGCTTTTTGTCTGGTTTCTTTAGTTTTTCACAGTACTTTTGAGACTTGCCCATGTCATTGCATGTGTCGGCAACTTGTCTCCACATATTGCCGAGTAGTATTGTACTGCCTGGAACTACAGCATCCTTTCACTGGTTGATGGATATTTGGGTTCTTTCCAGTTTTGGACTATTATGAATAAATCTGCTCTAAACATTTATACATGGGTTTTTGTGTGAGCATATGTTTCTCCTTCCTTGGGAAAATACCCAAGAATGAAGTTTCTGGGTCGTATGCCATGTGTATATTTGATAATATGAGAATGTGCCAAACTGTTTTTCAAGGGAGCTATACTATATTTACATTCCCACCAGAAGTGAGTAAGAGATCCATTTGCTTCATATGCTCTACAACACTTGCTATTGTCAGTCCTTTTAGTTTTAACCATTCTAGTGGGTGCGTAGTGGTCTCCTTCTGTTATAAATCTTCATTTCCATCATGACTAATGATGATAAACTCATTATCTATACTTGCTAATCATTTACATATCTTCTTTTGTTACATTAGTTACATACCTAATATTTTCCTACTTTTAACTGTCTTATAACTATATTGAGTTCTAAGAGTTCTCCCTATATTTTGACCACAAGTTACACATAATTTGGAAATATTTTCTTCCCAGGTTTATTACATTGGAAAATGAAACTCTAAGACTATTGCCTAGCCAATGACATGGTTTCTTATTGCTACTGAGATAGTCATTGCTTTTCAGGGCTAGTGAAGCTATGAATTCAGCACACATAATAAATCAGATCACCTTATGGTTACAAGAGAGAGAGATTTCATTATGTGGCAGTTATAGGAAAGCCATAGTTCTTTGGATAAGTATAACTTCCTAAGTATAACTAAGTATAAATTCGTAAGTATAACTAGAAGTAATTCACATATCCCACAGATTTTTGTTCACCACATTGAGCTACAGCAGTAGACACTTGGTGTGCCAAAACTATTTCCATTAGGTAATTCTTTGTAGGAGACCACAGGTCTTCAATAAGAAATCCTCTGAAATAAGAGATCTTTGGGCTTGTGGATACTATAAGAAGTTCAAATCTTATGAAATATTTTCATATTCAACCAGGTCAAATTGTGCATGTACAGCCCTTTCTTTCAATCACATGTGTTTAATGATACATTATTCACATCACCTGGAATATGGTTCTGCTTCACAAAGACAATCAGGTAGAGCCATTCTAGTAGGTGAAACAGGTATTTATCTCCAGATATTACTGTGTTGTGTTATAATTATCTATACTTTTGTGGATTTTCCAATGTGAGCATGTATTGCTCTGACAACCTGAAAAAATTGATTAAAGAACTGAACAAGGCAAAAATGAACACAGTTGTCCCCACCTTTGTAAAAGCATCATTACTTGAGTGTGACTTTCCCCTGTCCCTTATCATTGAGTCAAACTATGTCAGTCAAGTTGTGTGTATCAAAGGCAACATGACAAGGTTCTTTTTTTTTTCCTGAAGTAGAACATATACTGTTTTACTTTAGTTTCATAGATTTTTCCAGTTCTGATTATTCTGGCATCTCATAAACATCTGGAGAGAAAAAGAGTCACAGAATAACCTGTATTTAAAATGCCTGAGTATTTCCCATTATTAGAACAGATATTTTATTTTCAAACTCTGTTCATAACTTTGGGGAAATAATATTAAAAGACAGGATGGGACCTGACTGAGAGATCTCAATCCGAAGGTAAAGGATATGAGTATTAAATTTGGTTATACAAATACTACACAAAAATGAACAATGATGTAAGGAAATTAATTTGAAAAAGGGGGAAAATAGTGAATTAACATAAAAAAAGTAATTTAGTTGTGGTATTTTCTTCCCCCAACTTTAAGTAACTAAACCATTCAAAATTAACTTACAACCTTCCATCTCATGAATAGCAACCTTTTTCTGATTTATATCCACAATTTTAGAATGAAAATTGAGACATTAAAGTTAAATGAATCAGATCAAATATAATTCTAGGTAGCCTCACCTATTGTCAGTCATTATCTGGAATCAGAACTTAATTGGGCAAAAAGAAAAAGATTTCTAGAAGAATTCCCTGTAACTTAAATACCACCAATCACCTGTGCTTGAGATACAAAGATTTTAAGAAACAGTCTCTGCCTTCAAGAACTTCTAAGTCCAGCAGGAGCAGAATGAGGCAGGTGAACAGACCCTCTTCATACTGACCAAGCAAATCTTTTGCACTCTCCCACAATGTCTCAACCATGCTATGAAAATCAGGTCCCTAGTTTTTTTGCATACTTGATTCAGACTAAGGTAAGAGTCAAGTCTCCCAGAAATCATCACAGTGGGGCAGAAATATTGAGTATTAGAATTCAGGGTCAAATGTTCCTTCTCTCAGCAGTAATTCCCCACCAGTATACACCTTGGGTATGACAGACTTGTCCTTTACCTCTTTGATTCCAGAACTTCTGCCATGCTCAAAATAGAGTCTTATGGAAGGGAATGGGGGTCCAGAGAACAAAAAAAGACATTAGTAGATTTGTCTGAAGTCTATATAGTTTTTCCAAACTTGAAGGTTTATTCATTGGCTCAACTCTTGATGACCTTGCTTAGATGTTAATAGGTTACACAAAGTGTAGATTCTGCATGATACAGTCAGTCTTCATCTCCCTACTTTCTTCAGAGCTCAATGAGGTAATTTAAGCTTCTACTTCTAGTAAGTATTGAAACAGAGCAAACCTGTGGAACTTGGGTTGACCCAATTGGTGTGTCCACACTCACATGCTTAAGAACACAGAAAAATGGGGAGAACCACAATAAAAGGAATTATTTACTATAAGTTTATGTCATCTACTTACAAGAAAATACACATACAAGTGAATGTGTGTAATTCAAGCTTCAAAGCCCTTCTAAATCTCCCCTTCATTCACAGTGGAAGATTGATTGTCAGCTTCCTGTTATATGACCAGGCTGGGGCTTGGATTTCCAGGGCTAGAATCCTCTGAGGCCCAGGACAACTCAACTGTGGAGAATAGACAACCTAAAAGCTTAGCAGACAAAAGCAGGGACCAAGGCTAGATTTTGAGAGCCTCAGGTTTAGAATAGCAGAGTACACAAAAGCCAACATAATCTGGGCAGGTCACAGAAAGTCTAGTCCTTCATGCCAGGGGCCAGAGATATGTGAGGAAAAGAGGATGAGTCAAATTAGATCCAAGGGTTTGGGTGAGAAAATAAGGTATTTTCTAGATTTAAACATTTCACTATAACTTATACCTTGTAGGGTTTTTGCTGTCTTTGAAATAGGCATTGTGTATCTTCTCTCTTGCTGTTACCTACCTCGACCTTATCCATGATCACCCATCTTGAGCTTTTGTTCATAATTTGTCTTACATTTAGATGTTAAATGTTATTTATTTATAAAAGTTTTTTGCTTTATTCATCTTTCATTATTATTTCGGATTCATTTGCTGTACTTGCTTTTTAAGAATAACAATAGCTTATAGTTTGATGGCTCTCCATAATCTTATTCCATATTTATGATATCTACCTCGTTATACAAATTATTTGCTTCAGAAGGAAACACAGGAGAATATTTTTGTGGCTCTGAGTTAGACAAAGATTTCTTAGATGAGGCCATAAAAAGGATAAATTATAAAGGACAAAGACTGATCTATCATACTCTATTAAAATTCTAATTCTTGAAAAATACCACAAAAAAAGAAAAGACAAGAAACAGGATCGGAGGAAAAAAAGTGTTTAATGCGCTTCTGACTGTACCCAGTGCTTGTATAAATAAATAAATAAATCTTTAAAAAAAAAAAAATGTTTATGAACTTATATCGGAAGAAAAAAAACCCATAATGTAAAATATTATATAATATAGTATAAAAAAGGCCTTTTAAACCTCAACCTCAATATTAAGAGAAATGATCTAGAAAATAGGCACAAATTGGACATTAACAAAAGAAAACTAAATAAATGGCCAATAAGTACATGGAACTATGTTTAGCAACATTGGTCAATAGGGAATTTGAATTAAATCCATAATTAGCTGGGTTAGAAGAATGACTAAAAAGACAATTACTGATAAAACCTAGTGTTGATGAGAATGTGGTGCAACTGGAATCCTCTTATATTGTCAGTACAATGTAAAATGGTACAACCCATTCAAAGAGTTTGACAGTTTCTTTGCAAGTAAAATATACATGTATCATATTGTATACAAAATTACTACTTTGTGTACCAACATTTTCATCCTACCTGAAATTTAAGAAAAATAAAACCTAAGAAAAAAGGGAGCATGCCCATAGAATAGAACATGAATGCTTTTAGTAGCATTATACAAATAATACCCCAAAGAGAAACAACCCAAAGGCTCGTCTATTGACAAACAAAATGGGGTAGGGATATACCACATACGGACCAGGTATGAAAAGAAAAGAAGTACTGAAATACGAAGACTGAAAGAATCTCACAAATGTTCTGTAGAATGAAAGCAAGACGCACAGGAGTATATACTATGGGATCCCACACATCTGTAAAAGGCAAAAGCAGAGCAGTGAAAGCTAGCTCTGGGACAAGGTGCGGAGGCAGGGGTAGGGGGTTGAGTACCACGGGCCCAAGGAAGGACTTAGGGTGAGAGTGTTGTAAAACTCCACTGTGGTTGCACAACTGTGTACATTCACCAAAGCACATCAGACTATAGACCGAAAGTGGGAAAATTATTGTGTGTAAATTCTACTTGAATCACACTATTTAAAAATGCTTTCTTTCACATTTTAAGTAATTACCTCAAGTTAGTTTTCTACACATAATTCAACTTTCATAATATTAGGTTTGGAATAATACTTTTTTGTTTTTATTCCTCTCTGTATGTATATGTTTATAGCAAATATCCTTTTATTGAAGAATAAGCCGATATACCTCTTGTTCTGTCTCTTAGAAAAATCTATTTTATAATGGGTGGTGATTTTTCTCTAAGCATTCATAAAATTACTGGGGAATGTGCTGACAGATCCATTTGTTTCCTACCTGCTCATTTTAGAGCATGATTTGCTGCTCCTTGGTGCATATGTTGGGAAGCTGTTTTCCAAGCCTGAAGGACTAAATGGGAAAGCTCAAGGTATGTGAAGGTGAAAGCCTGTGGGACTTGGGACATAAGCCCACAGAGCAGAAAGCAGGAGCAAGCAGGAACTGTGTACATCATCCTGGAGTGTGGCAAGCAGGACTCCCCATGCGCCCCGTGCACAGGAAGGCAGGGCGGCACTGTCCAGGCCCCGAGCAGCAGACTGGAGACCAGCAGGAGAGAGCTCAGGCCAGGGCTGGTGAAGATGCCATATCAGGGAAGCTGCCTCTCATCCTCCTGTGAGGGCTGAGAATTGGAGAAATGCTGGAAGAAATCTGAGCCAGTTTCAGCCCTCTGATCTTCACAGTGGCTTCTGCAAGTTCTCCCCTTCTGGATGGGGGCCTGGGAGGAAGCTCAGGGTTCTATGGCCTCATCAACCTCATCTGAGACCTCCCTGTGGTGACTCCTGAAATGTCTAAGCAGCATTGTTCCTCCTTGAGCTCTCAGGATGTAGATGTGCTTAAGAGCTTTGCTTTTCAAAGGAAAAGAAGGAGGTGAAAGGTTCCTCAGTCTTAAAAGTAAATTTGTCAGGCCCCAAGGCTCTGACAGAGGGCAGTAGCACCTTGACTAAGGCAAACCAAGCTCTGGCTTCTCGGGCTAGCTTCCGCTCTGCTGCAGAGCCCCAGTGGCTGGCCCACAGGCTGCACACTGAGCTTAGGGACACAAAGTGCCATGGGCCTCATTCCCCATGCCAGCTCAGGGCCTGCCATCAAGCTGGCCGCTGAAGCAAAGCAGGTTATGCCTCCTAGAATCAGGAAACGTTGGGAAAGCTGCATTGTTCCTTCTTGAGCTCTCAGGATGCAAATATGCGGGAGGGCTATTTTTCAAGGAGGGAAAAAAAGATGAAAGCTTGTTCAGGTCTTTAAAGTAAATGTGCTTTTGTTCTTTTAAGGTCAGCTCTATATCCTGACAGATAATGAAATAATTAATTTTCCAAGTTGTACCATAGGGTTTACTGTGATTAGAAAAAGCTTTGAACATTCAATTCTTCTCTTCTAAATTTGATCCTCACCTCCCCCACCCCATCACCTTCTATCTCATTTCTTGAAGCAAACAATGGCAAGCTGCACTCAATACATCTGTCCATGGAAATGCTCCACTGTGCAGAATGGGGATGAAGAGTATCTTTGTATTTCCTCAAGGAGCTTCTAGGCTTTAGCAACTGTTCAGGAGCTATTAAGTGGCACTAAATTGAGTCAGAATAACCATTTGGGAGAGGCAGCAGGACAACAAGAATGCAGACCCTTTCAATAGACCTTCAAATGTAGGGAGGAGAAATAGAAAGGTATTAGGATAATTCCAGAAAGTCAGAGGGAACAAAGGACTTGGAGAAGCAATAGGCTCTGGGAGACTCTTATAAAAGCAGCTACATGTGCTGATGACTGCAGAAGAGAAGAGATGGGTATTATCTGGACTCAAGACTGGCACGTTGTTCTGGCCCAGTGCCAGGCACACATGACAACCTGGCGAAGATTATCAGGGCTCTTCTGTTACAGCAGGGATCACATGTGTGCTGAAAATGTGTTCTTTCTCTGGGTTGGAGGTGACAGACAGTCACATCACGCACCATCCCTTTTCCACCCTGGTTCCAGCCAGGCAGCAAACCCAATCGACACCCAGTCTGTCTCAACCATGTGGTTTTCCCAGCCAGCTGAACAAAATATTTTCAGAATGTGGAATGTAAACAAGGTCCCCACTGTTAACTATTCGCTGTCATTTACTTGTGTTGTATTTTATTTTACTTTAACTCACATTTAAATTCAAAAGGTTGCCAGCCTGCTTGATGCATGTAAACAAATCAGAAATATAGATTAGAATTGCAACTGATTAGTTAGCTGTGAAAGTGTTTGTGTAAATGGAAGGGAGGGACCATCTATTATGCTCCTGGGATATTGCTTCTCCACAGGAAATTCAACTGTGAAAGGGCTTTAAAAGCAATGACTTTTGTTTTCTACGCACTGGTTATAGTCAATGTTAATAGAATACCTAGGTAGACCCTCTGCTAGTTCTCACATGAAACAGCTTCTCAAAGAAAAACACGGGATGGTGTGACTCTGAGATTGGAAAAAAATCCTACAAATATGTGTTAGCAGACAAAAATGTGTGATTCTCACACTATTAAAGATGTTTTTCAGGGAAACATAATTTTCCAGGTCCATTAGTTCCTATTGTTTGAAAGTATATGTCCACAGTGCATGTTGCTAAGCAATGAAGATTGTATTGTATTCACCGATAATCCTCAAGACTTGCCTTTCATTTATAAATTTCCTCTGAAACAGTCTGTCTTCCAAATTAATAGGGAGCTAAATAAACATAACTATTTCATTATTTATACATGGGCCTAAAGTATTGTTTTCCTGGCACATTGCCATGAATTATACATTTTTCTGAAGTTTTACTGAAGTTTTAAGGCTTTATTACCCACATTTTCTATAATATTTAGAGCCTGGTATTGTAACATGAAAATTCACTAAGTTATTCATTTGATTTTTTTTATCACCTGAATTGTGTTCAAGTAGCAGTGTTAAGCTCACAGAAGAGTCAGGCAGAGGCAGATGTACCTTATGAGCTCAAGACACTCTGTTTCCAGTTGCTTTTTCCTCCTTTACTCAAAAAGCAAATGGTTTCCAGGTCATCCAATTAGCCTCATCACACTTTCTCAAGTGATACCAGCTGTATCAGACTCAGAAGACTGAGTCAAGATTAGGCACCCGTAGGGCTGGAGGAACAACTGTCTTGAACCAAAATTATTTGAATAATTTAGTAAAGTGAAATGTGACACTCTCTAAAAGCTGAAAAAGTTTTCATTTGATAAGGAGAAATGGACAGCTCAAGAATGGAGACTTAAGCCAGGATGGGAGATACCAGGAGAAAACAATTGTGTTTCAGTCTGTGCGTTCTACAAGTTGATCCTGTTTTCAGACCTGAACACTTTCATAAATAAAAATGAAACTTCATTGTTATCAAGTAGTCTTGAACCTGCCTCTGGTATGACAGGAAGAAATTTAATCTTTCTATACACTTTTGGTTTCTTTTATAAATACTAATCTTGACTCAAGCTCTCATTAGCTTGTTTTGAAAACACATTATGATCAATTACGAAGGAATTATTGTTAATCTTGTTGGATTACTATACTACACTTTTCTATGTTTTCTTTGTTCAGCGCTCCCTTTTTTTTAAATTAATTTATTTATTTATACAAGCACTAGGTACAGTCAGAAGCGCGGGAGGGTGAGGGAATTCACCAGAGCCAGAGTGGGGAACAGAACAGGCAGACCAACGAAATACACAGCTGAGGGGAGCAGCAGACGAGACAGGAGAGGTCTGTCGTGCCATGTGGGACCCTTGCAGGCAGCTGGGGATTGAACTGGCGCTGCAGAGGCTGAGGGCAGCCCAGCGCTCAACCACTGCGCCACCAGGGGAGGCCCCAGACCTCCCTTTTTCCACTGAATATGCTTCTTTTAATTTCTCAAAGTACATGCACGAACAATATAGAAAGCTGATTTTAAGTAGGAATTGCATGAATACCACATCTTGAACATTTCAGTGAGAACTGTTTTGATTGTGGATAATTCTTACTGAGAATCTTTCTTGATCTCACACGATAATCCTTAATCTAAATTAAACCAATGGTTTCCTTCCCCTCGCTCTTTTTTTCCTGGTGATTCCAAATCGCATCTAGGAAGCTAGATTTAGCCTAGATTTTCTTGAATCTGTTTTTGCTTTCAACCTGTAAAATGATTACAGCAATATTTGCCTCTGATGGATGGTATAAGGATTAAGCAATAATGGTTAGTCCATAAAACTTTGTTTCTTTCAACAGCAAAGGTACATTTTAGTGAAATTTAGATAAACTGCAAAGGAAAAAAATCATTCCTAGACAGAATTTTTTACAGAATTGTCTGAATGTCAAAACACTTAAGGTTTAATATAGATGACTAAAATTCTGGAATGGTAACTTCTATTTTCAATCCACCTGTTAACTTTAGAAATTCATTAATTCCATGTTCTTGAACTTGTCTTTTCTCGCCAAAGGAATTAAGATGACTCTACTAACACCATAGTATGACGTAGTGGAATGTTAGGACAGTAACTACTAAGAGTTATTATGACAGGTGAAATTTTTTTCTTTTTTATTTTTTTATTGCACTTATATGACAATGTGGATGTTAGCTGGATTTAATGTGGTAATCATTTCACAATATATGGAAGTCAATCCTTCTTGAGAATAGAAAATAGGAATGTAAATGGGGTTAGGAATTAGACCAGTGCATGAAATATACTGTACTTTCTTAATAATTAGCTAAAATTAGTTAAATATATACTATGTACCAAATAATGCATTAGATACTTTGCACCCTCGAATAGAGGCCTTGATATCGCATTTTACAGAAAAGACTGGGAAGAAGTGTATAGTAAGTGATCAGGTCTGCCTGACTCCATACCCTGCTGGCTCAGCCTATATACTGCTGCATCTTTCTCTCCTCAGTACACAATGTTACTCTCCTCAGTAACATTTTTCAAGGTACAAGTGCAACATTTGATGTTACTAATTTTGAAGTATTTTTCTGTTGTCCAACTCATATTCAAAGAAACATTTACAGATTTACTAAATGCTATTTAAATTTCTGTTTAGTCTAACAAAGTACCAGAGGCTGAACAGGCATATGAAAAAATGTTCATCATCACTTGTAATCAGGGAAATGCAAATCAAAAGTACAATGAGATACCATCTTACACCAGTGAGAATGACACATATTAAAAAAACTAGCAACAACAAATGTTGGTGAGGATGTGGAGAAAAAGGAATTCTCCTGCACTGCTGGTGGGACTTCAAAATGGTCCAACCACTATGGAAAGCTGTATGGCGATTCCTCAGCCTGCTAAAGATAGAGCTTCCACATGATCCAGCAATTCCACTCCTAGGTATTTACCTAAAGGACACAGAAACATTAATTCAAAAGGGCACCTGCACCCCTATGTTTATAGCAGCACTATTTACAATAGCTAAGCTATGTAAACAACACAAATGCCCAAAAATAGATGACTGGATCAAGAAGATGTGGCATATATACACAATGGAATATTACTCAGCAATCAAACAAGATAAACTCATGCAATTTGCAGCAACATGGATGGAGCTGGAAGGAATAATGCTCAGCGAAATAAGCCAGAAAGAAAAAGAAAAATACCGGATGGTCTCACTCATAGCAGGAATTTAGAAAACCTAAATAAGGGACCAGGAAAAAGACTAATTATAATAAAGAAAAAAATCAAAATCAACAAGCAACTATAAACCAGAGACACACTATGGGGGTGGGGGAGAGGACAGGAGGGAGTAGGGTCAAAATAAGGGGGTGGGAATTGTATGGGAAATATAACCAAAATGAAAATGTATACATTGTGCAAAAATGAAAAATGATGTAAGAATTATATAAAATAAATTTTAAAAAAACCCAAAGTACCAGAGGCTGTATGGCTTATAAATAACAGAAATTCACTTCTCACAGTTCTGGAGGTTAGATGTCCAAGGTCAAGATGCCAGCAAATTCAGTGTCTGATCAAAGCCTACTTCCTAGTTTAGAGACAGTCATCTTCTGGGGTGTCTTCACAGGACTGAGGGCGCCAACAAGCTCCCTGGGTCTTCTTTTTGACGAATATTAATTACATTCATGAAAGCTTCACCCTCATAACTTCATCATCTCCCAAAGCACCTCCTCTTATCCCCAGGAATTAAATGTATTAGTTTGTCTATTCTTTAAAAAGAATGAAGTTATTAAAGAAATAGGGACTTCACCATCAACCACCATCTCCTTCCTGCAAAAAGTGAGAGGCAGCCCAAAGGGGGGTAATGCAAAAATGTATAAACAAAGGGAGCATATTAAGAAAGTAAAAAAGTAACAACCACAATAATTTTAAAAAACAGGGATGGTGCTAGTAAGGCAGAAGATGTTAACTTACTCACCAGGCACATTCTTAGGTTAGAAAAACTGCCAGAAATCATGTGTATTTCATTTTCCTCAATAACTGGTCAATGTATACCCACTATCAATATATGATAGACAATTATGTAATTTAAAGCCAGGTTCCTGTCCAGAGTTTAAATTTCATTAAAATAAGTGACAGATAATATGTGTAGCGGCAGGAATGACACAGGCAGGTTTTCTGATCCATCAGACTGGGTAAAGGAGGAGTCCTGGAGCCCTTGGTGGCTTTTGCAGGCTTTTATTGGGTATTACCAGGTACACAGCAGGCAGGGGTGCTGGGGGGCCAGGAGGCTGGCAGACCTCCCTGCCCCCAGCAAATACTCACTCTATTTGGGCTCTCTGGCGTTCTCTCTGCTTCTCTTCTTCTTCTCTCAGCTTCTGCTGGCGTCCCCGTGATGCCGCCCTTATAAACTCGGTCTCTCAGCCCAGGTGTACCCACTTCAGGTGCCCGCCATCAGGCATGCATTCAGGATCACAGGGTTCCCTCATCTATCCTAATGGCGGGAGGGCAGAAAAGCCTGATACTTTTTACCTTACCCTGCAATATGAAACAAAAATTACCTTCAAAGTATAAAATGGTTTTACGATTTGAATAAATGCTTTGGCGTGTAGATTTTTATGCTTGAAATACATTACAGATAATAAATACATTACAGATAACTTACATAGAGTTTACCACATGCCAAGAATTATTCAAAGTGATTTTTTTCATTTTCTCCTCCAGATAAATGCTAAGAATGAATCCTAAGATGCAAGTACTATTATTATCCCCATTTTACAGATGAGATTATTGAAGCATAAAGAGGTTAAGTGACCTGCCCAAGGACACACAGTCAGTAAGGATAGAGTTGGGGTTCAAAACCAAGGAGCCTGGGTTCTGCATTCATATTAATATTCATTAAATACCTAAGTCTAGATTTAAGATGCAGAAAAATTCAGAGACCACAAAGCAGTTGGTTTTAATTGAAATTACTATAATGGTGGTGTGAAGATGGTTATGACACATAACTGAAAATTTTGAATACAGTGCCTGAAACTCAGAGATGAACTTTATGTTTTAGAAGTGTTTCACTGTGACTAAAATAAATTGGAGACTTGAAAGTAATCATACACACACACACACACATTGAAATGTATGCATTTTTGAAATAAAATCCTTAGGATAATAAAGACAGAAAAGTTGCATTTTCAGTAAACTCAATGTTTCTGAGCTTATTCACAAAATACAATGTGACAATGGATGTGAAATGGAAGAACAACTGTCAATATATGTAATACACACCCAGAAAATAACCCAGGCCACTTGCAATAAAGTGCAGCCCTTAGGAGCATCACAATGTGACTGCCTCATGGGCTTTAACTCCTCTATAGCAAATCAGACTTGATTCGAATTACAACAGATGGCCAGCCTAATGAAGGCAAAGCCAACAGGAGGGAACATTTTAAGAATTAAAAGTGCAAGGAAGAAGAGCCAAGAATTTTAAATGAACGTTGTTAAGCACATACTTTGGCCCTAATGATGGTAAGGATTTGTGTGAATACCTTAAAACTTAAAAATATATTCAATATTATTGATTCCATATACAATGTTCACACATATACAGAGAAATTGCCAAGGGTTTAAGATAATTAGATGTGAAGCTTAGGTATAAATTGCCATATAATTTAGTAACAACATATTGGACACTACACCATTATGTTTTATTAGCTGTGACTGAGAAGTTTCCAGAGGTTATTAAAACACTGGGAATTGTGTTATGCAGTTCCTCGCACAGGTGTGCAGTGAATCCAGTGGTTTGCTTTTAATTTCCTTCCAGATTTGGATTTTTCCTTTGTTTCCAATTATTTATTATATACTAATGTTACAGAAATTCTTCCTAAAAACCTTCAATATGAAAGCAAAGACACTTTTCTTTGTCTTCAAAACTTGAAGCATTATTTTGCTTATCATCTGAGAAAAATGAATATTTTTATACCATTTGGAACAGATGAATAATGCCAAAAACTGTCTTGAAAAATTTGAAAGCAAAAATTTCCTTCCTTTCACATGAAAAAAAAAAACCCAAGAAAAAAACATAATGGCTATTTGTATGAAATATTTTCAATACTTCATAAGAAGAATGAAATAAAATTAATAGTCATAACTAAGAAAAATGAGCACTATTACAAAGAATATAGTTTAGAGAACAATTATAGCAACATGAAATAAATTTTATGTTCACCATTTAAAAAGAATGAGCCATTTAACAAAATGATAATCAAACATGCATAGCAATTTTTATATGAATGAGGCAAATGATTCTAGAATTTCAATCTGAGTGCTGCTACTAAATGCTCAGTTCACCTACTGTCATAGTAACTTAAGCACCCTCAGCCATTTATTTATATATGATCTTTCTAGTAGTGCTTTTGTGCCTGTTCTAGGAGTTATTGCTTTGATTTGGTCAATCACTAAGTTGTGCAAGTTGTTTTATATGCTTTTTTCCTAAAACCCTATTTTATGGTATCATAGTACGGTCAAGAAAATGAAAGTAGTAAGAGTTCTGCAGGGATAGGGGGAGTCAGTGGCAAGATGTAGGCTTGAAAAGTTCGTGACTTTAGGCCAGAAATCTTTTGAAAGTTCTCACCAAGTTTGGCCTTTATCCTGAGTACTTAAGGATAGTAGTATGGTCAGATTTTTTTTAAGTACTAGATAGCTCTGTGTGTGTATGTGTGTGTAAATTGTATTGGGGCAAAATAAAACTAGTGGCAAAGAGGCAAATGAAAAGATTGGAACTAGATCAAGACAAACATGATGAGGGAATAGGTTATATTACAGAGAAGTCCAACTGTTAGGATCTGTCACACACTCGATTGGAGATATAAGACGACGGAGAAATAACTCCTAATATTTTAAAGGTACCATTGTAAGGAAATACAAAAGTGGTTGTTTTGGTATATCTCCCAATTCCACTCAGATGAATGGCATTCAATCAGGTGGTTTCAACATAAAGCACCCGTTTTTATTGTTTCTTTGGGATTAAATAACCTGCAAAGGCGATAATAGCCCACCTCTGGTCAGAAAGATGAGATAATGTGTGGGCCTCAGACTGAGAAATAATTACTGGGAACGAATTTCCCAAGAGCTCAGTGACTATCTGTAAAGCATTAGGAGCTCTGAGCCAATAACTAAAACCTGGTGAGATTCTCTTTTGAAGATATTTCTTTGCACCCCATATACAGAGATGACTCAAAAATGATTCCAACCAGACCTCTCACCTGAGTTCCAGCCCCATCTACTTAACGACCAAGTTGGATACCTTCTGGAAAATCTCAAAGACACTTCAAAATCAACATGTCTAAATTCAAAGGTATGTTCATTTCCCCCAAGACTTGATCTTTCATTGATCTCCTTCTCAATGATTGGTAGCATCCACCAAGAAAGAACTCTAGCAATAACCCTTAACATGTCCCTAGAAATCTGCCATTTTTAATATCGTATCAATCACCATTGACTGTTATCTTACTTACCAATTAACTTGATTCCATTTAAATCTCTCCATTCCCAGCTCCCACAAATTCAGGGACCATTTTCACAAACCATAGTTGAGTGGCAAAGCCTACTGATTGGCAAGATTGTGATTGTGTCACCATCACCATCCTAGTGTACATGACAATGCCTGACTATTGCAATTCTGTCTGTTTCTATTCTGACCTTGCTGAACCTGTTCTTATATTTCATACAAATTTCAAACCCCACAAAGAGCTGTGCATGAAACCTGTGTGTGAACTCCCACTGCTCTCAGAAACAAGACTCAAATTTTTAACGTGATCTACCAGGACTTACAGAGTCCTGTGCCCCCCATCCACTCAGCCTCAGCTCACGTCATTTCCCTGTGTTGTCTATGATCCATCCACATGGATTTCGATTTTGGGAACCTGCCATGTTTCCTCCTCATACAGGGATTTCCACTGTGTATAAATCAAGAAGCACTGAGTTTGGCTAGAAGATCTATGGGTCAGCTGGATGATTCAGTGCTCTGAGCTGGGGTTGCTGATCTCAGCAGGCTTGCTCATTGGTCTGTGCTCCCTTAGCAGGTCAGCTGAGGCCTGACTAGTCTTGAGTGGCCTCATTCACATGTCTGTCAGTTGATTGCTAGCTAAGATGTTAGAGGGGCCACTGGATTATGTATCTCACTCAACCAGTCACCTACCCCAGCTCACTCACATGGCCCTGACAGGAGTTTCAAACTGAATGGTCATACACAAAGCCTCTAAGTGAGCCTCTAAGTTCAGAACTAACTCAACATCACTTGTTTCACATCTTTTGGCTAAAGTAAGTCATGAAATAGACTCGCCTGATGGGAGGAGTTGTAAAGTCATCTTCTAAAAGAACAGAAATCATTGAGACAGTTTTTGCCACAATTCTACCACAATATCATTTAGATATTTGCTCCAGATAAGCTTCCTTAGGAGATGCTCTCACAGGTGTCCTACCTAGATCAAATCACACTATTACAGACACACTCGAGGAACCACTCTTTCATTGCACTAGTCACAGTTGAAATTTCACATGTATTTGTGTGATTGTTTGCTTAAACTCTATTTTTCCCACTCCACACACCCCTTCTTCCCAGACTTAGGTCAATAAAAAAGCCAGTGTCCCTTTGTGCTCACCATGATACTCCCAGCACCTGGTACAGAGTAGGAAATCAATAAATATGTTTCATACATTATTTTCCTTTCCTCTGTGGTGTTTTCAGAATATACTCTCTGTATGATAATAAAATGTTTTTTAAAAAGTGACCTTTTGCTTATTTGGAAGAGGTAGCTAGAGGATATGAGTCCCCAAGAGATAAAGTGAGTATAATTACTTCTTTAGGACCCATGGCAAAGAAAGAACCACATGGGGAGCTACAGGGGGTTGTCAAGTAACTTCAGAACTTAATGTACAAAGACTGGAGTGGGATATTCTCATTAACTAAGGTGGAACAAAACTATCCCTCCTCCTTCTCCCCTTGCCCCCTCACCAGAGGTCTAACTTCCAAAAGCCCCAGTAATTTAACTGCCAAAAGACTGAGATCCACCCCTTTTCCCATCAACTCCCCTCAAGATGGGAGTCTGGGGTGGAGTCTGAAAGCTCCACCTTCTACCATGGATTTGGCTATGTGCCAAGACTGGCTCAGCGGTCACTCCTCACTCTTCCTCTTACAATCTGATTTACTCAAATAAATGGGGGAACTATAAAACCCCATGTTTTCTCTCCACAAATTTAGTTTTTATTTTTAACTATCAAGAGTGGTGATAGCTGATGCTGAGGAAACATTTCATTTTATATCATAGTATGAAGCAAGAAGGAAAGAACAAGACGACTTTGGAGCCTACTTCTATGCTTAAAGAACAGTCAAAAAAAGAGTAAATGAAAGTAATCATATATCTTGTCCCTTCTAAGGAGTCTATCATCCTTCGTCTCCCTCACAGAACCAGATTCTCAAGAACTCAGTTGTATCCACCACATTTGAGTGGACTAAAAATGAATATAAGTAGCTTGAGTCAGGTAAGCACATAGAATAGGATGACGATTCTGGGGAAGATGCAGGGACACAGGTGTTTAGACATACCTGGAAGGCAGCTTCTTGTGGTGTCAGGTATTACAGCATTAAGGACTAAATTTAGATGTACGTGGATGAAGGCAGTGAACAGATTTCCGTGGGAAAGGACGAGTAGATGGAAAACAGGAAGGGATTTAGGTATAACCTGTGGAAGATTTGAAACACAAATTACAAGTTAGGACATAATTCTCCAAACCCAAGGCTCTCCATGAGGAATATATTACCAGGCCCAGAGAAGTCTCTAAAATGACATTTGTGATTATCTCTCAGAGAGATTAATTGATTTGCTCAGGTAAGTGGGAGGAAGCCAGGGTCCTGTCTGGGGCGTGGCAGGTAGGGGAGGTGGGAGCGGTGGGAATGCCATTCACTGTGTAGGTGGGAGTCTCAGACTGTGGGAAGGTTCAAGTACAGGCTCCCAAAGGATTAAAGACCCTAAGGAATAAAAAAAATTCATTTCATGGGCACTCTGGGAGGCAGCCAGCAAGGTGTCCAGGTACTTTCCCTCCGCGCTAGGGAAGCCCGGGTCTCCGCGCAGCTCTGCAGGGCTCACTAGCTCTGACTTGGCTCCAGTAAGTGGGGAGGCTCCCTGAGCCTCCTTCCTTCCCTACCATTTCTGGGGCCACCTCTCCGATCTTCCCACTCTCCTCATTTCCCCCTCTCCCTCTGGGAGAATAAGGGGATGCCCTTAGGGAGTCTTCACGCTCCCTGCGGGGCCCACCCCCTCCGCGGCTTTCTCGGCGGTTCTGAGGGGTCCTTCCGAGCGCCCCTGCGCACCCGGGGTGGGCTTAGCACTGGGGAGACAGAGCCCGAGCCAGGGCTGGAGCGGGCTCCCCGCACCTCAGCAGCGGCCCGCCCGCGTCACGCCCCCCGCGCCACACCGCCCGCGCCACGCCCCCGCGCCACACCGCCCGCGCCACGCCCCCCGCGTCACGCCGCCCGCGCCCAACCCGGAAGCCGCTCGCGGCGCGTGGTCCCGCTGCAGGCCGCGCGCCGAGCGGAGGGCGGGGCCCTTGCCCCGCGCGATCTGAGCTCCCTCCCTCTCCATCCCCGCGGAGCCCTCAGAGCCCGCGAAGCAGTCGGGCGCGCGGGTGGGTGGGACGGGACACGGCGCCCCGGGGCGGCCGCGGGGGCGCGCGGCTGCCTCCCTGGCCGGCGTGTAGAGCGGGCGGGTCCCCGGCCTCGGGAGTGCGGCGGTTTGAGGTGAGCGAGGCGGCGGCCAAGGCGACCCCCCCTAGCAACCTGGGGTCCTCCGTCCCAGCCTGCGAGACCTTCCCGAGGAAAAGCCAGTCGTTGCGCGGAAAGTGAGGCGCTTTCCTGCCCGCGATCCGCGGTTCAGCGTGCGCGTGGGGAGTAAACCTGCCGGTGAGGGGTTCCTCCCCCTTCCTTTCCCTGGAGCCCCCCCTGCGCTGCAGCGGCGGGGCGGGAAGCACGGGGGGGGGAGTCCGGGCCTCGGCTGCACCCCCAGAGGAGCGGCCCGCCCGCCGCGGTGTTGCGGTACCCCAGCCCCCAGCGTCCATTCCTCCCGGCCACCTTGGGGCTACTTGGATCCCTCCGAACCTGGTGCAGGACGGCGGGGTGTATGGGGGAGTAGTCTTATCCGCAACCGGGCCCTGCGGCCGGGGCCAGTGCACCCATTCCCAGCCCCTCCTCCGCCGGTCGGCCGTTGTGTCCCCGCAGCCCGGGAACCGGGAGGTGTGTGGGGTGCCCGGCTTCATCTGGGCTGTCAGCCCTGGAGGGGGCTGTGGCGTCAAAATCCTGGCAATTGCTTCTTTCTGCTGGGGTCCCGGGACGGCCCGGTTCCCCACCCACCTGCAGATGTGCTTGTCTGAGTCTCGGATCATCAGGAGTCTCCCCGCGGAAGACTAGAGATGAAAATACTGGAGATGCGAGAGATTTGGCCAGTAACTTTAGTGCTTAGCTTCTTTTTGTTGCTTTCAAGGCGGCATTATTGGCGACTAGAGATCTTTTTGGCAAAGAAAAAGTCTATGGCTGTATGGCACTGGTGCTTAGCATCTTCCTCTGCTTTTTGGTAGTGGAAGATGAGCCACTGCCGGCAATGCTGACTGAGGTTTGAGGGTATGAAATAGCTTCCTGCTGTTCTTACAGCAAGAAACTCCTGCAATTTTAATTCTTTTAGGGTCTGAAAACATGATAGGCGCTGTTGACTGAGCCATGAAGTCTGGGAATATACCTCCATTCTTTTTTGTGATTCCATATAAATTTCAGCAGTATTTCTTCTATTCTTTGACGAATGCCATTGAAATATTTATTGGAATTGCACTGAATCTGTAAATTGCTTTTGGTAGGATGGTCATTTTGATGTTACTTCTTCCCATCCATGAGCAGGGAATGTCTTTCCATTTCTGTGTATCTTCTATTTTTTTTATCAATGTTTCATAATTTTCTTTGTATAGGTCTTTCACCTTTTTTAGGCTTATTCCCAGGTATTTAATTTTGGGGGATACAATTGTAAATGGGATGGTTTTCTTAATTGCTTCTTTTACAGATTGCATATAAAAAGGCTACTGATTTTTGTGTGATTTTGTAACCAACTTTATGAAACTAGTTTATTGTTTTAATTAGTGTTTCTGTGGAGTTTTTAGGGTTCTCTGTCATATCATTTGCAAATAGTGATAGTTCTACTTCTTTCCCTATTTGGATTCCTTGTATATCTTTCCCTTGCCTAGTTGCTCTAGCTAAGACTTCCAGGATTATATTGAAGACCAGTGGTGAGAGAGGCTTCTCTAGCACTGTGATGCTGTGGGCAGGCTGATGGACATTAGTCCTGAGGTCTCAGAGTGTTTGTGTGCTGATGTTATTTTCTTTTTTTTTTTTTTTTTTTTTTTTTTTTGCGGGGCCCTCACCGGTGTCTGGGGATCGAACTGCGCTGCAGGGGCTGTGGGCAGCCTCGCAACCCGGTGCTCAACCGCTGTGCTTTCTACTTTACAGTTATCTTCTGAATGAAGCTCTCAAAGAGGAATTCCCTTGGTCTTTGTTCCTTCTGAGGAGCTGCTCTGTGCTTTTAGTAGAGCCTATTATACACCATATAACTGATAGCATTTCCTTCTGCATTGGCTGCTTGAGAGTTTAGTGTCAAATTTTTACTCACCTCTGACAAATCATAGGATTTTCATGGATGTATTCGAATTCTAGGCTTATTCCTTCCCTTCTTCCCTTGTTGAATTCTAAGCTTATTCCTAGCCTTTCTTTATCACATTTCTGCCTACTATTTTTTTTTTTATTCTTGTTACATCTTATATGTCTTAGTAATCCACTTAAAATGCCTTCTGGATCAAACCAGACTTGAAAATGCTTAAACAGGCTAATTCATGATAAATAAATTTCCACACTATTTGATATAAAGAACTTTATTCTGAAATAATTACACATTCTTTGAATTTGCACATCGATTCATATAGAATAATCTTAGCCTTAATTTCTAAAATTAAACTAACTTCTAGTAAAATGATTACACAGGTAACTTTAGGTTTAAAGTCTGATTAGCATACTTCATATTCATGAAACATATCCCAGTACTTATTTTTTACCATTTGAAATGTGAGTTTGCTCCCTGCTTTGCGCTGAAAACTATTGCTCAGCAAAGAATCACTCTATCTCTATATTTCAAATTTTTCCGAAAAATAATTTTTAATTTTATGAATTTAATATTTTTTGTGACTGACCATTAAATTTTGTTAAAACAAAAATCAGAATTGTATTCAATTGAAGGTATAGTTCCAAAGTCAATATAGATAAGACAAAGACAGCTTATGGAAAAAGCTTTTAGAAATATTTTTAGTTCAGTGAAATATATTAAATTTGTTCTAAGTGATAAATTTTAAGAAACATGAACCAAAAATTCTTAGGAATTTTCTTAGGAATTTATATGTTAAAGTAGATCTATAAGTATTCAAACTATCGACAGTCTTTATGAATATAAGACAATGTGATGGAAGTCATTAAAAAAACTTTGACTCTATCTAACCAAGTGTTCCTGAGGCATTCTGGGCATAATGAGTCACAGTTATGGGGCCACAGATTTGTCCTGGGAACAGCAACTGGGTGATTTTATGCATGGCTCCTCAAGGGCAGAGATGCTCCTTAGGAAACAGTTTGGTGGATTAATTTTGACAATAATAAGCTTTACTTAAGGTACAGTGAGTATAATGTGACCTAATCAGAAAGAACTTTTGCTAAAAGCCTGCAATCAGAAGTACAACTAAGTTCAATGCAAGTGTCCTCATTTCTACCCAAAGACAACATTTTGAATACTTGCATTTAAAAAAAAAAATTAAGTCAATTGGTGAACTTCATAGAAAGCATATAAATTAATTTCTTGTTTGAATTCCTTTTGTGTTCATTTGATAGTTTAGAAATATCTGTAAAATTCTGCCTCTCTACTTTTTAACTTCATCAGTCCACCTGGAGAAAACATGAGGTCAACTATATATTCCTTAAGGGGTGGGACACCCCCAATTACTCCTTTCCGAGATTCATTCATGAGCTTAACTTCATTCCAGGCTCTGCCATACTCCCCTCGAACCAGAGAGCAACCTATGCCAATTTTATCAGCCAGAGCCTGTGGGAGAAAACATGAGATCAACCAAGGGTGAAGAGGGAGAGGGATGAAAAAAAAAATCCTTTGTTAAGGTCCATCTTGGGTGAGGTGAAACAGGCAACTCTTACAAAGAAGTGCTTAGAAGGAAGGCTGAAAAAATGTGGGATATTGTGATAGGAGCAAATAAAATATATGAAGTTCTCAAGATTCTGTAGACTCCAAATCTGTAGTCCTGCTAAGAAATGACATTTTTTCAGGCAGTTACACTGCATTGCATTAGTGCAAGATTGATAATTTCATTGGAAAAAAGTTGCTGCACAGTCATGAGGCACTAGCACATCTATCAACCATTCCATGCTTCTAGGCTGCTCTTTATGGGTGATATGAAGTAGGACTGAATGGAGGGAAAGACTGGTCAGGACCTATATCTGGTTGATTTATTCTGTTTGATACAATGGGTGCAGCAGAATAGGAAGAGCAGAGTCACCCTTCTTGGGCTGTCTGCTGCCATCTCTTTAGGGGTTGCTTATGTTCCTTGGCAGTTGTCTCAGAAAGCGTTGTTTCAGTTCCATTTTATGTTAGATACTGGATATGATGAAACAACAGATCACCCCCTCTCTTAAGCCTGATACTCCTCTAGTGCCCCTCTAAATGAATGGTGGCATCAGTACCAGTTGCCTTACCCAGATGAACTGAAATTATTTTGTTCTCATACAATCTCTCACACCACACCTAGGCAGTCACCAAGTTTTATCTTCTAAACTCCCCTCTAAATTCACCACCTCGTCCATATCCTCACAGTCCTGCCTTTGGTACAGGTTATGCTTATGCTTCTTGCTCCAGTGACCTTTATAACCAGTCTTGAATCATTCTCCATTCTGTACCTGATAGATCTTTCAAAATTATATTAGTGCTTTCAGTGGCTTTTCAGATTTTAGCATTAAATGCAAAGACACATACATGATGGTTTGTGGTCTGACCTATAGATATGTCTTGACCTATAAATGACAAATATTGAATGAATAAGCTAGTAGTTTAGTGAATATATATGTGTGTGTGTATATATATATATGCATGTGTGTATGTATGTCAGTATAGGTACATCTAAATGATAGGGTTAATATCATCCAATAAAATATTAGCATCTGGTTTACTCCATTTTGATAAAGATAACAGTTAACATTTTCATAATGACAAACAATGAAAAACATCCTAAATACCTTGAAAAGCAAAGCTCGATGGTAGAAGATTCCTTTCTTGATGAGTCCAATTGGTATAACATTGGATTTAAGTTGAAATTTTAGTTCACTTATATGAAGTTCCCAGTTGAAGTCATTAAGTTTCTCTTTTGAAATTGTACCACCCATTTTTTCTGCCACATACCTGTGTTAATTACATTGAGATCAAATTAATTATGTTTAACATCTCACTTTAGAGGCCTCGAATATAATTTTATTAATAAAAACTATATTTCCTGACTTCTTTACTTTTTAAAACATGTTTACTATGAGTAGGTTAACATATGCTTATTATGGTCAAACTATCATATACAAAAATGAAATTCTAACAATTCCATTCAACACAAAGAAATGAATGTTAACTTTCCAAATATTTGCAAGATAGAAACCAATATCACACTAAAGATGTATCAAAGCATTTGTAAAATGTTATATTATCCTTTAAAAGTATTTTTTAAATGTTTAAATATAAAGTCCAATGCATTGAACTAACATGTCCTTTTTTTTACAGAAATTCAATCTCAGAGACAGAACAGGCAATTTTTAAATATGATTTTTTTCTTTTAAACTCTTATTTTTAATTTAAAGAAAGACATACTATTTATGTAACACTGAGGCTAGAGAAGAGAGAAAAAGGCAAAAAAGGAAAAAGAAGTAACTTAGATGGGGTGTGGGATGGGGTATATACTTGGCCTGTGGGTTTCTCCTAATATTAGGCTGTCACTCAAGAAGTCAGTCAACACACTTGCAAAAACCCTATCAACTAAGGCTACTACACTCTTGGGGCAAAGACTGAGATGCAGATTTTAGAGAAAGAATTTCCACTTACTGTATGTGGAACTAAGTGAGAAAAGTGATGTTAAAAAGAGAGAGAAAATGAACAAGAGAAAGGTTGGGCAGAGGGCAGCTGCGCTGACCCTCTGCTCCGCCCAGTCAGCGTGCCTATGGTGCTGAGGAACCAAAAGCTTGGGGGCAGATCTCTGTCTCTCTCGCCTGGTGTGGGGTCAGGGTAAAATACAGTGATTATTTGGAAATGATGGAAAGTGTTTCTGGCAGGAACAAAGCCTGAGGAAATTTGACTCATGGTGAAATGAGCTGAATGATTGCTGGGGTGAGTCATCACTCCTCAAGGACATCAGGAAAACTTCAATAGCCAAAAATGTTCTCTCCCACTTCTGACTGAGAAGTCAACAATCTAGTGGCTGTTTCTTGCAGCTGTCACATCCAGGTTGTTGACAGGATCCCACTGCTATTTGCAGTAGTACAAGGCCCCACAGAGATGGCAGCTGTTACACCATGCAGCAGAGGCTTCCCCCTACCCCCATCAGTGTGTCATGAAGCTATCATCCATTTCTAGTGATTCCTAACCCCTTACACCTATCATGGAAAGTTCTCAGCCTCTTCTTAGTGGCATCTAAAATACAAATTGAGAATTTTTTTCAATGTATTATATTTCTGCTTCAGAGTCAGATGGAAGTGGTATAAAGTTTGTTACAGTGTAGTTATCTGAAAATTTGCTAAAAATTGCAAACCACTAAAATAAGAACATTTTCAAAAATTAAAATGTATATGCACTTGCAGACAACTTACTTTGCAAGAGTCTCAACCTGTTCCTTAACATTGGTTATGGGAAGAATTGACTTGGTCACTTCATGCACATAAACACAGAAGTCAGGGTCACAGGGAGGCTGCCATTCTTTTACAGGGCTTCCTTCTCCAGTAATTTTGGGGACTGCTGTACCTTCTTCATCCTCTTTCAGTTTTTCTTCTTCTTTTTTTCCTTTGCCTTTTCTTTAAGAATAAATAGCAGCAATCAAATCACAAAATAAATACTAATTGTGCTTTTAACTCAAAGTTTCTTCATATTCACTAATTTTATCCTTTATCATCTCCAATCTACTTAATCATTTCCACTCTAAATCTGTAAAAATCTACAGTGAGATTTGTTTCTGTATTTTCAATTCTATAATTATTTGTTCCTTTTTTAACTTGTGTCTTTCTAAGTGATTTTTGTTACTTTTTCAGTTATTTCAATTTAATTTGTATTTGATTGTTGAATCATGTTGTGATGACAGCCTTAAAATTCTTCTCAGATAATTCCAACATTCAGTTTATCTGTGTTTACATGAACTGATTGTCCATTTTCATTTATGTTGTGATTTACCTTGTTCATGCTATAAGGGCTGATTTTTAGATAGTATCCTGGACATGTTATCTATTATGGTAGGAAACTCTGGGTATGTTTACTTATCTTAATAAGCAGTCACTCTGTTTATGTTCAGCCTGCAGGTTTTACTTTTGTGGATTATAGATCCAAAGGTAGCTTAATTTTCAGCTTAATTTTGGTCAATATCTTAGTGTTTTACAGCTGCTAAAACAAACTTCCTTAACTGGGTGGTGTGTGAACAACACAGACTTATTCCTCACATTTCTAGAGGTTAGCATTTCCATCAGGGGGCTATTAGAGTCAGTGTCTGGTAGGGATCATCATCTTGTTTCATACGTAGTCAGTCTTTTGTGTGCTTCCAGGGATCTCTTTTATAAGGACTTATTTCCATTTATGAGAGCTCTACCCTCATGTCCTAATCACTTCCCAAAGATACCATTCTCAAAATACAGTCGCATTGGGCATTAGGTTTATAGAGTCCAAGAGACTTTCCAAGTCAGAGCTTGTTCTGATAGAATCCCCCCAGCCTGTGAAAGATGCATGGAGGTTTCAGGCTGGGCACTTAGGGCAAGGTCCCCTGATATTGTACCCTACCGCTGGGTATCTAGGTAAATGCGGTGAGTCTAAAGCCCATGGGGACAACTTGTAGTGTCTAGTTTTCTCTTGTTATGCCACCTAAATGCCAGAGTAGCTCTTGGCTGGAATGGGGTTGGGATAAGGGAGGGAGAGGAGTGTCTGGCCTAGCAGGAAATATGTTCACTTAATCTAGCAACTTATTGTTAGGGGGGATGCAATTAATCCCCTTGTCCCTGGCTCTGTTATCGTCTAATGTCAAAAAGACAACCTATATTTCTTCCTTTGCTAGGGAAGGCAGCAGGTTTTCTGTGGGGTTGGCAGGGCATAGAAGACATCCTGCTTTTGTTTTGTTCCTTTATTCCTAGGATCCCCATCCAGTTCCTTTTACAATGTATATGTATGTCAAATCATCAATTTTTACTTTAAATATATACAATACAATTTTTGTCAGTTCATGTCATTTTGTCAATGTGTATGGGGATTGAAAAAAATTGATGATACATCTTAGTACTTTAAAACCTAGAAATAGGGACTCTCCTGGTGGCGCAGCGGTTGAGCGCTGGGATGTGAAGCTGCCTGCAGCCTCTGCAGCGCCAGTTCGATTCTTGGCCGCCTGCAAAGGTCCCACATGGTATGACAGATCGTGCCTGCTGCTCCCCTCAGCAGTGTATTTCGTCAGTCTGCCTGTTCTGAATTCTCTCAGCCTCCCGCACTTCTGACTGTACCCAGTACTTGTATAAATAAATAAATCTTTAAAAATAAATAAATAAATAACTCCTAGAAATATCCGATTTCTAGAAGAAAATGTAGGAGAAATTCTTAATATGTGACTAGACAGAATTTTCAGACATGGCCAAAAAAAAATAATTCATCAAAGAAAAATGTGATAAAAGCTTGCTCTGAAAAAGATATTGCTAAGGGAGTGAAAAGATAACGTAGAAGATATTCAGATGTAGAAAGAATATTTATGTCAGGCCTAAAAAGCATAAAACCATATAATTGTTCTAATCAAGTAAGGATTTTTGTCTGTGATCATCCCCTTTTCTCCCTCTGGCTGCTTCCTGAAGGGAGATTCAGTGAGTAAGTCTAGTAGGGGGTGAGGAAACAGAAGGCCTTCCAGTGTGTGCTGCTCAGCTCTATGGGGAAGGACAAGTTCAAGTTCATTACTGACTTTAAAATGACTGACTTGAGACTACAGTTTCTGTAGTCTGTTTTTAAATTAAAGTGACTATAGGATTTTATAGAGATGGCAGTGACCTGAGTTCTCAGCCAGAGGCAAGATAAGAAATTCCCTCCAGGGGGCCTCCCTGGTGGTGCAAGGGATTAAGATGCAGCACTATGAAGCAGTCCGCAGTCACTGCAGCATGGGTTCGATCCATGGCCAGGGAGGTGACCCACATGGCGCAGCAGACCTCTCCTGTCTCGCCTGATGCTCCCCTCAACAGTGTATTTCAGTCAGTCCACCTGTTCTGCTCCCTACTCTGTCTCTAGTGAATCCTCTCATTCCCCCACACCTCTGGCCTGTACCCCAGTTCTTGTATGCATAAATAAATCATTAAAAAAAGAAAGAAATTCCCTCAAGTTTAGAGAGACAGGGAGAGACAAAACAAAGTTACTTTTAAATTATATCTTGTGAGTCCTGCCTGGTTCAACATACTGATACCATAAGGAAATCTTCCTATTTAAAAGCTAACCATCCTTTCACCAACTTTATTGCATAACTAAAACTTAATGTGATTATATTAAGAAGACTATAATAATACATTTCTTACCTTAATCCTCTTTCTTTGATGGCACTTTTGCTAAGAGCTGTATTTCGTCCAGAAGTAGGTTCTGATTTCTCTTCTGTGGGAGATCCAAATCCAGCACTACTTTTTCTTATCATTTGAAAAAGAAAATACAACCAATTATGAAAAATAACAGTGTGTAACATTTACAAGTCATTTGATAATCTACAATGCATTTACAATTTCTTTATATGCTTTGATTCCTTTCACCATTATGAAGCAGAGCTCCAGGCAGGAGTCCATCTACAGATGAGGATACCAAGCCTGCTCCTGGACACTAGGTGCTGTTGTCAGGGTCTCACTGTAGGTTCACAGCAGACAGAATGTGAAGCTAGGTTTTCTGACTCCCGTTTCAAAGGTTTTTCCATAGTGATTTTAAATGCATTTATGAAATTATATTACTATTAGAAGAATAAGAATTAAGTTGGGGCCTTCCTGGTGGTGCAAGGGGTTAAGAAGCAACCTATGAAGCTACCCGCAGCCACTGCAGCATGAGTCCGATCCCCAGTCAGGGAGCTGACCGACATGGCGCAGCAGACCTCTCCTGCCTCGCCCGCTGCTCCCCTCAGAAGTATATTTCAGTCAGTCTGCCTGTTCTGCTCCCCACTCTGTCTCTGGTGAATCCTCTCCCCCCCATACCTCTGGCCTATACCCCGGTTCTTGTCTGCATAAATAAATAAATCTTTTTTTTTTAAAAAAAGAATTAAGTTGTCAAAATCTAAAATCTATTTTACTCCAAAATTTAAGAAATATTTGAGTATAGACATATTATCATTCTCTTACATGGCCTTTTCTCTACTTGTTCTCCGTAAAGAAGATGAAGAAGAAATACGTCGTCCATCACCAATGTCTGATGATTTGTCTTCACTAGATGGAGGTGGAGAACTAGAATTTTACATATTTGAAATTGTTTGATTAGAATAATTCGTCAGTATTGGCTCTGACCTAAAATACATTCTTTTAAAATCATGTTTTGAGCTTATTTATAATAATAACTTATTTAGAAAGTATAAAAGAGTGGTTATGACAAGACCCAAAGAATATTATATAGCTCTTTATGAGCTTAAAAAAAAGAAATATTTTTTATAAAACATGTCATAAGGATATTATGCAGATATAATGATATATGTGACCATTGTTTTGTTGTTAGCTCAACTATTTCATATTATATTAAGAAAAAACACTGAATAGTAGTTGTACACCTGCATAGTTCTGGAGACTTGCAAACATGATTCACCTTAGTTTGCTCCAGTCTATACTTTCTTCATTTACATCATGTTACCAGGGGTTAAGATGCCTTGACTGCAGAAATACATATGAAATTGACTGGTAACATGGGCTCAAAAGAAAAATCATGGTGGCAGTTATGCTATAGTCTCTACCATGGCAGGCTATGGGTTTACAGACCAGTGTTTACTTTCATGGTAGTGCTATATTCAGGGAAAAGGAGATACCATGCTGGTATCTTTTTTCACGTGATGATGGACAAACAAAAAATTACGAGCTTCCCTGCATCCCTCTTCCCTCCAAAGACTCACACATCAGAAGGTTTACTGTTAATTAAGAGTATAGCACGCAGACCACTTGGTTCTTGCAAGCAGAGTTCCTTCAAAGGCAAAAGTTTGGTGCCACGATTTATCTGTAGATAATTTAAGGACTTATAAGTAATATCTGCATGGGCATATTTTAAAAAATAAATATTGACAGCGTATGTTTTCAACTGTTTGTGTTGTTTAAGTTTTCTTTCTTTCTCTCTCTCTCTCTCTCTCTCTCTCTGACACACACACACACACACACACACACACACACACACACAGAATAGGAGCCTGAAATGTGTGGAACTCTTGCCTTTGGGCAGGATATATTCCTCCACTTTCCCACAACCTCTATTGCTGATACTCATCTGTTTCATACAATTACCAGCTTGACACATGAAAACAGTTTAGTTTGCAAATCCATCTATATACATCTAGGCAACATCCTGTACCTGATTAACAGGGTTAGACCAGAGTGCATTCTGAGGTCTTTTTCCAGTGAAGTTACAATTAAGAGCAGCCCTCTTTCATCTAAGATACTTGTCCCGATACTTTTAAAGTAATATAGATGATGACATTCTGCCATAGTTTCCAACTTCATTCAGAGTAAAGGCCAAAATCCTTCCAATGTTCTACAAAACTTACATGATCTGATTTCACCCGCCTTCTCTGATAGAATCTCTACTCTTCTATCCTTTGGTTTATTGAGCTCTCTGTACACTGAATTTGTTGTGCCTTCAATAGTTCAACCATGTTTATATCTTATGTCTTCTGAACTAGTGGTTCCCTCTTTTAAGGGTTCTTCCCCCTGCCTAAGTATCTCACTTCCTCTAGGTTTTTGCTCAGAGAGTAAGGGTTTACTCTTACCCTCTTGCCAATGGACTTGGCAATAAAACTTTTTTTTTCCCCAAAAATGGTGCCATAGCATTAGCTTTTATGCATATCAAGCAGTGAGCCCTGGTTCAGTAACACAGCTGTTTTAATCATTCAAACTATCTCTAATCCTTTCACCATGATCAAGTTTTTCCTACAAATACGGCTTAGCTATGTAATTCTTTTATAGTCTGGTTTCCTCTGATTGTTTTAAACAAATTGTTCTCAGAGGGCTTTTCTTGACAGCCTTGCTCACCGTACTTGCACAGGTCCTGACAAACAGCACCTCTGAGTTTACCCATCACATCAGGAAGTAGATTTTTCATTGAACAATACAGGTATGAACAGCAAGGTCCAGACAGATTTTGTTCTCTAGCTGTGAATTATACATTTGGGGCTTGGTATTCATGAAATTTTTCAGCACCAATGATGATTGGTTAAATAAACCCATCCATAACCCACAAACACAGAGGGTTGACTAAGTTATGCCCGGAGTTCTGACTAAGCAGTGAGCATATCTTACTGCCATGTTGTTTAAGAATCAACTGTAGGTTGATGGAATGTCACCATTCCATTCCTTGTTCCCTTCTGCTTTATTTTTTCCTTTTCATTCTTCCTCTTGCATAGCTTCCCCCAGATCTGAGGATCCTTTTGAACTCTTAAATTTTCTTGGAGACAGTGTTTTTGCCTAAAATGGGACTGGTGGGTTTTTAAATTTTTTCTCATTCTCCTTGCTGTTTTTGGTTTCCAGAAAAAGTAGAATACAGTCTTAGCAGTAATGTGAAAATGTTCTCAAGATTCTAAATTTTAGCTTCCAATTTCTCTTGAGGTTAATACTGAATTACAATACATTTTTAAAAATTCATAATTAAAAATTTGATTACATAAATAATATTCTTTTACATTACATTTTAAAATCAAGTATTGTGATTTGTTTATTTACTTTTTTTATCCTCCCATTCATGCTTTATTGTTATATAGTGTATCTTTCTATACTGTGTCCATCAGCATATATTTATAACTATTTTTTTGTACAGTTGTTTTTAAAGATAAAGACAACTTCATCCAGCATTAACATGTTTTGCTTGTAATTACTCTTTTGTGATTTGGTTATTTTCAATCAGACTCTGGCTAATAAAATGAAAACTTTATGCTTCTATTGTCACTAAAATTGAAACCTAGAAGAAAGAGAACACTAACAGTGAAAATGCTTCTTCTTTTTTATCTGACACTTAAGATTAGCATTAGCAAGATGACTTAATTATAAATACAGATTGTAGTTTAAATTGTACACAAAAGCAAAATGTTATAGCCAGACAAAATGAAGGATGTTCTGATTCCCAGGTTTCTGTCTATAAAATATAAATTATGTTAGCTGGTTATAAAGTTGCAATGTAATGGCATCATGATAAAAGAAGTAATTATTATCATACACACTGAAATATAATTTGGTGCTGCCACTTACCCGACCATAATCATAAAATCCATCACTAATTATATTACTTGATGACAAATAGCCCATCTGGCTATATTTCAGGGACAGGTTGTTGTTGAGCAATTTGTTATAAGCTGCTTCACTGAATTTATTTTTTCGAGTTACTGAAAGATTAATTTCTTCAAGGATATCTAAAGCCCTGTCAATAAAAGCAAACAGCATTATTCGCTTTATACAAGCAACCCCAACATTGAATTCTCATTTATATACCCAGCTAAAATTCTCAGTGAAGGACTGAGATGGTAAGTCTACAAGCGATCTCTGAATCTTTTAGATAAACTCATATTGACAGAATCATGAAATCAAATCATCATTCAATTTGGGGAAGACAAGTGCCATATAGTAAGTTATACTAGTTTTCAGAAAACAAAATTCTTTATTTAAAGCATAAGTAGTTTTAGATTCCAACTTTTTCAGTTCTTAAAATGATAATATAAAGAATAAAAATGGTTAGAAATAGAGTAAACCTGTGTACGGAAACCATATTTATTGGCCTGCTAATTCAACTACTCATCTCCTGTTGAGAATGAGAAGGAATTCGGAAGAAAGTTAAATGAGTAATTCTGATGAAAATATTTGGGGGGGGAGGAGAAAATTGGAGATGGTAGTCATGGATCATCCATTTTAAAGAGGATTGTGTTTAGCAATAGCAGAGGAAAGTGAAAGAGAAGCATTAATCAAGATGGAAAATGTGGAGGGGTGGGTAAAGCAGCTAAAAAGGGTTAACTGTGTGCTGGAGGATGGAAATTGGTTTTTGGGTGGTGAACATAACATCCTATGTACAGATGTGGAATTGTAATGCTGTACAATGAACATATAGAATATTATAAACCAGGTTACTTCAATATTTTTAATAACAATTTTTGAACAAAATTTTTTCTAATGTTTTGAAGCTAAAAAAAAGTGTAAAAGGAAATGTTGAAGATGATTCTGTAAAGGTGGTGGCTTAGCTCTGAGGGAGGGAGAAAAGGGTGGACTCCATGCCTCCTAGGCAGTCCCTAGAGGGAAGACCTGTGCTGTGACACAGCCCAAAAGCGGGTGCTGACCCGTTTTGAAATTCCTTGTGCTTGAAGCACCTGATGCTTAATTGTCTTTTCTTCATCTGATTCTGCAACTTGACACAGCACCCACTCACCCAAGCTGGAAAAATTCAGTGGCTGTCAATTCATCACCTGCGCAGACCATCACAGCCCAACTGGCGTGCCTTCGGACTTCATTATTATTAGAGTGCAGGAGTTCTACCAGGGGTTGCAGCCCCCCTAAATTTCTTAACTGAAAGTAGACACCAAAATGCGATGCATTAAGAGTACAGAATGTAAACCTTTGTGCTTTAAACTATCTCATTATTTGATCGTAAAAGGTTTTTCTATGGAGAAAAAAGACACAGCGGCAAGAGACTTGCTGGATTGCAGGGTTACAGGGTAGGCGCTTGTTTGCAAGATAACACCAGTTGGTCTTGTAAAAGGCTGCACCAATCTTAAAAAACTTAAAAGACGGGTTGGTTCAAACACTTGAAACTGTTTCTAAGTGGTCCACCAATAAGTGTGGCCTGGGAACATGAGAGAAACCATGTGCCTAGAACTCTCACCTCTGTCCGGGCCTCAAAGTCGCAGGCTGTGGCAGCGACAGCCAGAGCCGCCTTGCTCTGCACGACGGTGTTGGCGGAATGCAGAGGGCCGAGGAGGGCCTGCATGATCCCCCGGGTCTGCATGTGCACGCGCAGAGGCTCCTGCGTGGCCATGTTAGTTAAAGCGGTGGCCGCGTTGGTGATGGCTCCATCTCGTTCACTGGCTAGGATGTTTATTAATGGGCCAATTCCATCAGCTTCTGCAACAGCACTGGGCACACGAAGGAGAAGTGAAACTATCTTGGTGCATATGACAAAGTTTATAAAGAAATGAGTGCATAAATTAATTTTAGAAATAAAATACACAATGTCATGGACCCAGAATGTCAGTTATGAGAGACATTTATAGAAAAATGTATCTTCTTCTTAGAAGCCCTAATATAACTGTTCTTTTGTGAAATCAATGATACTTACAAAACTAGAAAATTCTATTAAAAGACAACTATTAATATATACTGTAAAAAAATTTTAAATAGAATGCGTGTGCAAGAGAACTAAATTTAAAATTTTTTAGCCCATCTTACTCTTTTTCAAATTAGGTTGTCAATTGTATCCTGAGGCTATTGCTCCAATTCTACTTCTATAGGCACTGCAATTTGACTGTCTAGCTGAAAGATGGCCTGAAAATGAGAATTTCATACTCCCTTGCCAACTGGAAAGTAGGGCCATAATTTCACATGATAGAAGAAATAGAGACAGGCTCAAAGAAAATCTCTACCTTATGGCTCCCTGAGTATGAGCAGATGATGGTGGTAGCTGGCCTGTGTGGGCCAGTACTGGAACTAAATACTGGAAATGGACTTATGCTTAATCCCTTGGTCCTATGGGCTAGGAAAAATTGTCAGATCCATTTTTCAGGTATGGAGACAAAGGCACAGTCCTTGCTGAGGGTAGCAGAGGTGGGGTAGACAGTTACACCGAGGCAGTCTCCTATGTATAGCCATCCCCCCCTCTAATCTGCAAAGGATATGATTCAAGATCCCCCAGTGGATGCCTGAAACTGCAGATAATGCCAAACCCTATACAA
This sequence comes from Talpa occidentalis, assembly GCF_014898055.3. Taxonomy (NCBI): domain Eukaryota; kingdom Metazoa; phylum Chordata; class Mammalia; order Eulipotyphla; family Talpidae; genus Talpa; species Talpa occidentalis. The sequence continues at coordinate 68,423,263 of NW_023601433.1, read as the reverse complement.
TCTGTCTGTCTCTCTCTATATGTATGATTTCTATTTCATTTACTTCTGCTCTAATTTTTATTATTTGCTCCACTATACTGGATTTTGGTTTCATTTGTTCAACTTTTTCTAGCTCCTTGAGATGAGATTATTTATTTGAGCTCTTTTTTTTTTCTTGATGTGGGCTTGTATTGCTCTATACTTCCCTCTTAGTATTGATTTTGCTCTGTCTCATAAGTAGTGGTTGGTTGTGTCCCAATTTTCATTTGTATTTATCTCAAGGTATATTTCAATTGGCTTAGATTTCCTTATTAACCCAATTCCATATAGTATTGTGCTCAGTCTTCACATGTTAGAGGTTTATGATTTATCCTGCTTTGCATGATGTTCTGAGTTTCTAGGGGCTGGGAAGGGGCAGCTCTGCTCCACTCTATCTTCTTTCCTCGGGATCCAGCCTGCCTGGGTCATCTCAACAGGAACCTTCTGCAGTTAAGTGTGTACCTCCACACTAATCAGCAGTTCCTCCCCACCCAGAGCTTCCCGTCAAATGCTAGAGCACAGGGGTGCATTGCAAGCTCCCACCTGGCTGCAGTCTCCAGGCACTTCTCTCCACCCACCTTTTGTTGACAAGAGTTGAATTTTCTCAGTGTTTCTCCTGTCATGGTTAACATTGGACTCCAATGTCCATTAGGTACTCCAATATTACCTCAAGTCATGTGATCCTCCAGTTTCAGAGTCCCTGTGGGCTACCCTAGATTATTCGACTGGGAGTGTAGCAGGGAACTGACTCTGGTGCCCTCTTCCCCCACCCAGTGTTTCTGGTTATGTTTTTGTTGTAAGGCTTGTCCCCTCCTCACCGCCCCTGAATTCCTCTCATGGAATGGGCACTATTCTACATGCCTTGGATTTATGGGTGAATTTAACAGACAAAAATGCTCCCTCATGGTGCTGGTCTGAGGAGTTGGGGACAGAAAAGAATGAATATAACAACTGAGTTACATAATATGCTAGAAAACAGTAAGCGCTATGAAAAAAAGGGCAGCAGGGAAGGAGGACAGAGATGTGTGTGTGTGGTGGGGGTTGCTGTAAACACCGTAGTCTTAGTCGTGCTGGCGCTCTAACAGCACATACCTGAAGGGGATGAGGGAATGAGCCTCAGGCTGTCTGGGGGAGAAGAAAGCTCCACATAGTGTCCACGTAGTGAGGTTAGGCAAGACCAAAAGTGTTTGGCAAAATACTACTAGAAATTGACCTTCATTTCTGGAATATTTTATGATCTACTTTATTTTTATTATATTACCCTGCTATACTGGGTATTTGCAAGTAAAGGATTTGTTTTTTGAATTATTTTTTAAAATACAATTTTACTTTTCCATAACTCAAATACTTAGAAACTTCACATATCAAGACTATACATGAGACTTATCAGGGAAAAAAAGGGGTTGTTATCTTCTTACATAATCAAGAAAGGCCAAAAATGAAGTCACTTATTCTAAGCCCTATGTCACTAATTCTATGATAGAATTAACTTAATTAAAATTTTGATATCTCCCTGAAATGGAATCATAATCCAAACTATCGGAATCACCAGGTCGACACCAATGAGGTGATCTTCCTGAGAGACCCCTGTCTTCCCCTGAAGGACAGTGACCTTGCCACAGCTCAATTTTTTCTAGCATAACTTCTTTGTTCCTGTTCCCTTTTGTCTATAAATCTTTCATTTTGTACAGTTCCTGGAAGCCCCTTTCTGTCCGCTAGGTTGGATATTGTCAGATTCATGAATAATTGAAAAAAAGCCAATATGATCTTTAAATTTTATCCAGTTTAATTTGGTTTTTAAACAATATCCTATTGGTTCTGTCTCTAATAAATGTACCAAACATACAAAGGGCAAATAATTATTTTATTTATGAGAGTTGTCTTCAAAAAATTCTTGTTTTATAAAGTAATCTATTGTGGAAAGAACACAGAGTCTGGAGTCCAACAGACCTGGGTTTAATGTCCAGTTCAATGATTTTGATTAATATGTGTGCCCAGAAAAATGTGATACCCTTACAAAGCCTCAGTTTTCTCATCTGTTGACAGATAGTCTTGATAATTACATATTTGAATAAATGCAATCCACATACCACAGTACTTGGAATATAGAACATATTTCTTTCAAAACTTTCTTTCATCTTTACTGCCCACAATGTTGTTTTAAAATGAATTTTTAAATGTTTCTAGTTTTACCTAATGTTTATGTCCTTTTAAAATGGACTTCCCCCCTAAATTTAGTAGATGTTTACATAATGTTATCTGTAATATTTCCTACATTAGCCAGTTGTAATTGTTCTAGAAAATTCCACAGGATGAGCCTGTTATCTGAATCAAATGGCTCACACATTTTCCCAACAAGTCCAGAAACAGTCAAATGTTGTAATATCTTTGGAGAACACTTCTGATAACACTTTTCATAAGGCTTCCTGAGCAATAGTCCAACTAAGACTTGTGAAAGAAAATTTTAAGTGCCTTGAAAGCCAAGATACTGAAATGAGAGCATCTTGGTCTGTTGGTCTGTGGGACAACCCATAGCAAGTCAGCACTGAATGAGTCTTGGCACTTACTTTGCATTAGCAGGGTTGCAGGTGGTCAGGTTAGCCAGGGCAAGAGCTGCAGCTTCTCCGACCTCTTCGTTGTCACTTTTCAGCAACTGAATTAGCTGTGGAATCCCTTTAGAAAAAATTAAAGGTGACTTTATAAACATCCATGTAAACAAGAATATGGTAACTTAAAAATGTTCAAAATAGGGTTTTTCAGTTTGCTTACCCTGGGTATTGAAAAATTTTTTGCTGTCCTTATTCTCACACATTGCCGAAATTGCTTGGGAAGCAGCAATTTTAGTTCCATCGTTTTCAGAACCCAAAAGGGTTATAAGACACTTTTCAACCTCTTGTTCATGAAAAAATTTTCTATTTTCAGCTTTCATAAACCAAAAGGGAAAAATATCAGAATGTTGATGTATACCTACTTATCAGAATTATTCAAGTTGCATGGATGGTTCAGTGTTAGAAATCTTTCCTGTCAGAATTATGCAAGTATACCTACTTCCTCAACCAAAATATGGGAATTCAAACTAGTTTTTTGCTTAGTCACAAAGAATAAACTAAACAAGATATTTTACTTTTAGAGCAAAGCAATTATGCAAAACAAATCATGCATAATGCTTTTTTTCTTATTCCTATATATGATACCAATGCTATGGCAAAGAAAATACGGTAGGAAAGAGGAAAGATTCAGGTTTAGCAAGAACTTATTCAGTCATGTTTACTGCATGGTGTTGTGTTCACACATGCCATTTTCTCACAAAAGATATCAACATGTTTATTTGATGTTTACTTTAAATACAAAACCCAGCATTTGAAGAGCTACTAAATGTGCTTGAGCTAGATGCTCAAGAGAAGAGGAGAAAGTAAAAACAAGTAATAGAGTATACTTCCGAGTTTAAGGAATTTATAATGTTATATCAAAGAAATCATAATCATCTTTTATGTTATACTACATGCTGACAGAGCAAAAGTTAAAATAATTTTACATGATAAATTACCATAAACATAATCTAAACATACATTAGCATAATATTCTTTATCTGAAAACAAAATTAGGAATCTAAGAACATATCATTATAAAACACTAAATGGAGACCCAAAATACTTTTAGTGTTCTTTTTTTTCCTAAATGTTTGTCTTTTGATTTGATTTGATTTTTTTTAATAAAAAACAACCTTACTGATAACCTACACTAAAGCAAAAATCACATTAAACTAGATCAAAAAATTTTGTGTAGGGCCTCCCCTGGTGGCGCAGCGTTTGAGTGCTGGGTTGCGAAGCTGCCTGCAGCCTCTGCAGCGCCAGTTCAATGCCTGGCTGCCGGCGAGGGTCCCACATGGAGCGACAGACCTCTCCTGTCTTGCCCGCTGCTCCCCTCAGCAGGTATTTCGTCAGTCTGCCTGTTCTGTTCTCCGCTCTGGCTCTGGCGAGTACTCTCACCCTCCCACGCTTCTGACTGTACCCAGCTTGTATAAATAAATAAATCTTTAAAAAAAATGTTTTTTGTATAGTATTCTTAAGTTAACTACATATGAATTACTAGATTTTTAAAAAATGCACAACAAAAATGTTAAGGCAAAATTCATTTTAAAGTCATAAGAGGTGACAAAGACTAGTCTAAAATGAAACAGCTTACACATAATTCCTTATTAATTTATCATTGAAAAAACTTTCTCTAGGTCCGATTTTTCCACTAATTAACCTTTATAAAGTCAATTTACATGATTAAAATAGAAAAGTGGGTGATATATGCTCTTAGGATATTGAGGTATAAGAATATTATGCTAGAATTAAAATATCCGCAAAAAAACTGATACTAATTTAGATTACAACATCTTCATGTGAAAATAATTCACTGATACATATTTTTAGTCAACTTGTTTTTTTCCCTACAATATTTTTAGGAATTATTGCAACTAGGTTTCCATTTCAAAGTTAACATCTGATTTCTGTGTTAATGTTTTTTAAAAATCGCTTTTTCACAGAAGCAGTAGCACATTCAGACAATTTGCAAATGCTATTGGCCTTTGTTCATCTGATATGTAGATGGATGCCAAGCAATCTGGTCATGACTAACACAGGCTAAGTTACTCACACTTCTGCTCATTCGTCTTAAACCAGTATGAACCATGTCCTGTAATCCCATAATTTTAATCGCTTGCTCCTTTCATTTAAAATAGGAATTCACGGGCCTCCCCTGGTGGCACAGCAGTTGAGCGCTGTGCTGCGAAGCTGCCCACAGCCTCTGCAGTGCTAGTTCGATCCCCGGCCGCCGGGTGAGGGTCCCACATGGCGCGACAGACCTCTCCTGCTGCGCCCACTGCTCCCCTCAGCAGTGTACTTCATCAGTCTGCCTGTTCTGTTCCCCGCTCTGGCTCTAGTGAATTCTCTCACCCTCCGGCACTTCTGACTGTACCCAGTGCTTGTATAAATAAATAAATCTTAAAAAAAAAAAAAAAGATTAAAAAAAAAATAAAATAGGAATTCAGGCAGGGTATAACTTCCATGAAAATGCTAGGATTCATATTTAAATCGTAAGTATGTGGCTCCTAAAATGTCTTGCAATATATATCATCCTTATTAGCTTTCCCTCCATAAGTAAGAACTGAACCTCTTCAAGAATTGCTGACCTAAAATCCTTAAAATTAGAAATGAGTTCCCTTATGGCTCTAAAACAACTTTTCCTACACAGAACACTCTGCGTATGGAATCTAATCAGGAAAACTGACCAAAAGAATTAATTTGAATGGGCTGACTTTGGAGTATGTAATAGCTAAATTCAAAAAACATTATATGTGAAATTATTGGGAAGATTTTTTAAAATGATTTAAATACTTTAGGCAATTAGTTTCTCAACACTGCTGGGTGTGTTCTCAAAATCCAGCAGTGTTCACCAAATCTCAAAAGAGCTGACTGCTGAGTAGTTATAATAGATTTAAAAGATGAATTAACATATTAACCAAGTACCTTCACTGATCTTCTATACCAAGAAATAAAGTATTTATGTTTTAATTATGCAGGTAATAAAGATGGAAAGGTAATTATATTACTAAGAGAGTAATATCCTCTAAAAATAACATTTAATCAGTATCACTAAAATAAAAAAAAAGCATGAGGTTTTATAACTGAAAATAAATCTGCATTCAATGATGCTTCTCTTCATTCATTCTAGGAAGTTGCTATTGTACTACCTTTGCTCCTGCTAGGATGTTAATGCCAGATCATAAACCTCATGGCAACATGGTAATTAATGCCTTGCTTCTTTCAGTGTCAAAGGCACTCTAATTTGGAATTTTCATGGTGGGGATAAGTATTAAAATTTATTCAAAAATGAAAATTTTAAAAATGTGTATTACATGTTTGTTCCCACTGTGTTTTTGACATGCAGTAACAATGCATTATCAAGACAACAAAAATTTCTCATGACAGGAAATAAAGAGAAACGGTTGTGAATGAATGGTGATAGTTACATTGACCTTAATAGTATAAGGTGCAATGTATCTGAAAACCCTACTTCTGAATGGAGTTTTCCTTGGAAAATCATTTTAAAACTTCATGATAACTTACTTCCAATACAGAAACACTTTGTTACTCCAGTATGGGTTGCAAGGGATATGTTTTCCTATAATATACATATAGTATACAGATGTAGTATATATGATTCGAATATAAATAATATAAACTAGTCAAATCAGTCATTATTCATAAAAGGAGTTAATGTAGAAGAGGAAAAATAAAATCACATCTTTTATTAAATAAAATACATAAATTAAGGCTATAATTTCATCATCAGTGCCTGTAATTTAATTAATCTCTCACATTTTACAAATTTATGTCAACATAGCTTGCCATTGAAATAAAAATTGTATTATGTATATAGCATGTGCCTATTTTTTATACTGCCACTGCTAGACTCCAGCTGAAACTTGAAATGATTTTATGGATATCATTCCAAACATGGATTTATTGAAACAACTATTTGAGACTCACAAACAGCACATACCACCTGTGTAACTCCAAGATCAAGAGAAATAAGGGCTTAAAATTTATTTTGGGAATAAACTGTTAAAAAGATAGGATTATAATTAAGTCATATTGGATTTAGTGTATCAGTGATAAAACAATCTCTACATTAACACATTAGCATTGAGATGAATTGGCCTTAATATGTATAGTACTACTCTCAAATGGTCATATAAAAGCAAACAAATACTCTATCTACTGTTTAATACTAATCAAAATCAAGAACATGTATGCTTAGTTTGTATAAAATGAAACATACAATTATATGCTGCTTTAGTGATTGCTTTTGCTGCATTCTTCTGAATATCAGGAATTGCAGAGTTTTCTGCAAATGTCAGGAGCTTCTTAAGACCCCCCGTCTGCTGAATCAGCGCCATAGTATCCATATCATCAAGGCAGTTGGCTATCACTAACAGCGCATCTATATGAAGGTCATTCAAGTCCTAATAATAAAAGCAAACACAACTGTAGAGAATTGTACTAAAAGAAATTTATATCCTCAAAATTTACCACAGGAGGGACTGCGGTCAGTCAGAATATAATGTAATTAATTTTGTTGTGACAGAGGCCCAAGGAAGCAGTTGTGTTTATTAAAGTGACATCACTGTCCCTAACCATTTGTCCCATCTTTTCTGTTTCCCCCAACTACAAAATATTTTATAGGTAGAAAATAATTACTGGAAACTTCCCAGTGGGGACAGCCAAATGAAGTTGTTCATATAACTTTCCCTGATAACAATTTTAAAATCAGAAGAAAATACTGTTTGAAAAAGCAGACAGAAGCTGAAAGAAAGTCTATTCCTCAAAAGCTCCAACTGGTAGCATGAAGTGTTATGAGTTTATGACTTTCTTGCCTGAGAAATTTCCCAGGTGCTCATAGCAGTGGCAAATCCAGCCTTCCCTTAAGAGTTAGAAAGTTAAGGTAGAAATCCTGCAAGTGAGAGAAACACACAGAGGATGCTCCACCATCACGATATCCACACAGCATTGTTCTGACACACTCTGCAGCAAAAGAAGTGCAATAATAGGCCCAAGCTGCTCATAGAATTCACTGGATTTGCCATGTTTTCCACCATTCTAAAGCAACTGACTTGATAGATGGGCCTTCTGAAGACTCAGTTGCATTGCAGGTAGATGGTAACACCTGATCCTGGAGGCTGTGTGTGTTCTCAAGTGTCCTATGTGCTCCTAAGTGTCTACATATATATATATATATATATATATATATATATATATATATATATATATATGCTGTTTCTCACATGGCCATCCAGTGCTCACGGGTATGGGAATCAAGGAGTGGAAATGGGTGTGGCACCACTCCTTATTACCACTAGTGATCCACTAGCAATACTTGAGCTTCCTGTCTCCACAACTTTATGATGTGCCAGCCTAGAGGCCTTAGTTCCAAAGGGAAGAATGCTTTCATCAGTAGACAACAATAATTCCACTGGACTACAAATTAAGATGGCCACCCAGTCATTTGGCATTCCTCATGCCTTTGAATTAACAAGAGCAGAAGTGTTACTGTGTTGGTTGGGCTATTGATCCTAACTACCTGGAGGAATTGGACTTACTATTCCACAACAGACATAAGGAAGGGTATGTCTACAGTCCTTAAGACATTTCTTAGGCTGCATCTTTGTATCTTTTTTTTCCTAAAGATTTATTTATTTATTTATACTAGCACTGGGTACAGGCAGAAGTACGGGAGGGTGAGAGAATTCACCAGAGGCAGAGCTGGGAACAGAACAGGCAGACTGATGAAATACACTGCTGAGAGGAGAAGCGGGAGGCAGGAGAGGTCTGTGCACCATGTGGGACCCTCCCCGGTGGCCAGGGATTGAACAGGTGCTGCAGAGGCTGCGGGCAGCTTCGCAGCCCAGCACTCAACCCCTGTGCCACCAGGGGAGGCCCCTGTGTCTCTGTATTACCATGTTCTGTGATTAAGGTCCATGGAAAATTGTAACAACCCAATATAGACTACTAATGACTCAGACCCTTTAGGAAAAACAGTTTGGATCATCATACTAGGTAAAGAAGCAAGACAAGTTGAAATACTTGCTGAGGAAAAAATGAAATACAGAATTGGTATAGGAGGAAGGTAATTATAAATATCAACTACATTGATGTAGTAGAAAAAGGATTGTAATTGCCATGGGTATTTCTTCCTAATTTGGTTATGAATGTTCATGTGTGTATGAACTCTTTTATCCCTTTCTCAACCATTATCCAATATAAGATACAGATTTTACAAAATAGTATTTTTGTTAATTTTATAGCATGCATGGTATTTAAGTTATAGGATATCAAGGTAAAGAGTAAATATCATCCAAGGAAATTTCATTCTCTTATGGGGAAAGGATTAGTGTGTTCTGGGGTGTCCACAAGACAGTGGGATCATGTCAGGTATAACATAGGACTTTGCTAGTTTTTTTGTTTGGAGGTTATATATCATGCTGATAAACTATGTCACAATAAGTGAATTCATCCATTATATTTAATATCATGCTTAAATAGAACACAGTTATATTCTACAATTTATATTTTATAGCAACTTTTAGGAGATACATTTCCTCATAGAGAGTTGAATGAATGACACAATACCTTACTTTCTAGGATCTTAATAAGTTGGTCCATTCCTTGATTGTCTCTTAGCATTACTCGTGACTTCTTATCATTTGTAACAACACCTAAGGTTTTGAGAGCCAGCAGCTGAATAATCGGATATTCTGAATTCAAGAGTTCTAATATAGGAGGGATTGCATTTAGCTCTGGAAGTGTAGCTCGACACTGAAAATCCTGCCATGAGAAACAAATGATCAAGAAAATAATTTTTAAGGCAAAATAATATCTCAAAAATGGAGAAATTCTATTTTCTAACAAGACATTATAAATAATAGTATATATAATCATAATATATATAATTTTCCCATCTTTATTCCAGACACTTCCAAAATAACTCATGAATATAAGAAAAATCTGAAATGACAATATTAAAGTATTCATTTTAACTATGTAGACATTGTCAACTACTGTTTATTACACAGCAAATTCCTATTACTATCAGCAGCATTACAATAAAATCTATGAATAATATAATACTTTTCACATTCTATAGCCTGTTTTATTCTGTTTTAATTAGTATTTGATAAGATTAAATGATGACATCAATTCTTTATTCTCTTCATCCAAATGGACTGTTTGTGAAATGCTCATATGCACACAGTGCCATTGGCAGGCCCTGAGCATGCAAATTGATACCAGGTTTATCTCTGACACTGACCTTTATTTAAGATATATACAGTATGAAGGGGTCTTAAGAGTCTAGACAAGTTGTTCTGCATCTTGTGTCTGTGAATGGCAGGGAGAGAGGGCTTGGGTGGAGTGAACAATGGAGAAAACAAGGCCAAAATCCAGGAAAAGTCCCAAACTCTGGCTGCTAAACATTTTAAATGGAAGCATGTAAAAGAGTACTAAGGGTAGAAAAGGCCCCATTTAAAGCTTGCCTTTCCTGTTTCCACCCTTCCATTGACCTCTTTGTAGTCAGCATCCTTCTGACATAAAAATCGAAAGTCGCTGTTTGTCATGGATTGACCTGTGTGAAAAGTAATATTACTGGAGCCATATTAAAACAGGGCCATAGAGAATAAATGGCATTGATGGAAAAAAAAAAAAAAAACAGGGCCATAGAAATCCACTGAGGAAAAGCTGTTTTGCTATTGTCTTTAAACTGCAAGATGACCCTTGGACTGGACCAACCCCCAACATCCCAACAATAAGGAGAATATCCTGTTTGAAAGGACTGATAAAGGCAATGTTTCCTTTCTTTTACTGTGTGACCCCCTCCACCTGTCCATTTACCTTGAGTCTCCTTCATCTGACCATTAACTCACCCATGACCTCATCCTCCATGACCTCTCTCTTCTTTCTCTCTCTGTAAAAACCTCCCTGGGTCCCTCTTCTGGAGACATATTTCAGCTTTATGCCTAAATCTGTGTACCCCAAACTTCAATTCTTTGCTATACCATTCAATTCTTTGCTTGCCCATTCTCCCTGCCATTCTATGACTGATAGTGTCCTCCAAAACATATGCTGAAGTGCTCATATATCTCTATATGTGACCTTATTTAGAAACAGGCCATTGCAGAGATAATTAGTCACGGTCATAGTGGAGTAGGGTGGGGGACAATTAATGGTGTCCTTTGAAGACTGGTGTATGTAAGAAGGTGAAAATGAGACAAAGGAAGGCGAGATGGTAATGCTGCTGCTGTATCCAAGGAATGCCAAGGAGTGAAGCTACCACCAGAAGCTAGAAGGACACTGGAAGGATTATGCTGAATCACAGAGGAAGCATGGCCCTGCTGATGGGCTTCTGGCCTCCAGAACTAATAAGGCAAAATATCCTGTTGTTTCCAATCACCCAGTCTGTGGAATATTGTTGCAGCAGTCCTGGGTAATTAATACACTATTACCTAATACTTCTGCTGTTAGGAATAGTGAAGTCTTTTCATTTCTACTTGACAAAATTTTTTGGGAAATCAAGCTTGGAGGGTGAGCTTGAGGTAAAGTCTTAAGTTAGCAGAGAAGGGGGAAAAAGCTGTTTCTTCTTCCAGGTTTCCATTAGGGAGGAGTGAGGGTAATGTGCAGCCACGTGTTGAGGACCTGCCAGGGCCGGGAATGAATGCTTCAGCTGCTTTCTGGCATGCAGTCCACCTGTGTCTTTTTCTATATGATTTCCTAGATACTTTGTCTTCCAATGAGCCTTCTGTCACCTTTGCTTGAATATCCCTTCCCCTCATTGTCTGCTGGTAGCTATTTCAAACGGTGTGCTGGTATTTTCAGTTATCTAGGGTTTATCATATGTGCTTGGGAATTGTTCAGGAACCTGAGCAACAAGCTGAGAAGCTGCCCTGAGCTGACCTCCTGTTGGTGTAAGGGGGTGTGCTCTGACTTGGGAGGTAGGAATAAGAAGGAGGTTAGGTGTGAGAGTGTGTTTTTCTTTCAATTACAAAGAAAAATAGCATAGTGAGATAGCAATGTGGATTTGTGAGCAATGAGTGCCAGTCAACATACTCAATTCACTGGGTTTTTACCAATAAGTAAACCTAATCCAACTAATTTTTTTTTTATAAAGATTTATTTATTTATTTATACAAGCACTGGGTACAGTCAGAAGCGCGAGAGGGTGAGAGAATTCACCAGAACCAGAGGGGAGAGCAGAGCAGGCAGACTGACGAACTACACTGCTGAGGGGAGCAGCAGGTGGCAGGAGAGGTCTGCGCACCATGTGGGACCCTCGCGGGGGGCCAGGGATCGAACTGGCGCTGCAGAGGCTGCGGGCAGCTTTGCAACCCAGCGCTCAACTGCTGCGCCACCAGGGAGGCCCCTAATCCAACAAATTTTAGTCCACAGAATAAGGCATATATATTCAGTTCAACTGTTGAACAACACAGGTTTTGAACTGCTCAGGTTCACTTGTAGAGGGATTTTTTTAAAACAATCTATATATATATACTTTGAGTATCAATGCAGTATAATACTCTATTCCTTGTGATTTTCTTAATAACATTTTTCCCTAGCTTACTTTATTATTAAGAATATATCATACCATACATATAAAAACAAAATACATGCTAATCAAATACTTAGGTTATCAGTAAGGCTTCCATAAGCAGTAGGCTATCAGTCGCTAAACTTGGGGGGGTAATGAAAATTACTACTTGGATTTTTGACTGGGGAGGAGTTAGCACCCCTAAACCAGCATTATCAAGGGTCAACTGTACTCCCATGTGCTGGCATCATCTTGCTAGATCAATATGTAGTTGCCCAAACCATAAATAGGCCAAATCATAAATACCAGATTTTCTGTTCAAAAGAAATACATTTTATATAGTATAGTCCTTAATTTTACAGCCATTCTATTATTTTTCAGTTGAAATATGATTTAAAAAGGCCCATTCATGGGAGACAATTACTTATAAAATGTACAAAATGAAAAGTAAATATACTAAATTTCCATTATTTTTTCTGAATAACTACTGAATAATACCAAGAAGAATTGAAAATGAACTGGTGAGTTTGAAAAAGCTTTTTCCTGCTTTCATGTGAAAAATAAATTCTGTAATCAGCTCTTGTCAAAACACATTCTCAGAACTTGCTCTTACCTGGACCAAGTTGTAAATGCACTCAATAGAATTCTTCTTCACATCAGGGTCAGGGCTGCTCAGCAGTCTGACGAGAGGCTCTAATCCGCCACATTCAAATATTTGCACTTTGCTGGTGTACTCAGCAGACATGTTTGCTAGGCAAAGACTAGCAAACTCATGGATAATCACTTCTTCTGTATATCAAAAATAAAGAGCACGAGTATGCTAAGTCCTCATTCAACCACTCCTCTACAGCATGCTTAGAAAGCCAAAGCTCCACAAATTATACCTGGGTTGGAGCCCAACTTGGTTTGAGAGATTTTTTTTTTTTTTTTAAAGATTTATTTATTTATTTATATAAGCACTGGGTATAGTCAGAAGCGTGGGAGGGTGAGAGAATTCACCAGAGCCAGAGCGGGGAACAGAACAGGCACACGGGCGAAATACTCTGCTGAGGGGAGCAGCGGCCTGCAGGAGAGGTTTGCGCACCATGTGGGACCCTCACCAGCAGGCGGCCGGGGATCGAACTGGCGCTGCAGAGGCTGCGGGCAGCTTCGCAGCCCAGTGCTCAACCACTGCGCTACCAGGGGAGGCCCGGTCTGAGAGATTTTAATGACAATTCATAACTGGTATTTCATGAACTATTTTCATTAAGTAGTTTAATTAAATGTAAAAATTAAACCAGTTCATCGTTTAAATAGAGGTAAGATGCAGTTACCTTCTGGAGCCAGCTGAGCAATGACAGAATTCAGGATATCCAACTCCCTTAACAATTTTTTAACATCACCTACACAAAAATGAAACAATATCATTGTTAGTTAATACTAATAATGACTGTGTGTTGAATGGCCCTTATGAGAGAGGTACTATTATTACCTAATTTTACAGATCAGGGTAAAAACCACACAGGAATAAAGCAGTGGGGTCAAATGTGATGCCCGGGTCTGTCTGGCTCCACACAGACCCCAGCCCATGTTCCTTGATCATTGAGCGCACCGCCCCCGAGACAGGAGAAAACACAAGCCCAGCAGGGCCAGGCGGGCCTCAGCGCCCATCAGTACAGTTGACTGACTGGCCCCACACTTGTTCACTGTACAATAGTAATTCTTACTTTTGTTGTGGGGAGGAAATTCAAAATTTTGATTTTAATAAATATTGTACAGAATGTAAATACGAATTACCCTCAATCCTTTTTCATTAACATAGCTGGTTTACATTTTATATGATTACCAGAAATATCAAAAATGCTCAAAGAGGAGTATGTTGATTTTTTTAAAGTTCACTTTTGCATAATCTATATTGGTCTAGTTAAGGTGAGACAGGCATGGCCCTACTTCTTGCCTGTTATTCCTTGTCCCCTTTTTCTGAGAAGTATGACATAGCTGTTCCTTCTGTTTTGCAGTTTTTCTTCTTTGTCAATTATCTTCATATAGAAACCAAAATTAGCATTACCAGAATTCTGGAAGAGTTCACTTAGTCTCAGCTGAAGCAGATGGTCTCTGGTTGAATTGTTCCTCATTAACTGCTGGGTAGATAGCACTTGGCTTTTATTGAACAACTTTTCCTGTGGGATCCGGGGATATGGCTGTTCTTCAACCTGTCAAAACCCCTCTGCTGTCTATTTAAAGTAGCTTAAAGGGAGCTAGCAAAATTACAGCTAGCTAAATGTAGGCTGTATATGTAGTCCATGTCTACATGCCTGAAGAGATTTTATCCGAGCACATTCTCCATTTGGTATCCAAAATCACCTTCCATCTACTTCAGGTTTCCGGGGTGACACTGACCACGAGGTCAACTTATGTTCTCTGTGCCTTCTTTCTCTGCAGATCCACTCCCACAGGGAGAGGCCAGCTTGCTGCATCTATGTGTGATACTTTGCCTCAGTTCACCTGAACAAGTTAAATGTTTTCTTCAGAGGATTCTCTGTGCCTTAAAATCACCTTCTGGATATGAATTCAGTCCAAATAGCAAGTGATGTTCAACAACAGATCTAGTAGATCTACCCACTAAAGCTTTAAAGGATTCATTAGCAATTCTTGTAAATTGATGCCACAGTTGATCAATTTATTATTCTGTATTCTTGACACTGGATCATTCAATGAATCCTTTTTTTAGGTAAGTCAACAAAAATAATGGATCAACTACTACTTCCATTACTTTAAACATCTCTGTCCCTGTGTTTCTCAACAGAGACCATTCTCAGAAATGGCACCAAGTAGGAACTCTGACTTGTGGTTGAGCCACATGAACAGTGTGGCACCTACACATTAAAATTGTTTTAATTGGATTCTTTTTTAAAAATTTCTTTATTTTATGCATACAAGAGAAAAAGAGATGGGGTACAGGCCAGAGGTGAGGGGGTGAGAGGATTCACCAGAGAGATAGTGGGGAACAGAACAGGCAGATTGACTGAAATACACTGCTGAGGAGAGCAGCGGGTGAGTCAGGAGAGGTCTGCTGCACCATGTGGGTTGCTCCCTGGCCGGGGATCAAACACGTGCTGCAGAGGCTGTGGATTGCTTCATAGTGCGGTGCTTAACCCCTTGCACCACCAGGGAGGCCCGATTCTTTTTTTTTTTTTTTTTTGGCATAGAACTAGGGTGTAGGCCAGAGTTTTGGAGTGCGATAGGATTCACCAGAGACAGAGTGGGAAGCAGAAAAGGTGGATTTACTTAAATACACTGCTAAGGGGAGCAGTGGCCAAGACAGGAGAGGTCTGCTGCGCCATATGTGAATTTGTCTCCCTGGCAGGGGCTTGAACTCAGGTCAAGACTTAACAAGTTAAATGTTTTCTTCAGAGGATTCTGAAGGCCATCAGGGAGGCCCCGTAACTGGATTCATATTCACAATTTTTTCATGTCATAATATTAACCAATTAATTTATTCTCAACTTTATATATTCTTTTACATCGTCTTTCCCTAAAAAGGTAAGGTCTTCAGATTGCCTTAAGTGATGTAAAGTCTGGGTTTCAAAGGTTACTGCTCCTTACAAGGCCCCTGATGAGGGGCCTCCCTGGTGGTGCAAGGGGTTAAGATGCAACCTATGAAGCCGTCTGCTGCCACTGAAGCACGAGTTTGATCCCTGGCCAAGGAGCTACCCACATGGCGCTGCAGACCTCTCCTGACTCACCTGCTGCTCCCCTCAGCAATCTATTTTGGTCATTCTTCCTGTTCTGTTCCCCACTGTCTCTGGTGAATCCTCTCATCCCACCCCCCCCCACACACCTCTGGCCTGTACCCCAGTTCTTGTATGCATAAATAAATAAATATTTTAAAAAATTAAAAAAAAAACAAGGCTCCTGATGAACTGTCTCTTAAACTTACTTCATCATATGACTCTCTGGGGTTAAAAGACCTTATTGAGTGAAATATAAACTGGCAGGTAAAAGAAGACAGCAGTTCCAACTGGCAAAAATATTTAGCAAAGTAACTTAAGTGACCTGTCATGTGTGACCCATACTTGGCACAGACACATTATGGAATCACCACTGTCATTAATCAGGGACTGCCTTTATTGGCATGGCTTGGTCCTGCTGATATTCTTGTAAACGTTAACAGCATATATTAACTAATACTGTTACTCTATCATATTAAAAACAAAAATAGTTAGGCCCCCCCGGGTGGCACAGGGGTTAAATTCTCAGCACTTTCAAGCTATCGCCAGCCACTGCAGCATGAGTTTGATCCCCGGCCGGGGAGCTGATCCACATATGGCACAGCAGACCTCTCCTGTCTGGTGCACTGCTCCCCTAAGCAGTGTATTTCAGTAGATCTGCCTTTTCTGCTCCTCACTCTGTCTCTGGTGAATCCTCTCACCTCCACATCTCTGGCCTACACCCAGGTTCTTGAATGCATAAATTAAATCTTTAAAAAAAAAACCCAAAAAATATAAACAAGTAATGCATCTGATTGAAGGAATTTGTAGAAGGCTAAATTTGTTTTTGGCAAAATGTAGTTTCCAGTTTCAACAAAATAAATGTATCAAAGCTCTTCTGGGCTTCCTTTACTACAAAATACAGGTGAAGTGTAACTTGCATTTAAGCATACACATTACATTATACTAATGTGAGGAAAAATCTTTTAAGAAAAATCTTTTAATTTTAAGAGGTGGTGACTGATCCACCAACTTTTAAAACTGGAACATACTACCTCATCAATGTCAAGAGTTTTCACATGAATATATCTGTACATATTTTTATATTTAAAATTTTCCTCTTAACATATGAAATCATACATTTGTTGTATTACACTTCCTTAACGTTTCTTTATCATTAAAGTCACCTTGAATAAAATGAATGTGAATCACTTAAAAGTAAATGTGAAAGGATAATGCATTACATGAGATTATTCCAGTATTTTTTAAAGTTGATACTTACTATTAGAAGTCAGGATTCCAAATATCATATTAGCATTTCTTTTGACAATTTTGTCTTCATGGGTGAGCAGTTTAGTTAAAGGTTCCACAGCTCCAAGTTCAAGGAGGGTTGCTTTATTTTCCTCACCTGACAGAACAGATAAATTAAAATCATACATGGGCACCAATCTCATCAAATTTTTTTTGTGCCATTGCAATTTCTTATTTGCCTTTCACATTCCTTTTTGCTTCCACTCAAAATAAACTTTAGGGCCCAGGCATCCAGGACATTTGCTGCTCTCCTTCTTTTGTTTTGAAAGCTGCTTTCTCTCCTCACTCAGTTCCTTAGCTCACAGTTTTTCAGAGGGGTCTCTCTAACCACACTATCTAGTGTTAACTCCATATTCCAGTTGATCCCATCCCTCTTTACCCTACTTTATTTTCTTCATCCACTTTCTGACCTCCATGCTTTGTTTGCCTACTCTGTTGAAACTTAACTTTGCATGAGGACAGATACCTAGTCTGTTCTGTGCTCTCCGAGCCTCAGTGTCCAGCACAGTGCCTGCCATTCATGCAATGGCAACAGCAGTTGCATAACTGCATAACTAATTTTAATAATTAACACACATAGGCCCACTTTAATTTCAAGAGTTTGTGATGGAGTTTGGGGGCTCACTTTTCAACATTGTGATTACATACGCTATGATGTTATGCAAGGTGTGCCTTGCATGCACAGAAGTGAACCACCAGGTAACTTGGGGATTCCTTTGCTTGTGGATGTAGGCACAGAGGTCCCAGAAACAGAGATTAGTTAGGGTCGGAGTCCAGTCTAACTGTAGAAGCAGTGTCCACATCGTAATGATTCAAATATCATTCTATCATTCAAATATCAAATATCAAAGTTTGGAATAATATGTAAGTCCTGGTTAACTTAAGTTTTCAATTTCAGAAAATACTTCGTGTATAAAAAAAATAAAAACACTTAAAAAGAGTTTTATATTTCACAGAAAATTCTTGCCTTTCTATTTTTTTAACCTCATGTCATATAAAAAGAGATGATCAGATACATATGACAGTCCGATGACATATGACTTTGCTATAAGATTGAATGGGAATTATGCTCCCTTCGCTGCATAATCTGATGTCTCTGAAAATTGACCTAGAATTCTACACAACCAACACATGAGTCTTCCTTTTAGAAGCACTTTGTTTTTTATCTAGAATTGCAGTGATGACCAGAGTGACTTAGCAAGGTATTTTACCGTTTGATAGTTGAATGATTTGTTTTTCGCTCATTCAAGCCCCAGAACAATGTTTGAAGTATGATTCATTTAAAATCAAATATCTGGGCCTCCCCTGGTGGCGCAGTAGTTGAGCCCTGGGCTGTGAAGCTGCCTGCAGCCTCTGCAGTGCCAGTTCGATCCCCGGCCACAGGGCGAGGGTCCCACATCGCGCACAGTGTACTTCTTCGTCAGTCTGCCTGTTCTGCTCCCTGCTCTGGCTCTGGTGAATTCTCTCACCCTCCCACGCTTCTGACTGTACCCACTGCTTGTATAAATAAATAAATAAACAAACAAACAAATAAATAAAAGAATAAACAAAATAAAATATCTCTCTTAATTTAAATGTTTTCTTAAAAATATAAAATTACCCTAAACATCTTCCAAATAGTCTCAATTAAAATGTTATACAATAGAATCTAATTTTATCACCATTTGGAATAAACAGAACAAATAAACCTGTCAATCTAATCGTTTATAATTTTCAACAACCTTTATTTATTTATTTATTTATTTTTAAATAGATGCTTTCCTTTTTTTTAAAGATTTATTTATTTATTTATACAAGCACTAGGTTACAGTCAGAAGCGGGGGAGTGAGAGAATTCACCAGAGCCAGAAACAGAACAGGCAGAGTGACGAAATACACTGCTGAGGGGAGCAGCAGGCGGCAGGAGAGGTCTGCGTGCCATGTGGGACCCTCGCTGGCCGCCAGGGATCAAACCGGCGCTGCAGAGGCTGCGGGCAGTTTCGCAGCCCAGCGCTCAACACCTGTGCCACCAGGGGAGACCCAAAACCTTTATTTTTACAACAGTTATAGCTTTACACAAAAATCATAAAGATAGTACATAGAGTTCCTGCATACCCAACACCCAGTTTCCCCTAGTATTTTACATTAGCAGGCACATTTGTTAAAATATTTGTACCAACATTGATACATTATTTTGAAAGTCCAAAATGTATTCAGATTTTTAGTTTTTGTCTAATGTCTTTCAATGTCCCAGGATCCTATCCAGGTCACCTGTGACACTAAGCCATCATGTATTCTTAGCATCTTAGTTAGAATTTCTTTAACTTTTCTTAATTTGGTAACTATGAGTGTTTTGAGGATTACTGGTTAGGTATTAATACAATTTTTTTATATCACAATAAGATTAGGGTTATGCAGGTTTTTGGGAAAATAACAATAAAGTATAATTTTCATTCTATCATGTCAGGGACAGCATATATTATTGCCATGACTGTCACTACTGATGTTGACTGCAATCACCTACTTGGGGTAGTATTTGTCAGGTTTCTCCACTGTATGCTTACTCTTTTTTCCGTTTCTATGTTGTACTCTTGGAAATAAGACATTGTGCATTGCCCAAACCTAAAGAATAGGAAGTTATATTCTGTCTCCTTGAAGTACTGACATATCATTTGGAATTCTTTTGCATGGGAGACTTGTCTTTTCTCCCCATCTATTTGCTTACACAAACTTTTTAAATATTAGTATATCCATGGATAAAATTTTCTACTTTGAGGTTATAATCTAATATTTTGTTATTTTGTTACTCAAATTGTTCCAGCTTTGACTATTGTGAGTTCTTCAACTCCTTTGACACAATTTTTTAAACTACAAGAAAACCTTCAAAACGGCTATTATTTTATCCAGTGACTAAATTATTCCTTAAGATGAAGTTAGGCACTTAGGGAGATACATCCCTGTCAGATAGTACATTATGACAGTCTGGTTGTCAGAAAGAATTCTTTTGACAGGAATTAAGATAAAGATTAGGGAGAAAAGTGCCCATTTTGTAGTAAATATTTTAAGACATTAATGAAATACATAAACTGAAAAATCCAAACCTTTTAAAGCAAATCTATAAATTGCTTCACATGCTTTTGCCAAAATTTCTTCCTCTGGAGAATTAAGCATTAACACCACGGTTGCTACATTTTTGCTTTCAATTGTTAATGGATCAAACTGAAATGCAGAAAGAAAAAAATATCAGGTTCATATTTGAGCTTTAAAAATCACATAAAAAATGATATAGAAGAAAACATAATCTTAGCAAAATAAGGTGGTCACTGCCCATTGAGTGCATTGTAAGGTTTTTATTTTTTAAAGTATCTTTTTTAAAATATCACTGACATAGACCGTTGTTAACATTGGTGGCTGTGGAACTCCTGGAATCTGGCATGAAGAGCAAAGAATTTGATACACCTAGTCTCACCTTAATCATATGGAATCAAACAAGTCCTTTAAGCTGCTAGAATGCAGTTTTCCTTTCTATACAATGGGCTTAATATACCTATCTCAAAGCATTACAGGGAGCATTGAAGAACACATATAACGCTTAGCAGATTGTCTGGCAAATAATATATAGTCATTAAACAACTTATGTGACTGTAATTCTTAGTAATTACATAAGAATCCCTGAGTACCTGTATCAGATTTCCTATAGTCTCAATAATCAGTGCCTGCTTTCCAACCACTATATTCTTTCTGGAATAGCAGGAACTACCTGTGTAAATCAACTGAAAGACAACATTATGTGCCAAAATATAAAATAAAAAAAATAACAGCATGATTCAAAATATCAAATTGGATAAATTCTGGAATGGGGAAATTACAATGTAGTATAAAGAAAATGTATAGGACTCTAAGAAAACCTATTGCCCTGAGATCTTGGGGATTCATGTGGTTGAAATGAGCAATAACAACCAAGTGATTGGGGGTTATATCAGTTACACATGTAACTGACTCACTGTCCTTAATCTGAAAGATGAGGGTATTGTATTTTTGCTTTTGATATCTTATAATATAAAGTTCCAAGATCCTATGAAATACAAAAACATATATCAAAGACAATTTATGTTGTATGAGGAAGAAGTACATGGAGAAAGTTTCCTAAAATTGGTAGAATATTAAATATTTTTAAAGAATGAATAAAATGAGGTAAGTTGAAATAAGGAGGAAGGATATTCAAATGGGGGGAATAACGCTAAGAAGGTTTGATATGGAAATGAACGTTGTATTTCTGAAGGATGAAACAGGAGCTTGATTAAATAGAAAATATATAATAGGAAGCAAAAATAATATTGAATAACAAGGCAAGGGAAGGTGTCAGAAAATTACATAGATCTTTTTGTCCCAACTCTTGTAAAACAATAAAATTCAAAGTGAAAAGGGTATGGCTCTAAAAATTTATATCTGTCTATGTTATTATTCACATTTGAAAAAGACATGCATATCACCAACGCTTTTCTTTCTGTCTCATATTTTTAAAAGTAGATGAAAGACTATAAAAAAAAAACACTTTGCAAAAAAAATGTTTTTTTATTGGAAATATTTAAGAAGAAAATCACCACTACTTGACAGAAAAGTTTATGTTCTCAAGCAATTACAAACCTCCCCTTTTTACAAATTTCACTTATAATTGTACAATAAACTTTTCATAGACTCTGAAGAGGTATACCTTGGATAATAAATTCCAAGTTACTTTAAATTGTGGTATATACTGTTTTGACAGACTAGGATTTAAAAATGCAGAAAAGCCATTAGATACTTGAATACCAATCTGTCAGTTTCATTACATGAAGTCAGAGTAGGGGAAAGATGGCTGAACCCTTGGGAAAGGCAGTATCAAGGACCATTGGTGACTGGTACATACGTCCCTGGCTGCCACCAAGGTTGTTATGAAAAGACAGCTAGAGTTTTGCTAAGCTAGGATTAGAATTGTTTCTCAAACCCTTGATTGTGGCTCCTAAGGATTGGAAAACAGAGGACAATATCTACAAAACATTATAAAATTACAGCAGTATTCTAGGACAGATATACCTATTGTTTAACAGTCCTTTAATTCTAAATTTGATCAGAAAATGTTTGTCATCATGCACTGAAATCATGAGTACAGTTTCTAGAAATAACATGTTAATAATGCTATTTTGCAGCAAAAAGAGGTAATACAAAACTAGAATTCAATTAAAAAACTAAGATAATTTGGGATGTTTTAGTACTATGTCCAAATGTGAGCAGTCAGACTGCAGAAACACCATCAAAGACCAAAATGATCACCTCCACAAAGCTTCCCTAGACCTGGACAGAGGGATGCCTTTGTTCCCAACTATGGAAGAAGAATTATATATAAGTAGTTACTTAGAGTGTGTGTGCGCAGGGGGGTATGGGAGAAGGGAATCCCATAAATTTACTGAGTACTACCTTTAATACCAGGCACTGAGAACTTTATATGCTATTTTAATTCATACAACAAGCAAATTGAGCCAAACAATACAAATCCTATTTTAGAGATTAAGAAAAACTGAAACAACTTGGACAAATTGGTAGCTCCAGAACCACAAGTCTGTAAGAGGCAGAGCTGTGACCAAGCTCACAGTGTAACCACCATGGTCCAGAGCTCTCAGGGAGATTCCAACAGACGGCTCAAGTTCCTTCAAGCTGTAAAGCCATTGAGTCTGTTGACTATACTTATTGGTCCCCATTAACATTTATGTGATGAAAACATGCCACATGTCTGTTTCAAAATAATTTTCTGAAATGAAAATTTTCCAAGGTCATGTTCTATTTCTGTGTTGTGGGGAAGGCATTACTTAAGCCTCTGGCAGAGATAAAGATGATGAGCCCAGAGATCTGGAAAACACAGGACTTCTGATGTCCAACTGGTCATCTTCAGACACCATTATATACATCTAATACTATAGCATGACTTCCAGTATTTTTGAAAACTCATTTGGATAATTAACACTAATGAGGGAATGGCAAATGTAAATGTATTTAAGAGAATAATCAAAACTATTTATTCATTGACACAGCTTATAAACATGCCATCCAGAGTGGAAACACTAATAATTACTTCCTAACTGTGCTAATTCTGTGATAGCAATGCTGTAAATGTGTTTATATAATGTTAGATTTTTCTGAGTAATGTTACCATTACTCAGACTTTGGACTTCTGCCACCATACACTTATGGACACACTGGTACATGCCAAACTGTTTGAACAATTTATTTTTAAAATCAGTTGTTAATGTGTGACTAGCATTCAAATCAGAAACTTACCACATCTTTATAAGTAGGTTCTGCTTCCTTCTTTATCTTTTTACCCATTTTGGAAAGAGAAGCAATCAGCAGTTAAAGTGTCCTTTGTATATTACATATGTACAAGTTTCTCAGTTACCTGTGTCCTCAAGAGGAAATTAATTTCTTCCCTTAAAGTTTACCTAGAAATACACAATAAGAAAATATGTAGAGTTTATTGCATATGTACAAATATATTACCTACATCCCTATTTCAAACTATGATTTGTTCAAGCTTCCAAAGAGGAAATACGTTAGTTTGAAAAGATGAAAATGTTAGTAACATAATGTTTATTTGCATAATAGAAATAGTTTATAGGTCATTTACATAAAGCTTGGGAGACTGCAAGATCTGCAAAAAAATTTTTTTTACAAAGGGTGGGATTATTGTCTTCTTTCTTACACTGATCTATCCCAAACCCCTAGAACAGTGCCTGGTACACAGTAGGCATCAATATTTGTAAAAGTCATTATCTCTGTACATGAGAGTTAATGATTTTCTGTAGTTAGTATCCAAGATCTACCGATACCACATTAACATTTGTCATTTCCCCAGATAACAAATACTCTTTTCTAATATAATCCACAGCTCAGTGAAAATGTAATTGGGAACCTGAAAAGATATATTCTCAGGAAACTGGAGTCTTCTAGCAAGACTCTCTTCCACCTGTCCAAAAGTCAAAGGAGGAATATACACTGTTGATTTACCAGGGCAGGAACTCCATCTGGGTACAGAGAACCTTCCAAGATGTTGCTGACTCTATCAGAATAACCCCAGGAATCTTAAGTTTTCTCTAATGAGAGTCTGGGGGTTATGTTTGGCATTAAGGCAATCTCAGATGGTATATTCTAGTCTCAAGGAATTACTTAGTCTCAAGAAAAATCTTGGAAAGTAGAAAATCATTGAAGAGACTCTGCACGGCCAGAGTTAATTTGGATGTTCTGTTAAGTAACAAAAGCAACTCCTAGCAGGAGAGAGGCATACCAGAATTTATCACATACTTTTAAAATCCACATGCTCATAATCAGTCACAGGGACTGCCAAAAGGCATCTATTCTAGGTCACCATCTTCAGGTGAGTTAAATTTCAAGATCTTTGAGGGACCAGGCAAGCTCACTCTGTGTTGGACTACTTCACACTATATCAAATAATGTTAAAATGCATCCACACCCCTCATTAAATATGATTTTAACCATAATTTTTTTTAAATTTTCCAATCAAAATTACCTAGCAATCAGAACAAGCACCTGGGAAATCCTCCAAAGTGAGCAAATTATTTTCAAGTGTAATGAAATTTTAATATTAATAAATACATTGAATCATTCAATTTTATTTTCATATTTTTGAAACTTTTTTTTCAAATCTCAAACATTGTAAATAGGTGCTTGAAAAGCACAGGCCCTAGGACTTGTTCCTGTAATGTTTCAGGCAGACACATAGAAACTATTTGGGACAAATGAAAATCTATTATTTGATTAATATCTAGGGACCAAAGAGATTTTATAGCAACTTATAAGCAGTTCCAAGATATGATAGCCTTTGTAAATATGACATGATTTATCATATGATATGATTTACAAAGGAATTCTTAATGAACAATATTCGGAGGCTATAAATTACACCTGGGTAGAGCTGCTTTAAACCATCTGATTTTCACTGAGAAACTTATTTCAGGAGAATCGTTTTGAGTAATTGCGTAGTGTCAATTATAGAGGCTGGAAGAGCCTAAACTTAGAGGATTATAGTGATGGAGCTGGTCACAAGCACTGCTATACAAAACTAGTTTATATTTTTATTACCATTTTATTACCATTTCTGTTATCCTATATCAAGTATAGGATAACAGGGGAGAAAGTTTACAGCTGACATAGGTGAGAGTCAATGAGCCTCAAAAATGACCCTAAGGGTTAAAAAAAACTTTCTCCTTAAAATGAATATTCAAACTATCTTCATAGTTTGAAATAGGGATGTAGGTCAACTAAATGACCTCACATTATTCTTTGAATATTTGTTTTCTCTTAAAGCAGCAGGAATGTCAACTTAAGAAGATCTCTACAATTTTTTGAAGCAACTAACCCAGTTTACCTTGACTATTTTACACCTGCCTGTTGATTTTTTTTATTGTGCTCAAATATAAATAAAATTGACCTTTTAATCTGTTCCTGTTTCCACATATATGGGGAATTTATTATGGAAAATTTGGAAAGCAGAGAAGGGTACATCAAATAAAATAAAAATCAACCAGAAATCAGTTCAGGGAAATCAGCAATACTTTGAAAAAATTCTATGTGTTTTCTAGAGATATTTTACCATCCCATCTGGATCTCTATCCTTCATACTCAACTTCCCATTTTTTACTACATTTTTAAATTAATGGACTAGTTCATGAAATCTCAGTCTCCATTCACTGCTCCAAACACTTCCCATGGATCAGCATATCATGTCATTTAAAACCCTCTATTTAGCTAGTCAGCCTCCTGTTGTTGAGCATGTTTACAATTTTTTGGAATCATGACACACTTTTTGTCATGAATTTATTGGTAACTTGTATTTCTTTGTGAACTTTCAGCTACTATATACATTTTTTTTAATGTTTTCTAATGGGGATAACTATTTTGAGAAGACTTAAAGGAGAGGAGGGCTAGAACAAGTGGGAACCCACTTCTTGAATTACTCAGTCGATATAACAGAAGCTCTGAGACTCAGATCCCCTCTGGAGGTCTCAGTCAAATAAGAGGTGGCCCATAAAAATTCAGTTGTACAAAAAAAATAAAGCCTTTCTTTTTAAATGAAACTAGGTATACTGCCACCTTTCTATAATGTCAAGCATTCCCAGAAAGGTCCATAAAGAATCACTGCTTTCTACATATGAAATGGATTTATATATAATTTTGTTGGAATATGCTTTCAAAACTGCATAATTATATTGAAACTATATTGTTTACTACATTTTCCACTAAAATGGCCTATAGGTTATATAAGACAAACTTCTATGGGCCTAACTAAAATAAACAAACAAAAAAACAGACTTCCAGGACGCTTATGAGACCCACCCTGACCCCTGTCTTAACACTGTGAACTGACAACCCCTAATAATGGGTTCCTTCCCTGAGTTGCCCTAGAGATTCCCATCCGCGGGGCACGGGTTTTGCTAGGGCCTCTACCCTGGGCCTCTCCAAACCGCGTGGATAGACAGTCTGCCTTTACCTGCCAGAAGGTGCAGCCAAGCAACCGCTCCGCAGAACTCACAAAGTGCACCTCAACTGCCCGAGCCAGGTTCCCAGTCCACTGTTGTCCCTGGTTGCTATGCAACACAAGTCCGCACCTGCGCATAACGCGGGGTGTGCGCTTCCAAGGAGCGCACTTAGAGCCGCTCCCGAAGAGCTTGCTTAGTGGGCACTTTGGGGAAACAGCAGTGTGCATCTTCAGTTCTCTGAGCCTTGTGCTTTGGGGCCGGTTAGACACTGCGAAGCCTCCTATTCCTAGTTGCGGGTCAATCCACTTGAACACAATCAGCTGACACCGCAGCTTCAGCAGAGGACTGGCTGTGGAGTCTCACGTTGTGATGCTACTGTATTCTCCCAAAGACTGGCCTCAGCAACAGTCTCTGTGCAAATGACTTCCAAATCGCCACTTCCTGCTCAGATTCCCCTAAGCTGCCCCCTGCCTTGCCAACTTTCTATGCACCAGGGTGTCCAGTCTGTTCTCACAGAATTTATCATTTCCCTTCAAAGCACTACTTTTCTCCTTTCTGCCAATCCCCCAGCTCCAATCATTTTGTCCCCTATTTATTCCTTCTCTTAAATTCTTACTGACACTCCAGTCCAGGTCTTCACTTCTAACTTTCTGATGATTTTGGTTTCTCTCTTTGGTTCTTTCAGCATAACACAGACAGAACTTTCCAGAAATTATTGCTCTAGTTACTTCTCTCTCTTCAAACTTCGGCAGCTTCCTAAATAAGTCAAAATCACTTCACCTGATATTTGAATCTCTCTGTCCCATCCCCATTCTATCTGTGTAGCACTTGCCTGGTGACGTGCAAGTGTAAGAGGAACAATGAGGCACAACTTCAGCTTTCCAGACTCTACCCCCGAGGAGGAGCTGATGGGAAACAGGGGCAGATCTGCAGTTTTGGCAGTTAAGTTGCTATAGTTTTGGCAATTGTTGTTGGCCTGGGACTTTGGTACTTAAGCTACCAGTGAGGATGGTTGTCTTTGGAGAAGCCACCAGCTTGCCAAGTGTGTCTTTTGCTTGGACCTCTGGCTCTACTTACCAGGACGCTAGCAGGGAAAGGAAAGACAACATTTGACCACCTACTAGCCATAAGTATGCACTCTCCCCTCCTCTACTCTCCTTCCCCCTTTCCTTCTTCTTCCTTCTTCATTTTCTCACTCCTTTTGTAAGTAAATCTTCTGTTATTGTTTCTCCCAGTATGTCTGCTTTTTGGTCTAGGGTGAGGACCTACCAACCAAACCAACCCTGTTCCCCTGGGTTTGTTGTGTTTTGTAAGTTGTGCAATTCCCAGCATATGCTTTCATTTTCCACTTATTAATCCTAGTTCAAATGCCATCTCATAAAATACTCTTTGATTGACTTTAGCAAAACACATCTCTCTTGAATGACCCTCACACTGAAGTAATTGGCATAAGGTCACTCCACTAATAAATGGTAGAGTCAGAACTTAGAGTGAGGTCAGCTTGACTCTTAAAATAATATTCTGAATCAATGTATCATGCTAGTCCACCCTAAAGATATAATGTTATAAGAAGTTACAAATAATTTATGAAATAATTAAAACTCATGTTTTAGGTTTTCACATACTTAGTTTTTTCTATACATGTCTATTGTGGGGAGGGGTCCAATTCATTTTCCAATATACAGTAGGATGGTGTTGGCAAATGTTGATAGTAGTTTGACCATTACCATAATGAAGACAAACATTGCCATCATCCAATTTCATTCATGTCTTTTTGAATTTAAACCTCTTTCTCTATTCCACTTGGAACTTGTGTTATCATTTTGCCTCTTCTTGAATTTCTTATTAATGGATCCACTCAACTTGTTGCCTTTTCATCTGGCTTCTTTAATTTAGCACAGTGCTTTTGAGATTTGCCCATTACAATGCATGTGCCCGTTACAATAGCTTGTCTCTCTGTTGCTGAGCAGTAGTGCACTGCCATGGATCTATGAATATAACATCCATCCATTGGTTGATGGACGTTTGGGTTCTTTCCAGTTTTGGACTGTTATAAATAAATATGCTACAAACATTTATACATGGGTTTTTGTGTGAACATATGTTTCTCCTTCCTTTGGAAAATACCCAAGAATGGAATTTCTGGGTCATATGCCATGTGTATATTTGATGTTATGAGAACTTGCCAAACTGCTTTTCAAAGGAGCTATGCTATATTTACATTCCCACCAGCAATGACTGAGAGATCCAGTTGCTTCATATGTTCTACAACACTTGATATTGTCAGTCCTTTTAATTTTAGCCATTCTAGTAGTGGTATCTTCTGGTTTAAATTTTCATTTCCTTCATGACTAATGATGATAAACTCATATTTATTTATGTACTTGTTTGCCATTTCTATATCTTCTTTTTGTTAAGTATATATTCAAATATTTTCCTACTTTTAACTGTCTTACTATGACATTGAGTTGTAAGACTTCTCCCTATATTCTGGCTACAAGTCAGTTATCATCTACATAATTTGGAAATATTTTCTTTCCAGGTTTATTATGGAGGAAAATGAAATTTGCAGACCATTACCTAGCTAACAACATGGTTGCTAATTGCTATTGGATTGGTCACTGTTTGAATTCAGTGAAGCTTTGAATTTAATACATACAATAAATTATAAATGTACAGATCCAGTCTGTGGTTACAAGAAATAAGATTATCACTGTGTGACAGTTATAGGCTAGTTTGGTCTCTGGCTATGGCATTCACTAAGATCTTAAGTCTCTAATCCTGTCATTTTTCTGACTCTGAATAACTAAGTACAATCAAAAGTAATTCCCCCATCCCATACCCCATAGTCCTTTTGTCCACCACACTGTGGGATAGCAGTAGCTATTCTGTGTGTCAAACCTGTCTCCATTAGTTACTTCTGTGTGTCTCCATTAGTTACTGCAGTATCCAATAAGATCCTTTTAAAATAAGCAGATCTTCACTGTTTTCAAGTTCAACCAGGTCAAACAACCAGTCCCAGATTTACATCTTTAATCTTCTAAGGTCAACAACCACATCTGGTTGCAATCATTGTGTCACTTGAAATTCGATTGCAGGAAACTGGAGACTTATAGCATCGTTGTGAGAGGTCAAGCAACTGACACGAGGCTAAACTTTCAGAATTATTTACAATCACCAAAACATGGCAATTACCTATGACATGTCCATCAAGAAATGCACAGATAGGGCCTCCCTGGTGGCACAAGGGGTTAAGCACAGCACTACGAAGCAATCCACAGCCTCTGCAGTGCAAGTTCGATCCCCAGCCAGCTGGCCAGGGAGAAACCCACATGGCGCAGCAGACCTCTCCTGTCTCACCTGCTGCTCCCCTCAGCAGCGTATTTCAGTCAGTCGGCCTGTTCTGTTCCCCACTCTGTCTCTGGTGGAGCCTCTCACCACCCCCCACCACATCTCTGGCCTGTACCCTAGCAATTGTATGCAAAAATAAATAAATCTTTTAAAAAAAAAAAAGAAATGAACAGATAAAGAAAACGTGCACATTTATTCAGCCATAAAAACGCTGAAATCCTGCTTTTTGTGACAACAGGAATGGACTTTGAGAGCATTATGCTAAGTGAAATAAGTGAGAGAATGACTACTATATGGTCTCACATGTGTTGTCTAAAATAACTAAACTTACAGAATAGAATAGTAGTTGCTATGGACTGAGGGATCAGGGTAAATAGGGAAGAAGCACTGGTCAAAGGGTACAGACTTTCAGTTATAAGATGAATAAGTTCTAGTGATCTACGGTGTAGCATATGACTACAGTGAGTAACACATAGTACACTTATGTTGCTCTGAGAGTACTGCTTTAACATTCTCATCATAATAGAAACAACAACAACATGGTAATTAGTGATGTTAGGTGAGGGATATCTTGACTAGCCTTATTGTGGTAATCATTTCATACTACATATTGCATCACATCCTCACACTTTACACCTTAAACTTGTTCAATGTAACATGCCAATTATATCTCAGTAATGTTCAGGAGAAAAATATACTGCAGAAATGATCAAACAAGAAAGCCAAGAAATGAAAAAGTATAAGTCACTTTCATGCAGAATAATGAGGATTATATGAAGTAAGTATTTATATTTGCCATTAATTCTTTTCCTGTTTAGCCTTATATTTTTGTCTTGGAAAAGTTAACCAAGTGAAGCAATAATGCCTAGTAAATCAGACCAGCTCCAAACCACAAACTTACATTTTAAAAAGAAAAACATTTGAACTTGTTAAAGCACCTGCAAACTCAAAAAAACATGAAATTATTTTATATAATCATAACTATACCTGTATCTGATACTTCATAGCTGAAGTCAAGTCACACAAACCATTGCAGCATAATCCATCAGCCTACATAAAAAATGACCTATTTTTGAGATCATCAATATGAAGTAATAGACACAAGGTTACTTTAAAAAAAAAGCACTAGTAGTAGATACATTATGCCTTATGAGATGACACAGAGATCACACTAATCTAGAAGACAGTTAAATCAGAAAATAATTGATGAATCAACAGATATTACAAAGTGTTCCTGTGAACAGACCTGATTAGACAACTCAAAGAAAAATGATTTGGAAAACCATTTGATCTGCAAAGAGGTACAAAAGCAAAGTTCTTGAGATAAGATATTTAAAGTGCTAAACAAATATGTTAAAACAAGTAAGATATATTTGGAATAATGCTTAAATGTGTGTGTTAATGTTTTCATTGTAGGTTAAAGTGTTAACATTAAAAAAAAGCTGTTCCTAAAACCCTATCTGTGAAAGAACTGGGTTTTGTTTGTTTGTTTTATTGAGATAATGTTGATTTACTTTGTTGTTTGTATTTTGGAAGTATAGAACACCCGTCCCCCACCTTCCAGTTATGTTACTGTGGCTCTCCTGCCACCACATGATCTACGGTCCAGGGCCATAGTCCATTGTGCCCCCTCCCATCTTGTGCTTGTCTCTCCCCCTTACTCCCTGAAAGAGTTGTTTTAATCACAAAGAAATGTTGGTGTAAAGATTTTTTCCATGTGTTCTACATTAAATGATATTCTTAAATCAGTGAATCCAAGCCATTGAAATTAGACTGTTTATAGCTTTATGCAAG
Source organism: Talpa occidentalis (assembly GCF_014898055.3). Classification (NCBI taxonomy): domain Eukaryota; kingdom Metazoa; phylum Chordata; class Mammalia; order Eulipotyphla; family Talpidae; genus Talpa; species Talpa occidentalis. The sequence goes on along the minus strand of NW_023601433.1, from coordinate 68,391,466 downwards.
AATTAAGATCAGGAAAAGTACTCTGTGCTTGTTTATACCAAAGAGAATGGCCAAGAAAAAATTTTCTCGAGTTTCTGAGCTAAAAGAAGAACTGACATTTGTGTGCGTGTAAATGATTCTCACTTTGCATATTTGAAAGTTGGTTTGTTGGATTAAAAAAAATCTAATATTTTGAGCATCTTAATGAACAGGATCTAATATTGGAAGGACCACATGAAATATTTGTACTGACAACATTAATGGATTCAAAGAAAGAATACTGATGAAATCCTTATTCAGAAAACATTTCAAAAGATTCAAAAATCCATTCATTATCATAAAACATTTCAATGGTGCATTTGTCAAGAGAAATAGAGTTTTTATATTTCAAAAATGATAAGCCTATGAAGTAACATTTTAATCAAATTTAATAAATGACAAGAAAGCAGTTTTCAGTCAATGAAAAAAAATTATAATCTGCTATTTACTATCTCTACATAGTTTCTGACACAAATGACCATGAATGGATCTGATCAGGAATTACATATAGCAGTTTTGAGATATAAATGGGTGTGTATATGTTGTATATATGCGCATAAAATATTTGCAAAGTCAATGTTTTCACTTAAAAATATAAGCCTATTTTATTACAAATTTTGTATTTACCATAGCGCTATAGTTTTTCTTTCCTTTATTAAAAAAATATGTAATCTGAAGAAAATGTGATCTTTTTTTTTCCAAGTCCCAATATTGACTCCTCCCAAATCACTTCCAGTTCATCTCTGTGGGATTTACAAATATTGTCATTTTCTGTATATGCCATGATGTAGAAAAGTTAGATCTAAAGACCTGGTGACCATTAGAAGTTCTACATTAGATCTATATAACACTTTATTCCCAATAGTCCTGGTGCAGTAGTTGATGTTATCAAGTTACAAGGAGAGACCATCAAATGAGCCTATTAAAGACGTGCTAGTAAATGCTATTATCATTTTCTCTAAATCAGTGCACTTCCTTTCTTAGTATTAAGATACCTGAGCAGCAAATTAGTGATCAGAACACGGTATTAACTAGAACTAGGGGAGTTGAGAATCCAGATAGATTTTCCTACCCCATCACATACAGCACTTCTTTTGCATCTGGATTATGGCTGACCTTCAAACTCAGCATTTTTTTTCCCTGTTACAATCTGTGTCATTATTTCCATGTCTGGGAGGCATTCCATTTTGTCCCTATACCTCCCAGAAGTACTGAGGTTTGTAGCTAAGATACAATCTCATTTCCCCCTTCACAACTGCGTAGTCTTAACCACAACACATTTCATTTGGTTCAGTAGATATGTTCCAGAAAAAAATGTTTTTGAAAGAAATTTTGAAATCTAATTATAATTTAAGAACGCTGAAAGTCGCTATTTAGAGAACTCTGTGGATGAATCACTTTATATATAAAAAGGAAAGAGACATTCAGTTTAAAAAATTATCTACTTTGTCGATCTAGATTTGCTTAAAGTGAGGGGGTACAATGTATATAATTTTAGGTAACTTATCATAATATGTTTCTTTTATTGTATTCTTTGAATTCATTTCCATTCAGATTGAATTAGTCATTGGTTGGTTGTAAGTAAATTGAAATTGGTTTAAAATAAATAATAAAAATTTACAACTTCTGTTTGTGACATTCAATTCAGTGTCAGAGATGTGAGGAAACCCACAAACAGTGTGGTAGCTTTTCACCTTCTCTAGCGCTTAAGCACACACAATTTGCCAACATGTACCATAAATAGTTGCTATTTTTCTAAACAGAAGAGTGCCACAAGACAGCTTCTTACATCACATTGTGCTATTTAAAGTTATCTGCTTTTTTGGCTGCTGTTCAAGGGAGTTCTTTGCCTGTAAATCCTCTTTATCTCATGCTAAGGCTGAAGAAAAATCTTGGCACAATTTCAGTGCATTTGTCTTGCACCAGAGGAAAAAAAAAATTAAGGTCCCAAAGACTGACATTGTTCTGCAAATGGTCATGAAGCAGTGGGAAGTCTTGTTGGCTATTCAAAAGGATAATACTATGAAGCACCTACTGGGAAAAATAATATCACCTCACACAAAAGCAGCCACACCATAAAAAAAGATCATTCATAAATGTGAAAGATAGAGTTTTAAAGTGCACAATACTCATTGTCTACTTGAACCTCATCTTTAAAATCAACTTAACTTATTTGACTGGGGCCATAAGTCGCCATCATTTAATTCTTCGTTTAGTTTTTACATTCTTTTGACTCTAAACTCAGTTTCTGTAATTTGCACTATGGAGATACCTGCTTGTTGTAAGCTGTAAGAGAAAATAGGGTACATCCCACTTAAGAGTGGTAAGAGATGTGTGGGACAACATAGACTTTTGAGATAACACCTCACTCTGTGAAGCATGCCCCAGAGATGACTCCTTCTACCACTGGCCAGCCTTATACTGGGCTTGTGTCACTCACTGGTGGATAAATGGTGGAACTGCTTCTAGGGTTATACTTTAGCATGAACTGTTTCCCTTGGTTGGACTTCTGGCAGATGACTTGTTTTTATAAGAAGTTGAACAATTGTGCCTGTCTAAGGAATTCTCTGAACTGAGAATAAGTGGGTTGATCTTAGCAGATCAGAATCACCAGAATCAACAATATTGAGTATAATGTGGTTGTGGAAATGGTTATCTGAGTTCTGCCCTTTGCCTGTTCAGATGAGTTGTAAGATAATTCAGCAGCACAAGTTACTGTTGGAGTCAGGATCCTGGATCTGAATCTCTGCTTGTCCTGTTTGACAAACTGGACCAGATAATGTGGCTGGATCATGACTGATATATGATGACTGCTAGTATCACATGTCCAGACTTCAAATACCACAAAGCTATAATAATCAAAACAATATGATACTAGAAGAACAACAGATACATAGAACACTGAAATAGAATTGAGAGCCCAGAAATAAACAGAGACTTCTATGTTAATCTACAACAAAGGGGCCAAGAATATATGTTGAAGAAAGGAAATCCTCTTCAATAAATGGTGTTGGGAAAACTGGATAGCCACACACAAAAGAATGAAACTAGACCAGTATCTCACACCACACACAAAAACTAACTCAAAATAAATGAAACACATGGATCTAAAACCTGAAGCAGTAAAATACATAGAAGAAAACATGCAAAACACTCCAACATTAACTTCAGAGACATCTTTGTGGATACATACTTTAACTTAAGAGAAATAAAAGAATATAAACAATTGGGTCTACAACAAACTAAAAAGATTTTGTACAACTAAAGAAAACTATCACTAAAACAAAAAAACACCCTGGTGAATAGAAGAAAATATTTGCTCACCATATACATTTGACAAGGGGCTTATCCCAGATCTACAAAGAATCCATTCAAATCAACAAAAATAAAATAAAATAGCCCAATAAAATAAATGGGCAGAAGGGCTCCATAGACACTTCTTCAAAGAAAACAGAAGACACATGGAAAAATGCTCATCATCCCTTATTGTCAGAGAAAACAGATACATAGAACAATGAAATAGAATTAAGAGCCCAGAAATAAACACAGACCACAACGAGATATCATCTCATACCTGCCAGAATGTCCCATAACAAAAGGACCAGAAACATCAAGTGTTGACAAGGATGTGGAGAAAAAGGAACCCATTTATACTCTTGGTGAGAGTACTGGTCCAATCCCATATTAAGTACAGATCTACTACATGACCTAGCAATTTCACTTATCTACCTGAAGAAAACAAAAACACTCACCCAAGGTGAAATATGCATTCCTATGTTCATTGTAGCACTATTTACAGTGGCCAAGCAATGGAAACAAGCTAAATGCCCCCAAACATATGAATGGGTCAGGTATATGTGGCATATGTACACAAAGAAATACTACTCAGCCATCAAAAAAAGAGATAAATTCTTGTAATTTGCTAGCATATGGATGGAAGCAGAAGAGTTTAATACCTAACAAAACAAGTCAGAACAAGAAAGATAAATAACAGATGGTACCACTTATATGTGGAATACAGAAAAACAAAACAAAGGGTCAAATAAATTCAAACTAATAACAAGCTAGAAACTGGACTGTAGAACTGAGGTTATGAGAGGGTGATGGGGACTGGGTAGAAAGCAAATTAGAGTTGGGGCGGGAGCACAAGGGACTATGATGGAGGACTAAGGTGTTCTGGTGGTTAGTATGGTGTGGAACAATAGCTGAAGGGGGAGAGCCTATACTTTGTAAATCACAAACAACATGGTATACCAATGTTACTTCAATTAAAAAGATTAAGTTCTCATTCTTTGCACATATTAACTACAAATAGCCCTCTCTTAATTAACATCTATGATAGCTGACTGAGGGTTTGCAACACTAGAGAAGGCCAGAGGGAAGATGATCAGGTATCACCTACCAAAAAGTATCCCTTTCCCAGAAAGAAAGTCACAGGAATAGAAGACAACAGTTCAGGCTAAAAATGTTTGCAAACAGAAGCCCTCAAACACAAGCATTGGCACGAAGGAAATGAAGCATGAAGGGAGCACGTTAGTCATTTCCTCGCTGTAAGAGAAAGCCAGCACCAGCCTGCTTGCGCACAGCAAAACCTAAAATAACCTTACTAAATTAGAGAGGTGGTCAGAACCCTTTTGTAAGTTCACTGAAGATAAATGCAGGTTAGTATCTTCAGGAAAGGAAAATGAAGTCTACAAACAGAAACTGAGTATTCACTGGCTACAGGCAAGGATGTCAGGACCCAGCAATGAAAACAGATAAGCTGAAGTTGGTCCTGACACCAGCTTTTGGAAAATTGCTACAGGGTTAGGATGCACAAACAATGCCTGTACAGACAATGAGTTCACTCTCCCTTCATACTTGATGATAGCCTAACACTTCCCACACCAATATGTACATTACTAAGTCCAATAGTTAGAGGGAAACCAAGAACCTGGGGGACATTCTATTACTAAATTCAACCAAGATTATTAAAAAATGAGACATCAATAAATGAGATTGTGATTATTCATCTTAAAGGGAAACAGGAGGTGATTAGATAGACATGAGATTTCTGTATAAAGGCATTTTGGGGATTTTATTGTATAGTTAACAATCATAGGGTATTTTCAGAAATACAGAGGGTAAGAAAAGATAGTTAGCAATGCTGATAATTAGTGATACTGTTAGGGGGAAAAGGCTGTCCCAAAGCAAATTCCATATAGGCTTTGTGGACTCCACCCCCACCCCAGGTCAAAGCCAAAGACACTGGGAACTCCAAATCCCATCACCACCAAAGGGAAGGTGGCTGGGACCTGAGGGTGGGGTTAAGCAGCCAGGTGGATACAAAAGGCAGACACATGGGCTTTGGGGATCCCCCATTTTGGCTCTCCACCAGCTCGCAGCATCCGGCCAGCTCGGAGAGTGACTTTGGGTTTCCAGGTCGTCGGATCGGGTAGGACGCATTAAAGACTTTATTTCCCTATTTTCTCCCTGAGTTGCACATTTTCCTTATTTCCTTTTCTCTTGTAAATAAACCTTTTATTAACCCTTTTGTGTGTGTCTGTAGTAGAGTATTCATAAGTCCCTTTAAAGCGCGGGTGAGGACCCACAGCCAGGAACCCGTTTAATATCGGGGTTGCTCTATAACAATACTACCATAGTAAGTCCAATTTGGAATGTGGACAGTTTATTCTCTAGATCATTTTAATATACATTTGGAAAGGTCTAAATATTTCTTAAATACCATAACACATTTCAATAAACTAAGATTTAAGCTTTACTCTTTCAATCCCAAAGTGGGCAGCATACAGTCTTTAACACACATGGAGACTTTAACATTTACAGTCTTGATTCATATCTGAAACCAGGCATTCCTGTGATTTTACTCATTGGTTTCATTAAGCTAGAATCACAGGTAATTTAAGGTATAAGCCAAATGAGAACCAGCATTCTCTATATTTTCTCAGAGCCCTTCTAACTGGTCTAAGTTGGACAAATGTCTTACCCTAGTTCTGCATGCAGGTGTGTAAGTGATGCAGTTACAAAGGACTGTTCTCTCAAATAAGCATTAACAAGTTTGTCATCCCCTTCTCTCTTGCAATTTACCCCCTTGTTGGACAGGTTTGTCATCTTGCATTCCAAGGAAAAGGGAGTTAAACAGCAGTTGTTAACAAAGCATGCTGATGCCCACCGGAAATCTCAGAAATCTCTGTAAGCCTGCATCAAAAGGACTTGCCCACCCTCTCTCCCTCCCCTTTGCAGACCCTAGCCCATCTCCCCCTTTGCATAAATACCCCTGCCCTCTGCCAAAGAGCAGGACGGTGGTCTTTCAGACGTGAGTCTGCTGCCCTCTTCATTTGTTCACAAATTAAAGCACTGTCCTTCTCTTCAAACTCTGTTTCCTTTTATTGGCTGAGGGAAACTGAGGCCGGCATTCGGTATCAGAAGGTTTGGTATCAATGTCAAGTGTATTGAACCTCCTGTTTTATTTCATATTCTAGACTGAAGGAAGCTCAGCTCTGCAGACTCTGTCACTGCCAGGTGTTGATGATATGAAACAGTGACATAAGCACACAGGTTTTAGTTTTATCCCAAAAATATACACCATCGGCCTCGCCAGGCAGCAGCATTGGGAGCAGCGCGGGACGAGAGTACTCCAAGTCCATGTGGGGCAATGGGAAGCCCAGAGGGGCTACACAGGGATAGAATGTGCTGCCTTCCCCGCCCACCCCCCCATCTAAAGGCAGTTTCATATTTATTGGAATTTACAAACCTGGGGCAATTAAGTCAGGGTGTACATGCTTGGGGGATGGAATGAGGGATGTAAACTAGGGTGGAGTGACCAGGGGCTATTGCCTGGGGGCTCCATTATTCCTGCCAGTCTAAGCATACTGTTTCTATTCTAATATCAGCCACTGCTTTCAGCAGATACTGGTTTCGCAGCATGTTCTTCAGGCCAGGACTTTCACCCTTGGTGAGAGGCTCCCTGCAAGACCCTATACCTAGCTGACAAGCAGGAACTCTGGGCACCAAGACAGTTCCCCAAGAATAAGGAGGGCAGGGGATCCCACAATGTGATGTGTCAATCGAGTGAATCTGTAACATACATCTGATTATTTCCATCCCCTGCCATTCCTGGCTTTCACATCTCTCTCTGGCTAAGTGACAAGGATGTGCTTGTGAGGCAGTCTTCGGGGTACATTGTTTTGTGTTTCTTAAGAAAGTCATACATTTTATAGAAAAGATACGGGGCTCAGATTGTAATAAATTCACCTTTATTAAACATCAATGTTTAGGAATTGATCTAGTATGTGGGTGTATTAGCTCAAGCTCTGACAGCGTGCACACTTGAGCCTTTTCTTTCAATCATATGTGTTTAGTGATTCCTCATCCACATTGTCTGGAAAGGTTGGTTCTGCTTCACAAAAACAATCAATATGCTATCCATTTTGTCTCTTCATCCTTTTCTACCAGAAGTTCTTCCAGTAGAGCCAAGAAACAAAAGCAAAAACTACAACCTTTCCAATATAGCATTTGAGCCAGTCAATGTTCAGGGCAGGAAGAGAAATACGTAAGTTTTTAGCACACGTGCAAGAATATTTGTTCACCTGCCTTCAAATTATTTTTTCTTGTCCGGTGCACTTTATTTTCTATGGCTGTAGAGAAAGTTATGCATGTGTATGTTTGAGTGTGTATGTAAAAGTAGTAAACAGAAAATATTAATAAAATACTACCAAATAGACTGAATTTGCATTTTTCATTTTAAAAATCAAAAGTTTCTGTTTTCATAGAAAATAGAACTATCAGAAAGCATCAGAACATTTTCATAGAACTATCAGAATACATTTATTCTATTTTCAGCATGTCATTTTCCCAAGACCGGGAACACAGAGATAAGGGCTCTTTCAGCCTGGACTATGAAAATTCATCTGCTTCCTAAAGGCAAGGGGCCTTTTCAAGGCAATCATTACTGTCATTTAAGCAATACTACACTAACACTTTTCAATTGTTTCTGCAGAATCAAAGAGATTCATCCAATAGTAACAGCCACAGGCAGAGCAAGCAGCTATACCAGTGTAAACATGTCCTTCCTTCTTCTCATGGAGAAATGCAAAAATGAATAAAATAAACACCACATGACAAATTATTACAGGCTATTTTGACCATGCTTGAGATGCAGGTGGCACTTCCCCCCAAATTAGAATCAAATAAAATAGGTTCTTCCCTCAAAAGCTAATGCTGCTAAAGCTTGTACGTATTTAATCTTCCTATAACCTGTCTGTTTATAGTTTGTCTTTCAACACATCCAGGAACACCAAGATTCCTCAGTTCCCAAGGAGAGACAAAGTAGGCAAATCTGAAACCCTCTGTGGCTTGACAGCAGCTCAAACACCATTTTGTCCTAAAGGGAGTTATCTATTACACAGTAGCTGCTCAATTAACATTTCTTAATTTAAAGTAAATTAAATCAATCAACTTAGCCAGCAGTGGACTTTGAGAGAACTGGAAGTTCAGAATCAAAAGACTGTCAGAAGCCCTAGCCCAGCCCCAATTTCCCATCAGTCTAGAAAGCCCACCTTCTATCATCAAGTTGGCTATGATCGCCACCTACTGGCTCAGAGGTTGCTCCTCACTGATGCTCTTACAATATCATGGTTGATTTATCTCTCCCAGCAGAAGAAATTTAGGGCAAATAGGTATTTCAGGTTCCTGACACAGAGCTTCTAAATCCCTGAGGCACAGAGGATAGGAGCAGCATCATTATGGTTTAAAGCAGCTCATCATTATCTATAATGAGCTTCTTTCAACCATGTATGAGTTTGTGCTAAATGAGTGACTTTTGGTGGGTCCCTTAGTGACTTCAAAATGGGGACCAGTTGCCAGAGAAACAATCATATAATAACAAGGTTTGCATTTTCAACTTTATCCCAGCACTTACAAGAAAAGGGTTAGAGATTAAGTTCAATCATTAACGGTCAATGATTTAATCAGTTGTATCTAAGAAATGGAACCTCCATTAAAACTCCTACATAGTGGAGAAGTTCCAGGTTAGTAAACACATAAGATATAGGAAATGCGGTGCCCCCAGAGAACTCATGATCTGGCAGGGTATTTTTTAAATATTTCAGGTGAGTGTGGGGTACAGCCACAGTTATAAATTGCTGCTTTAGACAGAGGACTTACCTGCATAATATAACCTGGCCACTATAACCATGATTCAGGGAGATAAATTTTCTAGCCATGTCTTTCCCTCTTTTCTCCAAAATAAACTTATATTAATAACACAAAGCAGTTCTTAAAGCAGAGTATGTATGATTTCTTATGCTCATTCACATATTTTCTTTTAAGACTCATTTAAGAGAAAAAAATCTGCTTGGAAAAATGGACAAAAATGTTTTAACACAAACAAAAGAAAACCATATAAATGTATAAATGGCAAACATGCACAAGGATATGTTTAACATCCATGGTCAACGGGGAACAGTGAATTAAATCCACAATGAGATGCTATCACATAAATAGAAAAGGGCTAAAATGATTATGATTCATAAAACCAAGTGTTGATGAAGATGTGGTACAAATGGAATGTGTTTCTTTAAAACTGGAGTATATATTTACCATATTACCATATTGTGCACCAATTTACCAATGTATGTACCATTTTCATTCGTAGCTGCCAACCTAAGAAAACAGGAATCAAGTCCATAGAATTTAATGTGAAAGCTTTTAGCATCATTATTCAAATAAATCCCCCAAAGAGAAACAACCCAAATGCTTGTCTACTGGCAAGAAAAGAAAAAAGGTTCTGAAATGCGAAACACAAAAGAATCTTACAAAGGTTATGCTGAACGAAAGAAGCCAGACACACAGGAGTATATACTATGGGATCCCACTGATAATACACCCTGTAAAGGGCAAAAACAGAGCAGCGAAAGCTAATCAGCGGTTTTCTGGGACAAGGGGTGGAGGGAAGGGTGGGGGGGGTTGAGTACCACGGGGCACAAGGAAGGGCTTAGAGTGAGCGTGTTCTAAAACTCCGTTGTGGTTGCACAACTGTACATATTCACCAAAGCACATCAGACTATAGATCTACGTGGGCAAATTATAGTGTGCAAATTATATTTGAATCACAATATTAAAAAAAAAAAATGCTTTCGGGCCTCCCCGGTGGCGCGGCGGTTGAGCGCTGGGTTGCGAAGCTGCCCGCAGCCTCTGCAGCGCCGGTTCGATCCCCAGCTGCTCCCCGGCCACCAGAGGAGGGTCCCACGTGGCGCGCAGACCTCTCCTGCCGCCCGCTGCTCCCCTCAGCAGTGTACTTCGGTCCTTCTGCCTGCTCTGCTCCCCGCTCTGGCTCTGGTGAATTCTCTCACCCTCCCGTGCTTCTGACTGTACCCAGTGCTTGTATAAATAAATAAATATATCTTTAAAAAAAAAAAAAAAGAAAAAAATAGTCTTTAAAAAAAAATGCTTTCTTTCACATTCTAAATAATTTCCTTAAATTAGTTTTCTAACGTGATTCAACTTTTCAGAACGTTAGGTAGAATACTTGCTTTTATTTCAGTCTGTGTGTGTGTGTGTGTGTGTGTGTGTGTGTGTGCTGTGTGCACGCATGCGTGTGTATGTTTATAACAAATATCCTTTTATTGAAGAATAAGCACATTTTTCTTGTTTTGTCTCATGAAAAAATCCATTTCATGGTTGGGGGGGATTTTTCTCTAAGCATTCACAAATTTACTAGTGAATTTGCTGACACATCCATTTGTTTTCTACCTGCTCATTTCAGAGCATGATTTGCTGCTCTTTGGCGCATATGTTGGGAAGCTGTTTTCCAAGCCTGGAAGACTGGACAGGAAGGCTCAGAGTATGTGGAAAAGAAAGCCTGTGGGGCTTAGGACATAAGCCCACAGAGCAGAAAGCAGGAGCAAGCAGGAACTGTGCACGCTACCCCAGAGTGTGGAGAGCAGGACGCCCAGTGTGGCCCATGCACAGGAAGGCAGGGCGGCACTGTCCAGGCCCCCAGCAGCAGACTGGAGACCAGCAGGAGAGAGCTCAGGCCAGGGCTGGTGAGGGTGCCAGGTCAGGGAAGCTGCCTCTCATCCTCCTGTGAGGGCTGAGAATTGGAGAAATGCCAGAAGAAATCTGAGCCAGTTTCAGCCCTCTGATCTTCACAGTGGCTTCTGCAAGTTCTCCCCTTCTGGATGGGGGCCTGGGAGGAAGCTCAGGGTTCTATGGCCTCATCAACCTCATCTGAGACCTCCCTGTGGTGACTCCTGAAATGTCTAAGCAGCATTGTTCCTCCTTGAGCTCTCAGGATGTAGATGTGCTTAAAAGCTTTGGTTTTCAAAGAAAAGAAAGCAGTGAAACACATGCAATTTGCAGCAACATGGATGGAGCTGGAAGGGATCATGCTCCGCGAAATAAGCCAGAAAGAAAAAGAAAAATACCGGATGGTCTCACTCATAGCAGGAATCTAGAAAACTTAAATAAGGGACCAGGAAAAAGAATAACTATAAGAAAGTGAAAATCAAAATCAACAAACAACTATGAACCAGAGACACTCTATGGGGGGTGGGGGGCGGGGAAAGGAGGGCTTGGGGTCAAAATAAGGGGGTTGTAATTGTACGGGGAATATAAAAATAAAATTTAAATTAAAAAAAAAAGAAAGCAGGGCCTCCCCAGTGGCGCAGCGGTTGAGCGCTGGGTTGCGAAGCTGCCCGCGGCCTCTGCAGCGCCCGTTCGATCCCCAGCTGCTCCCCGGCCACCAGAGGAGGGTCCCACATGGCGCGCAGACCTCTCCTGCCGCCCGCTGCTCCCCTCAGCAGTGTACTTCGGTCCTTCTGCCTGCTCTGCTCCCCGCTCTGGCTCTGGTGGATTCTCTCACCCTCCTGCGCTTCTGACTGTACCCAGTGCTTGTATAAAAAAAAAAAAAAAAAAAAGCAGTGAAAGCTTCCTCAGGTCTCTAAAGTAAATTCACTTTGGTTCTTTCGAGGCCGGTTCTATATGCTAACAGATCATGAAATAATTTTCTGAGTTGCACCTTAGGAGTAATTGTGATTAGAAAAACCTTGTTAACATTCAATTCTTCTCTTCTAAATTTGATCCTCACCTCCCCTACCCCATCATCTCCTTTTTCATTTCTCACACCAAAAAATGATAAGATGAACCCAGGACAAATCTGCCTCCTCAGTGCAGAATGGGGATGAAGAGAATCTTTGTTTCTCGTGGTAAGGAGTGCCTACCCCTTAGCAACTATTCAGGAGCTATTAAATGGCATTTAATGGAACCGGAATCACCATTTGGAAGAGGCAGCAAGACAACAAGAAAGCAGAGCCTCTCGATAGACCTTCAAATGTAGGTGGGAAGGGAGAAATAGGAAAGAAATATTAGAGGATAATTCCAGAAAGTCAGAGGGAACAAAGGACTTGGAGAAGCAATAGGCTCTCGGAGACTCTTACAAAAGCAGCTACATGTGCTGATGACTGCAGAAGAGAAGAGATGGGTATTATCTGAAGACTCAAGACTGGCACGTTGTTCTGGCCCAGTGCCAAGCACACATGACGACCTGGCGAGGATTATCAGGGCTCTTCTGTTACAGCAGGGATCACATGTGTGCTGAAAATGTGTTCTTTCTCTGGGTTGGAGGTGACAGACAGTCACATCACGCACCATCCCTTTTCCACCCTGGTTCCAGCCAGGCAGCAAACCCAATCGACACCCAGTCTGTCTCAACCATGTGGTTTTCCCAGCCAGCTGAACAAAATATTTTCAGAATGTGGAATGTAAACAAGGTCCCCACTGTTAACTATTCGCTGTCATTTACTTGTGTTGTATTTTATTTTACTTTAACTCACATTTAAATTCAAAAGGTTGCCAGCCTGCTTGATGCATGCAAACAAATCAGAAATATAGATTAGAATTGCAACTGATTAGTTAGCTGTGAAAGTGTTTGTGTAAATGGAAGGGAGGGACCATCTATTATGCTCCTGGGATATTGCTTCTCCACAGGAAATTCAATTGCGAAAGGGCTTTAAAAGCAATGACTTTAGTCATCTGTGTTCTCTACACACTGGTTACAGTAATTGTTAATAGAATACCTAGGCAGACCCTCTGCCAGCTCTCACGTGAAACAGCTTGACAAGGAAAAATAGGGGTCGATTCTGAGATGGGAAAAAAGTTCTACAAATATGTGTTAGCAGACAAAATGTGTGATTCTCACAAGACTGAAGATGTTTTTCAAGAAAACACAATTTTCCAGGTTCATTATTCCCTGTTGTTTGAAAGTATATGTCCACAGCACATGTTGCTAAGCGATAGAGGGTTATGGTACTCACTGAGAATTCAAATAAAGACTTGCTTTCCCTTATAAATTTTCTCTGAAACATATTCTGTCTCCCAAATCAACAGGGAGCTAAATGAGCCACAATAATTTCATTATTTACCCAAAGCCCTAAAAACAATTAACGTTTTTCTGACACAATGCAATGAAATACGTGTTTTATTGACATTTTATATTACCCACTATTTTTATATTATTTGGAGCCTGGTAATCTAACATGAAAATTTGCTAAGTTATACATTTCTTTGAATTTTTTTTGTGGTATCTCCTGAATTGTGTTCAAATAGCAATGCTAAGTTCACAGATGAGTCAGGCAGAAGCAGATGTACCTGGTGAGTTCATTATGTTCTATTTCCAGTTGCTTCTTCCTCCTTCACTCAAAAGGCAATTGGTTCCCAGCTCATTCAGTTAGACTCATCACACTTTCTCAAGTGATACCAACTGTATCAGACTCAGAGGCCTCTTCCCCAGCAAAAGCCCTGGGGAATAAGGTTGTGTGCCATACAAGATTAGGCACCTGGAGGGCTGGAGGAACCATCGCCTCCAACCACAAATTATTGGCAAAGGGAAAAGCAACTTCCTCTAAAAGCTGAGATTTGAAAAGTTTTCATCTGAGAAGGAGAAATGGATAGCTTAAGAATGGAGACTTAAGTCAGGGTGGGAGATATGAGGGTATAATCAGTGTTCCGAGTCAAATGGTTCTACAGATAAATTTTGATTTCACACTTGAGCACTGTAACAAAGACCAGTGAAACTCCATTGTTGTCAAGTAAAACCCTAAAGTCAAACAGAAATCTCCTGTGGAGTGACAGGCAGAAGTTTAATCTTCCCGTATACACTGGTTACTTTATAAACATAAATCTTAACTCAAGCTCTCATTAATTTGTTCTGAAAACACATAATTTATGATCAATTATGAAACAATTACTGTACTACACTTTTCTGTTTTCTGTGTCTGAATCTCCCCTCTTTCCATTGAATTTGTTCCTTTTAATTCCTCATATAACATGCATGAACAAAATGGAAAGCTGATTCTAATTAGCATTCATGTGAAATGTGTACATCTTCAGTATTTCAGTGAAAATGGTTTTCATTGAGAATAATTTTTACTGAAAGAAGAGTCGCTCTTGATCTAACATGAATCTCCTTGATCTAAATTAAAACTATGCTTGCCTATTTCATTATTAGGAGAAACACTTAATCCTCCAACTCATAATTCCTATTTGGTCTGGAAGGAAGGGATATCTACCAACATGCCATCAAGGATTGTTGGGAGCAGACACTGAGGAGTTTGACATCCATCAGGTCACATTTCACCCATACAAAGAGCCACTATATTCTGTTTTGCCTAAATCCTGCCTTCCTGGATGGACCAGTAGGGCTAGTGCCTTTTCTGCTTCCTGTCCCCTGATTGTCCCATGGTGCACTAAAAAATCCAGTTACTTATTTTCCCAAGGGTCTCTAGGGTCTGGAAATCTTCAAAGAAAGAAGTCAGGAGACTGACCTTAGCTACAGGTTAGAATCATATTCTCTTAACAGTTTTCCTGCATTGGGGGTGGGGAAGTAGAGGTGGAAAGTCACTGATATATTTCATTTTTTATATTAATTAAAAAAATTTTTTTACCTCATTGTTCATTTTTAAACAATATTTGCTTCCCTCCCCACCCCGCAGGTGTAGTCCTCATGGAGTTTCCTTCACCAATGCACCTGTGCACCATCACCTCAGTCCCCTGTGCTCCTCCCTCCCTCCCTCCCTCTAATCCCTTTCTCTCCTCCTCCCCTGCAGTATATGACTATTTTTTTTAAAGTATACCTTTTGGTTCTTATAAGAAGGTCTTAATTGAGTGCATCTGCTAAAGGCTGGAGCGCTCACAGCATCAGGTTTCCCCATGGTCTGAATGTTTGTGTCCCATCCCCAAATTTGTACATTGAAATCCTAATGCTCAATGTGATAGTATTAAGAGGTGGGACTTTAAGGAGATGCTTAGGTCACTAAAGTGGAGCCCTTATGAATGGGATTAATTAATTACTTTATAAAAGAGGCCCCACAGAGTTCCCTCATTCCTTCCACCAAATAAAGAGATAATGAAGAATCTACAACCAGAAGAGAGCCTTCCCCCAACCATACTGGCACACTGATATCAGACTCCCAGTCTGCAGAATGGCGAGAAATGAATCTTTGTTGTTATAGCAGCACAAATGGACTATTACAGGCCCCAAGATCTAACATCCGTATATTCTCCAGAGAGATTATTTTTGTCATTATTTTGCATGTAAAATAAGGCTGTCTGTCATTGTCAACTAGACACTTGGAGGAATTTAAAAGAAAACAACTCATGGTCTCTCCCGTAAAGAAGAACCAAGTGTTGGTTAAATGATTCAAGGAATCTTACTACATCCCTTCGGCTTTGTTTTCAAAAGACATTAATAACTTTATAGCTTTCCTTCTGCATATTACTAGTTTTTAAGGATGATTCTGACAGTACACAGATTATTCTACTCAGGCCACAGCTAAATGAAATACTACTCCTGATTTTGCAGATTCAAGTCTTTGCATTTGAAACTTTAAATACTGTATCCTTGTCCAAACAATGGGTACCACGTTGGCTGTTAATATGGCATCTGTGAACACTCTCTCCCATTCACACACTTCTAGTGTAATTCAGTTGGAAGCAGCTCTCCCTGACTCAAACACATATGTGGCATGTGTTTTAGCACTGTGTCATCATTTCTTACTATTTAGCACACAGGTCAAACAGCCAAATTTCTCAAGCAGTTAGATTAGATGTCATTGGCTGGTTAAAACCTTAGTGCTAAAGAATTTTGATTATTACATTTCAAGATTTGTTCTTTCAATTTTTGGTAAAAATGGCTTGAAGTTACATTGATAACGAGTTATAATAGGACCCTGTTCCAGTTTCACAAAATCTTGTCTTGAAATATAATTTGTTATTTCTACTAGTTTATCATTGGATGTCAGTGTTCTCTCAGGCTGAACTAATAAAGTGTTTAGGCTGGATGTAAGTAAATAATTCTTCTCTCTCAAAGGCAATTGATAGTTCCTCAGAAATCTATCAAGGGACTCATAAATAAAATTCATGTTTTTATTTGAAAGAGAACACAATTGTTTACACGGCCTTTAAACTAACAGCATAACATTCCATTGTATAAAAACAACAACAGTAAGGTATACACTGGTTCTATATTATGGACAAATTAAAAGACCCAGAGAAAGGAAAAAATATAAAAATAGAAAAGGGGAGATCAGATGGAGACAAAGAAGAAATACCTACACAAACATGAAGAAGAGAGTCAAGCTCAGACAAGCACAGAGCATAAGCTTTAAAGAGAAACAGCAAATAATAGCTTTTTAATATGTTACCATTAGACAATGAAATATTTTCACCACTAGAGCATAAATGGAGAAATTTTCCTTGGGGACTTTACTGTCAGAGCAGATTCTTGAGGGAGAACTTAAGGATTCCACACTTGCTTAAAAGAAAGAAACACTTTCTTTTTTTCTAGAAAATAGAACAATTGAGTGATCAGTATATAAAGAATGGACTCATTTTAAACAGAGGTATCAAGGTAGATACTGGTTTCTCACACCATATAATCAACATTTCCCATGAATTTGAGGATAATCAGAAAGTGAAAAGACAATAAAACATCACCTCACATTTGTTAGAATGTTTATTATCAAGAAGATAAGATATAGCAGTGTTGGAAAAGGTGTGGAAAAAAGAACCCTTGTGCACTATAGGTGGGAATATAACTTGGTACAATTTAAAACACAACAATTATATGTTCCAGCAGTCCATATCTGGGTATTTATCTGAAGAAAAAGAAAACAATTATTTGTAAAGGTTTGTACACCCCCATGTCAACTGCAACATTATTTAAAATAGCCAAGACAAAGAAACACCCTAAGTGTCCTTCAAAGGCTAAATGAATAAAGAAAATGTGGCACATGCTGCCCCAAAACAATCCTGACAAAATAAGAGGAAGAGTGGTGGTATCATACTTTTAGATCTCATACTATACTACAAAACTACAATAATCAAAACAGTATGGTACTAGGGAAAAAAACAAGACACACTGACCAATGGACCAATGGAGACACACTGACCAATGGAATAGAACTGAACCCATATCTATGGAGAGGTAATCTATGGTAAAGAGCCAGCAGTATACACAGAAGAAAGGAGAGTCTCTTCAACAAATGGTATTGGGAAAGCTGGACAGTCACATGTGAAGATTGAAAGTAGGTCATCATCTCACATCTTCCACAAAAATTAACTTAAAATGGATTAAAAACTTGGATATAAGACCCAAAGCTATAAAATACATTGAAGAAAACATAGGCAAAACACTCCACCAAATTGTTTAAGAAATGTCTTCATGTACTCATCTCCAGTGGCAAGAAAAAAAATAAGTAAATATAAACAAATGGAACTATATTAATACAAAGCTTATGAATAGTAAAATAACTATCAGTAAAACAAAGACATCCAACTGAATGGGAGAAAATATTTACACATCATACATCTGAAAAACTGGCTGATATCCATGATCTATAAAGAATACATAGAACTCAACAAAAACAACAAAAGAAAACAAATAACCCAATCAAAAAATTGGCCCAATTGCTAAACAGACATTTTGCCAAAGACATTCTGGTGGCCAACAGTCACATGAAAAAATCCTCACCATCACCAATTAATCAGGGAAATGTAAATCAATACCACAATGAGATATCTCACAACTGTGAGGATGCCCGATAACAAAAAGACCAGGAAGAACAAGTACTGGCTTGAACATGGAAAAAAAAAGAAACCCTCATATACAGTTAGTGGGAAAGTAGATTGTTTCAAGTACTATGGAAAATGTAGGGAGGCTTCTCTAAAGATTAAAAACAGATCTACCATATGATCCTGCATTTCTACTCCTCGGTACCTAACCAAAGTCTGCAAAACAATTAACTAGTAAGGATATATGCACTCCCATGTTCACTGAAGTGGTATTTACAATAGCTAAATAATGAAACAACCCAAGTACCCAAGGGCAGATGAATGGACCATCAAAAAAATCATGTGAGTCCTCTGGGACATGGACAGAGATAAAAATATAGCATAGTTCCAGGTTTCTGGTGTTTCTACTGGTAAGCATGCAGAGCCCAGACATTTCTTGTTCTCATTGCTAAAGTCATCACACAACTGACTGGCTTTGACGTAAAGATACCTGATTACATTCAGTCATTGACAAAAGAAGTTTCTTTTGTTCTTTAGATACAGGTTTCTTTTTTTTCATATATTGGATCTGCAACTTCCCAGGATGAGTGATTCATTTTCCAAAGTTGATTATACTAAGTAAGCTCTCATAGACTTTGAAAGACTACCATGGAGTGACTTGGCAAAACTGAAGGAACAGAGGCAAAAATTAAAGAGAGAACCTCAGGGTTCCTCAAACTTCTCACCAAGGGCTCCAACACCAGAAGAGAATTAAAACCTTGCACCTAGAGAGTTTGGAACATACATCAGTGATGCTCTGTGTCTCATCCTTGACCACGGTTTTCTAAGTGTGATTTGGAAGTCTGATGAGCACCATACTAATAAAATAAGAGTTGCTCTTCTAGGAACAGATGAGAAATGTGAGGGAAAGGGAATGAGAAGAAATGTCCATGGTGACATAATAACCACTAACTAGGCAACACAAGGATGTTAATTTCCACACATTACAGAGACCAGCACAGCTACAAAGCATTATGCTGGGTTATGTTGGGCTGATGATTTGAAACATACAATCAAAGATTCCCTAAGTACTTCTTTAAAGATCACTGTACAAGACTGAAAAAAAAAAAAAGGAAAAAATGTCAGTGGACCTCACATTGGCAATGTATTCTTTGTGACGACTGGAATTCTGTATCATCAAAATGAAATTTAAATGGAGAATCACAGATTGTGTGCTCTTAAAACAGATAAACACATTTCTATTTTTTAAAAGCACAATGCACTCTAAAATGAGCTATGTAATGCAAAAAAGAAAATCATTAGAAATATGAATGATATAAACCTTGTAGTACATTGTCATGGTCATTATTTTCTTATCAACAATAAAAAAATGTTTAAATATTTACAGGTAAGCCACTAAGAACTGTTTTATAGCTGTATTCCTTTCAAAGTATAATGCTAACTTCTACTATTTTAATTAAATATTTGCTAGACAGTATTGAATAAAACCCTACTATAACACAAAATTTCCCTTTTTGGGAAAGACAGCAAAATATTGCATAAATTACTATGAGATCCTGAAGATTTATTGCATTTATTTGATAAATGTCATAAATAGTAATATAAATATTACTGTAATATTAGATATACTGGGAGACATTTTATCGTGCACATAGGATTCTCATTAGTTATATGTTAGATGTGTTTATATCAAACAACTGTCACTGGCATTTTCCTTAATCTGTTTTGTTCATTTACTGCCTTCATAATAACCACAGTACCCTACAAGTAAAGTCTCGCAAATTTAATCTTTTCCTATTAGATTGCACTTTCACATTTACAGGACTATTTGGAAAAAAAGACCAGGGGACAATTCTGATGCCAGATTGTCACATGAAATTAAATCTGTATCCTTAACAATGAAATGGTGCTCTCAGCACAAGGCTATGCTCTTACAGAATTAGATGGAGCTTTGTTTCTGGTTTTTCATGTCACAAGAACCTATTCTTACTGTCTGAAAAATTCCTTTCTGAAATCATCTGTGAAGTATTTCATTTAAATTGCAAGAAAGGGTAATTTCCTGCATTTCATTTCACGAACACTTCTAGAACTACTACGTGAAAAGACACATGCTTATTTGTTCAGTAAGAGACATACAAAAGCAGAAAAAGCACTATATTTCTATTTAAGACATCTATGGCTTATGCTAATTATCAAGTATAATCTTTTGCCTTGATTTGAGTTTTAACACTTTACATTTATTTCCTAAAACTGACTTCTTGTGGTGTATATCAAGTCATCAGAATTTCAAATAAACTGGAAGAGATAGAAACATTTTAATTTCCTAAAATTTATGCTTATATATATATGTGCATTTTATATCATGTTTGCTAATAATATCAACAAACATAAGTAGTGACAATAATGACACGAATGTGCTGAGTCCTTCCACATGCCAGGCACTGTGTTCAGCACTGTTCACAGATTGTCTCCTTTTACCCTCACAAAACTCTATGAAGTAAAACCTACTATCCCCATTTTGAAGCTGAGGAATCTGAGGTTTTGTGACATTAAACGACTTGCTCAAATAAAGTCAGTAAGAGGTGAAATGGGAATTTGAAATGAAACACTTGGCTCCAGATCCCATGTTCCTGAACTGCTCTTCTTGCTTCAAAAGAATTAAGATAGCTCTACTAATACGACAGTATGATATAGTGGACAGTGGCTAGGAAAGTAAGTCCTGAGAGTTCTCATAAGAAGGTGGAACTTTTTTCCTTGTTATTGTGTTTAATGACAATGTGGATGTTACCTGGATCTAATGTGGTAATTATCTCACAATATGAGAATCAAACCTTGCTGCATACCTTAAAATTACACAGTGAAGGATGTCAATTATTTCTCAATAAAACTGGAAGAAAAAAAGAATTCAAGGCAATTTTGAAATATACATATTCTATATCTAAAGAGCATGAATTTGGAATATATAAGAAAGGAATAGAAACTGGGGACAGGAATTAGGCCAGTACATGAAATGCACTATACTTCCTTAGGGTGAGCCATCGGGTTAAGTTTTCTAGCAGTCTGTGCAAAGACCAGACAGAATATGATGTCTCTATTACAAAACCAAACCATCTGGTCAAGGGAAGCACAACTATTCTTTCTTTATATTACATCTCCAAAGGATTCCCATAAACAGAACATCATGTGATATAATGAAGCCCATTTTTAACAATCTCCATACAGTAAATGTGACCTGAATTTTACAGGGTTATTTCTTATTTATCCACTGACACAGGCAAGAAGTACAACTCAGTTAAGCAACTCTCCAGAATGGTCCCAGGCATAATAAAAGTGCCATAAGCAAGGTTAAAGACATTAATGAAGACTATTTGCTTTCAAAATAGAAAGCTAAACTAAAATAGATAATACATTTACTACTTTTACTTGTAGTTGTGATATAGGCACAATATTTCTCTGGAGGTAAAAATAATAATTTCACACCATAACTTGTATCTTAAAGCAAGAGGAAATGAAAACAGCATGCAGTTACCTTCACCGTGTCCTTCACTCAGAAACCCCTGACTCTCACATCTGCTAGTGCACAGTCCTTGTTCCCTTTTCCACCTCTCCATGCAAGTAGCATGGCAAGGAACATTATGGAAAAGCATGTGGAGCTTCTAGAAAAACCTGAAGGTAGACAAAAGCAGAAGTAAGAAAAATCAGTACCTGCTTAAGAATTTATATGATAAGGTTTCAAGATAACACTGATCTTTTCTTATAAAATTTGCCCTCAGATTGTCCTGCCTCACACTATCTGAAATCTTTCCTTTGATTTCGTTAGACCACATCAAAATCTACCCAGAAGAAAGGCTTGTGGCTAGCAGGAATCCTCTTTTTAAACTGCAACTTCTGGCAGAGTTAATGATATTTCAGTCATTCATAGCTAAGTATAGCTTACTTTTCTCAATTATTGTTTTTTTGCACTTAGCAGAGGAAATCTTCTTGGGGAATTACATTCCCCCTTATTTCCTTCCTCTCCCCCACCACACACACAGCACGGTAACTGCCCAGGGAAACTGCAGTCATACCAGCCACTTCAGCCCTGTAGATTATAGGTGAGAAAAAGGAAAGATTCAACACTATCCTCTCAGTAATTGTTTTATATATATATATATATATATATATATATATATATATATATATATATATCCTGGGAAACAAACTAGAAAAATTAAGAGAGTGCTGTCTAAGAAGGAACACATGAAAAAATTTTTTATTCAGAGTATAAAACTGGAAAGTCTACTAGGTTTTCTTTTTAAATTATCCCCTCCCCCTTAAAAATAATAAAAAACTTGAAACACTTTTGTTTAGTGTCCCAGAAAGTCTTTGAAACCAAGTAATCTGTCCCCTTTTCCTATTCACAAGGCCAAAAATAGGAATAATTTGGCTTTCTCTTCTGAGGCAGCTCGTGGAAGCCCAGCCAGAGAACACTCTCCTCTGACTGAGAGAGCAGTGATGAAGGAACCCTGGGCTTTGCGATATGCATTTCACACAGCACATCCAAATGGGAAACAAAACTTGACCTGATTTTCTTGCACTTCATTTCCTTTGCTCCCTTTTAAGAAAAGGGTTGGGGGAAACAACTTCAAACCACTATCAATATCTTCTCCTAAATGCTCTGCAACTTGGTCCTCAAAAGGAAGGTGGTCAACTATATGGCATAATCTAATTTTATAGGCATTTGATCCAATACTAAACCCAGGCAATGCAGGAGCTAGAGCCTTCATTCAACCACCTGGCTCTAAACTTGTAACTCACTTATGGAGCCAGAAGAGGAGCTGAAAGTATTTAATACCTTCAGTTAGCATATGCTTTATTCTGAATAAATGGATGAACCACTACTTATATGAAACATAGGAAAAAAAAAAAGATGCTTTCAGGATAATGGAAACTGGAGACTAGAAAACAAAGAAGTAAAAACATAAGCTATTGGGCCTCCCCGGTGGCACAGTGGTTGAGCGCTGGGTTGCGAAGCTGCCCGCAGCCTCTGCAGCGCCCCCGGTCCCACATGGCGTGCAGACCTCTCCTGCCGCCCGCTGCTCCCCTCAGCAGTGTACTTCGGTCCTCTGCCTGCTCTGCTCCCCGCTCTGGCTCTGGTGAATTCTCTCACCCTCCCGCGCTTCTGACTCAACCCAGTGCTTGTATAAATAAATAAATAAATCTTTAAAAAAAAAAAAAAAAACATGAGCTATTACCTTCATGGTTCTGGCTTTGTTTTCCACTAAACGATGAGCTCCTCAAGGACAAGGAGTGTGTCTCATTCATTTTAAGTCCATTTTTAAGTCCAGATTTCAGATTAGCCCCTGAGTTCAATTTCATCAAGTTTTAGTACATCACTGTTTGAATCAAATTTGAATGTCAGATAAAATGGATAAAGCCTAAATTAACAAAGTCCTCAAGGCAATGAAGACCATGGGAACCATCCCACCTCTAACTATTGGACACAACAGCAGGGCAATTATGTTCCTTATATTATTAATTATTATATATTGTATTATATACTATATCCCCTAGATTTCTCAAGCTAATCTAAAAATTGCATTTCTTTGGAAGTGTTTCATATATATATATATATATATATATATATATCAATTATATCTCTAGGTTTTCTTTAGTATACCTGAGTATAGCGTATGCAGTATTTTAGAATTCAACACATCTCTGATTATCTCTCGGAGAGGTTAAGTGGTTTGCTCAAATAAGTGGGAAAACTATACAATCCACGAAGAATCCAGGGTCCTTCTGGGGTGAAGGGGTGGTGACCAAAGGGGTGACAACTCGTTGGTGTGTTTGATGGGAGTCTATCTTCTACATCAGCGTGTGGAAGCCTCAAGTTCAGGGGTCCCAAAAACCCAAAGGGATTAAAAAGTTGATTTCCCTGCACCATTTATTGAACAAACTGTCCCTGTTCCATTGCATATTCTTTGCTCCTTTGTCAAAGATTAGTTGTTCACATAAGTGTGGCTTTATTTCTGGGCTCTCTAATCGGTTCCATTGGTTTGTGTGTCTGTTTTTGTTCCAATACCAAACTGTTTTAATTATTATGGCTTTGTAGTATAGCTTGAAGTTTGGAAGGGAAACCAAATAAGAAATCAACGTAAAAAAAAAATAGTAACAGTACAAAACACAACAAAGCAAAAACAGACAATTATAAATCAGAGACATCCTGCAGGGGAGGCAGAGGGAGAGGATCAGAGGGTGGGAGGGAGGAGCACAGGGGACTGAGGTGATGGTGCACGGGTGCCTTGGGGAAGGAAATTCTATGGGGACTACACCTGAGGGGGTGGGGGAAGCAAATATTGTTTTAAAAAATAATAAAAAATTAATTTAAAAAAAGAGTTCATTTCACGGCCAGTCCCAGGCAGCCAACGACGTCGCCAGGTCCTCTCCCTCCACGCTAGCCAGGGCAGCCCAGGTCTCCGTGGAGCATCACGGGTCTCCACAGCGCTGCCTCCTGGCACCAGCCCGCGGGAAGGTTCCCTCAGTCTCCTTCGCGGGTCTGGCCGCTGCGGCTGGGAGTCCCTCTGCACTCTCCCCATTTCTTTTCCACCAGGGGAACAAAGGGGGCGTCCTGAGTGAGTCTCCGCGCTCCTTGCACCGCGCACTCCGCGGCTTCTCAGCCAGCCCTGGGCGGTCACCCCGCGCTCGCCTGCGCCCCGGCGGCCTTACCTCTAGGAGCCGCGCAGGAGCCGAGCTCGCGGCGGCCGCTAACGGGCCGGGGCCTGCGCCCGGGGCCCCGCCGCGCTTCCGCGCCCCACCGCGCCCCACCGCGCCCCGCGCCCACCGCGCCCCACCGCGCCCCACCGCGCCCCACCGCCTGCGCCCAACCCGGAAGCCGCCGGAGGCGCGGCCGGTCCCGCTGCCAACAAAGGGGACCGGCCCGGGGTCCCCGCGGGGCGATCTGGGAGCAGCCTCCTTCCAGACCCGGCAGATCTGCCTGAGCCGGCCGGGCAGGGCGCAGCGCGGGTGGGTGGAACCGGACTCGGCGCGCCAGGGCCGCCGTCGGGGGGACGCGGCTGCCCTCCCCGGCCAGCGTGTGGAGAGGGCGGGTCCCCGGCCCGGGGGCGCGGCGGTGGAAGGCACTGAAGCGGCGGCCGTGGCGACCCCCGGCGACCTGGGTGCTGCGTCCTGGCGAGCAAGACCAAGACCAAGAAGTAGCGCATCGTAGCGCAGAAAGCGTGGCTCTTTCGGGCCAGCGATCCGCTGCGCAGCGTCCGGGTGTGAGGTGTAGGTGGGAGAGAGAGCCGTCCAGTGAGGGCTTGCGCTGCCGCGCCTACACCCTTTCTTCAGGCTCCTCTTCCTTCTCTTCCTCTTTGCTTCCCTCCCTTTTGTCGCCGCAGCTGCCGCGAGGCTGAGAGCCGGCCGCCCGCCGCTGCGTTTCGGTGCCCAGGCCCAGAGGTGGGCGGCCACGCGGCACTAGGTGGACCCTTTTGGACATGTAGGACAAGGGGTTCCGTCTGCATTTGGGCCCTGAGGCCAGTGCCAGTGCACCCAACCCTCCCCCTCCTCTGCGCGAGCCAGCCGTTCAGACCCCACAGCCAGGAAAGTGGGAAGTTTGTCGGGCACCGCTTCTTCTGGGCCGTCATCCCTGGCGGGGGCTCCGGGACCGAAATTCTGCTGGGGGCGGCGGTGGCGACCTGGTTCCCCGCCAGGCTCCCCGCGGAAAAACGGGAGATGGGAGAGTTTGGGGCCGTGGCTTTAGAGCGTAGGCCCTTTTTTGTCCCTTAAACGCCGTATTATTGGACACAAAGGTCTTTCTGACAAAGAACGTCCAAGTGAGTGTGGGAACGGGGACTAGCAGCTTCCTGTGCCAGCGCAAAACCCTCCCCGCCTCCCCTCCCCAACCTTGGGGAACCAGCGAAGTCCACCTGCGGAGGGGTGGCCTGGGCTAGGGGGAGGTTGCGGGAGGAGAGTCTTGACAGCTGGAGGAGCTCTTGGCAGGTCGGCAAGGAAGGCGTTGTTGCGTGGACTGCACCGGATTGCAGATCTGTTTAAAACTGGGGGAGAACGTTCGGAACCGTCAGCTTGACGCGCAGCTAGAGGTAGTGAAGATGCGCTGCTGCTGCTGGCAACGCTGAAGTTTGAGGGTGTGAAATAACCTGTTAATCTTACAGCAAGAAACTCCAGCAATTTTAATCTCCTTAGGATCAGGAGACATCACCTGAGCTATTGGCCGAGCTGTGAAAGTTTAAATGAGCCTGAACTTTGACCATGATCTTGCCTTCTGCCGTTAGCAAACATCTGAGAAAATGTAAGCCAGCTTTACCTCTGATTTCTATGAATTTCTGTTTGTACTGTTCCACGTGATAAAAACCATAAAAAAGTTGTTTTTTTAAAGAACACTCAATTTAATGATGTTGTTTAAAATGACTCTAAAGCATTGTACTTGTGTTTTCTTTCCCAGGTTGATCTGGGAGAAAGGTAAAACAGTATCAGAATTGATTACGTTTGTTTGAAGTGACTTTTTTAAGCAGGCTGGGAAATGATTATGTCTATCAGCATAAATTTCATCCACTGAAGTTCATTATAACTTCCTGACAACTTTAGTAATTAAGACTGTGAGTTTTTAAAACAGCATACATGACTGCACCACCAGTCTCCCAAATTTTATTATATACATCAAATAAAAATTTTCCTATGTAATAAATCTACAATTTAGTGTTATGAGGGGTTCTGCTAAGCTTTTTAAAATTATGTTGTCCGTTGCTTTTTAAAAAAAACTTATGTTGTTAGTTCCTCAGAGTTGAGTGCTTTCCTCTCCCCTGGAGTTCTGGTGTTTTGGTCTCGAGGGAGTTTGTGTCTGAGGGTTTACTCTAGTGAAGTGTCACCCCTGTGCTGCTGAAAGAGTGTGTGTCCTCTGGCTCCTAATCTGAATTCCAGTTTACATTAGAAAGTCCATGTTTTACTGTAGCCACTTATGATGCTTAGTTTATATTGCTTAGTTTTCCATCAAGGAAAATGATATATATCTTTATTTAATCAGATTTCACTAAAGTATTTTAGTTTTTCTTGTATATTTGTTCAACTTACTGGTAGTTATTTTATGTGTTTTCTCTTTATAATAGAATTTTAGCCTTAATTTCTAAAATCAAATTAACTTAAAAACCTTCTAGTAAAATGACTACACAAGTAAATTTTAGGTTTAAATCAGACTAGGAAATGTATGGTTCATGAGGCTTGTCCTATTCTTGCCTTACCATTTGAAATGTATTTTTGATCACATTTTGTCCTCAGTACTGAAAAGAATTACTCAACAACTATTCCTCTATTTCTACATTTCTAAAATTTCCCCAAAAAATGAATTTTAAGTTTTATGAATTTAAAATAATATTTTTTATGATTGAGCATTAGAATGTGTTAAGGCAAATCAGAATTGTTTTCAATTGAAGGTATATTTTCAAGTCAACATGGATAAGACAAAGACAGTATATGGAAAAAACATTTAGAATATTTTTAGTTCAGTGAAGTATATTAAACTATGTTCTTAATGATAAATTTTAAGAAACATGAACAAAAAAGCTTTGAAAAAATTTGTTGTACTAAGATCGATCTATAAATATTCAAACTATCAGTAATTTTTATGAAGTGAGACAAGGTGACAGAAGGCATTGAAGAGTTACTGAATTTATTTGACCAACCGTTCCTGAGGCATTCTGGGCCTGAAGAATGGCAGTCATGAGGCCACAGATTTGTCCTGGGAACAGCAACTGGGTGATTCTATATGACTCTTGAAGGGCAGAGATGCTCCTTAGGAAACAATTTGGTGGATTAATTTTGACAATAATAAACTTTACATGAGGTACAGTGAATATAGTATGACTTAATCAGAAGAAACTTTTGTGGAAAGCCTGTAATCAGAAGCAGAATTTAGTTCAATCCAGGTGTTCTCATTTCTGCCCAGAGAGAACATTTTGGATACTTGTATTTGGAAAAAAAATTAAAATCTATTTGGTGAACTTCATAGAAAGTATATAGATTAATTTCTTCCTTAAATCCCTTTGTGTTCATCTGATAGTTTATAAATGTCTGTAAAGTTCTGCTTCTCTACTTTTTGGCTTCATCAGTTCACCTGGAGAAAACATAAGGTCAACTATATATTCCTCCAGGGGTGGGACACCCCCAATCACTCCCTTCCGAGATTCATTCATGAGCTTAACTTCATTCCAGGCTCTGCCATACTCCCCTCGAACCAAAGAGCAACCTATGCCAATTTTATCAGCCAGAGCCTGTGGGAGAAAACACAAGATCAACCAAGGGTGAAGAAGGAGAGGGGTGAAAGAAAAATTCTTTATTGTAAGGCCCATCTTGGGTGGAGGTGAAAAAGTAAACTCGCAAAAAAGTACTTAGAAGCTGAAAAAATGTGGAATATTGTGATAGGAGCCAATAAAATGTACAAAAGTCCCTTATCTCCCAAGATTCTATAGATTCAGAATCTCTGTAGTCCTGCTGGGAAATGACATTTTTCAGGCAGTTACACTGCATTGTATCTGCACAAGATTGATAATGTCATTGGAAAAAAAGCTGTTCCACAGACATGAAGCACTGGCACATCTATCAACCTTTCCATGCTTCTAGGCTGCTCTTTGTGGGTGATTTACAGTGGGATTGAATGGAGGCAAAGATTGGTGGTTGATTTATCCTGCGCAATGGTGACAGGTGCAATAGAGCAGGAAGAGCAGAATTGTGACTGGTTGTCATATAGGACGGAGCTCTCAACCCATGGGATCTGACACACTCTCCAGGTAGAGTGTGTGGGATTGTAGGACACCCAGCTGGTGTCAGAAAATTGCTTGGACTTGAGGAAGCCTAACCTGCTCCACACCTCAACTCCACTAAATTGCTACTAGAATAACTTTACCTTCATATTCTAGTGGATTCCAGAGACAAAAATAAAAACATCATTGTTTTTCAAAATAATTTATACTGATCTCTTCATATCAAGGTACTTTCAATCATAAAATATATTTCAACCCTGTGAAATAAATACTGCTGTATTTTCTTGAGACTAGAACTTGAGAGTAAAACTGAGGTCACATAATTTTCCCAACTGGTGACCTAATGAGAAAACAGAGGGAATCTTGTCTCCAGAGTCTGTGTTCTTAACCTCAGGGTGATACTGCCTCCTGCTGACTTGAACGAGCTCCTTATTGAGAGGGTACAAAGGCTAGACTGCAGTGAGTTGAGAAAAATGAGTAGTATGCTAAGGAGTTGTGATGACTCTGAGGTTTGACTGAGAATGAGAATGATCTATGGACAGAAACAGTATGGTAGCTTGTTGGTACAGATAGTTATGTTCAAGTTCCAGCTATAACTCTGGTTGACTTTGGGTAAATTATAAATTATTAGTTTTCTTGTGTTTAACCTTTGGCATTTTTGAGACCCTTTACAGTTATAGTTTATATGTGCCTGACACATAACTCAAAACAATAGTGGTCATGGTAATAGGAGCTATAGTTGTATACATACTGTGAAAAAAGGTTTGCATTCCTCTTTAAGTATTGTAGGCTTCATTTAGATTTTAAAGGACAAAGAGCTAATAGAAAAAAAGATTTAGACAGGAGAGTGGGAAGAATTTATAGGGCAAGAAACCCAAGGAAATAGCAAAGACTGGCATTATTCTTGCTCCAGTGACCTTCCAATTGGCCTTCCTGTCTCCAGTCTTATCCCTCCTCTGAGTGATTCCCCATTCTGTGCCTGATTCATCTTTCGAAATTATGTTAGTGCTTTCAGTAGCTATTCAGATTTTATCATCAAATGCAAAAACAAATGATAGTTTATGATCTGATCCTTTAGCCTCATACAACACCTCTCCATCCAGAAAAATTCCTCTACATTCCTCTAATGGGCCATCAACTCTCATACCCATTACTCTGTATAGAATGTTTTCTCTGTTCAGAATATTTTTGTTTTCCTAATACTCATGCAATATATAACCTTCCCCCAAAAACCTCTCCTGACATCACTTTGGAGCCCACAAGTTTGGCATGGTATACCTGGTATGCAGCATACTATCTGCATATACTCGGACCCTAGAAAAGGCCTGTCCTATAGTATTGAATGATAAATATTGAATGAATATGTTTCTAATAGTTTGGCAAATACATACATATGTATGTGTGTATGTATGTATAGATACATACCACATGTGTGTCAAAAATAAGTACATCTAAATGATAGGATTAATATTATCCTGTAACACGCTGGCAAACATCTTAAATACCTTGAAAAGCAAAGCTCGATGGTAGAAGATTCCTTTCTTTATGAGTCCAATTGGTATAACGTTGGATTTAAGTTGAAATTTTAGTTCACTTATATGAAGTTCCCAGCTGAAGACATTAAGTTTCTCTTTTGAAATTGTACCACCCATTTTTTCTGCCACATACCTGAGTCGATTACATTGAAATCAAATCAGTCAACATCTCATTTTAGATGCTTTGAATATAATTATATGTATAAAAACTCTGTATCGGGCCTCCCCTGGTGGCGCAGCGGTTGAGCGCTGGGCTACGAGGCTGCCTGCAGCCTCTGCAGCACCAGTTCGTTCCCCAGCCGCTGGCGAGGGTCCCACAAAAAAAAAAAAAAAAACAACTCTGTATCCCTTCTGTTTGCTTTACTTTTGAAAATGTATTTACTCTAAGTTAACATATGCTTATTATATTCAAGCTATCATATAAAAATGAAATGCTAACAATTCCATTCAACACAAGGAAATCAATGTCAATTTTCCCAATAGTTATAAGAAGATACAAATCATTATCACACCAAAGTTTTATCTATGCAATTTTAAAATATTATCCTCTCCTTAAAACTATTTTGAAATTTTTTTTAAAGATTTATTTATCTATGCATACAAGAATGGGGGTACAGGCCAGAGGTGCAGGAGGTGAGAGGATCCACCAGAGACAGAGTGGGGAACAGAACAGGCAGATCCACTGAAATACACTGCTGAGGGGAGCAGAGGGCCAGTCAGGAGAAGTCTGCTGCGCCATGTGGGTAGCTCCCTGGCCAGGGATCGAACTCATGCTTCGGTGGCTGCAGTTAGTTTCATGGGTTGCGTCTTAACCCCTTGCACCACCAGGGAGGCCCTTAAATGTTTTAATATAAAATGCAAGGCAGGGCCTCCCCTGGTGGAGCAGGAAGTTGAGTGCAGTGCTGTGAAGCTGTCTGCATCCTCTGCAGCCCCGGTTCCATCCCAGTCGGCCGGCGAGGGTCCCGCATGGCACGGTAGACCTCTCCTGTCTCTCCCGCTGCTCCCCTCAGCGGTATATTTCATCAGTCTGCCTGTTCTGTTCCACACTCTGTCTCTGGTGAATCCTCTCACCCTCCTGCACATCTGGCCTGTACCCCGGTTCTTGTGTAAATAAATACATTAATCTTTTAAAAAATCAATAAAATGCAAGGCATCATACTAACATGGTCCTTTTATGGAATATCACCTGAGAAATAAGAGACAGGAAATTTTTTCATGTAAAACACTCACAAATATTTTCAACTGTTTAAAATTTTTCCTTTAAACTGTATTGTTTTTAATTTAGAGAAAGACAAAATATTTATGTAACACTGAAGCTAGAGAAGAGAGGAAAAGGCAAAAAGGAAGGTGCTCACTGAAGAAGTCAGTCAACACACTTGCAAAAACCCTCTGACAGCTAAGACTACTTAGCTTGGGGCAAAGACACAAATGCAAATTTTAAAGAAAATTTCATCTTACTATATGTAGAACCAGATTTTAAAAAGCAATGCTAATAACAAAGAGAAATAAACAAAAGATAAGAGAAAGGTCTAGGCAGAGGGGAGCTGAGCTGATCCTCCTTTCTACCCTGTCAGTGTACTAATGATTGTTAAGGAACCAAAGGTATGGGGGCAAATTTGTATCTCCAGTTTGGTATGGTGTGAAGCAGCAGCAATTATTTGGAAATGATGAAAAGTATTTCTGATTGGAACGAAACCTGAGAAAATATGGCAAATGTTGAAATGAGCTAAATGAGAGTTCTGCTTGAGTCATCACTTCTCAAGGACATCAGAAAAATTTCGGTAGCCAAAAATGTTCTGATCTGCAAGCTCTGGCTGAGAAGTCAGTGGTTGTGTTTCTAGTAGTTGTCACATCCAGGTTTGATGACTGCAACTCACTTTTGTTTTTTTTTACAAATATTTAAAATTTTATTCTTAATGTTGGTCCCTACAGGAATGTTTACATATTAGGAATAAGTGTCACCTGTAGTGATGGAATTTCTGTCTCACTGCAAAACTCACTTCTTCCTAGGCCTTTGCAACCCACTGTTATGTGCAGTAGTACAAGTCCCTATGGAGACCACCACTGTTGCACCATGCAGCAGCAGCTCACCCCATGGTCAGTGTCAATCATGAAGCTAGTTTCCATTTCTAGTGATTCCTAATCTCTTACACTTATAATTGAAGTTCTCAGTCTCCTCTTAATGGCATGAGATTAAGCACTATTAAGAAGAAGGCAACTTCACTGCCTTACTCAGAGCTCTGAGTCTGCCCAACCAGTCATCTCTTAGAATACTCACACCCCCACTTTGGAGCAATGTGAAGCACAAAATATCAGACCTATAACATAACAATACAAGATGACTATTTGTATAAAAGAATATTTTTTTTAAAATGTGAGGATCCCATCTACCCAAGGAATAAATTAATTTGAAAACTTTTAATACATTCACCACAACTCAGGATCACACTGAAAGATGTTTGTAATGGCTTAGCTAGAGAAAGTAAGACAGGCATCTTTCTTTAACTCATTTCTAGCTCCTCCCTGTTTTGGCATCTAAAATCAAAATTGAGAATTTTTTCTCAATTTATTGTATTTCTGCTTCAAAGTCAGAGGTAAGGTACTGTGAAGTTCTACTTTGTTATCGTATAGTTGTCTGAAAATTGGCTAAAGATTGCAAATCACTAAAATAAAAACATTTTTCAGAAATTAAAATGTATATGTACTTGTAAATAACTTACTTTGCAAGAGTCTCAATCTGTTCCTTAATATTCGTTATGGGAAGTATTGACTTGGTCACTTCATGCACATAAGCACAGAAGTCAGGGTCACAAGGAGGTTGCCATTCTTTTTCAGGGCTTCCTTCTCCAATAACTTGGGGAACTGCTGTATACTCTTCATCCTCCTTCAATATTTCTTCTTCTTTCTTTCCTTTACCTTTCCTTTGAGAGAAAACAGCAACAATCAAAATCACAAAGTAACTACAGTGCTCTGAGTTAATCTGAGAAGCATCACAGAAATTAAGTATTTTATACCTCAACAACCCTACCATATATAGTTTCCAGAGTTTAAATGTCAATAGTAGGGTTTTATAGTTTCTATATTGTACAGGAGGGAATAATTTCCAAGATGGCTACATGATAGTTACAAAAAATCATATACTTATCTCCTGCACAACTGCTTAGTGGGTATGTAATAAACATTCATTGACTTGAAAAAAAAATATGTTGTTTCTTCTGGAAACCTATGCCAGTCTTATGTTATCTCCTGCTTTGGCTGAGACTTTCTGCAAGAAGAATATGTAACACAATTTTCATAAAAATTGCCAAAACACTGAAAAACACCAAGAGTAAAATAAGGATGACACATAATTACCATGTCATCTGCAGGAGCAAAGAGTCTTCTGAAGTTCTGGCAAATATATTTAGTTTCATATTTAGGAAAAATGGAATGTACTTTAACAGCACAGCTATTTAATTAAAAGATAATATTAATTAAAATTTCCTGAATTAGAGTTGTTAGTTAACATGTAGCTTTTTTTCTAGTAGAGATGGAAATTATTTGTGTACAATGGAAAAGATTCTCCCCAAAGATTACAGTGTATTGTGCCATAGGATGTTAACCATTTTTTATGTAAGTCATCAATCCTTTTCTAACATTCTATAATTTAATTGAATACAAATACCTAGTTCCTCAAATATTCTTTGAACCAGTATTCACATCTCACTGCTTCAGTCATTAATTAATGAATAGAAGAAAAACAATGACATGAGTTCTCATTTTAGGTAACATGAAATGTCTTTTATACTGAAGAAAATCATAAACATGAACTAGATGCATACAAAACTTATTTGAAGACTCTGAAAAGTAAGCAGTAGCTGAAGATCAGAACAGATCATCATTTGAATTACTACTCAACTGAAAGTTAATTTATCTTTTTTTCTTCCACTATCCTCCAAGCTAAGCTACGCATAGCCCAAAATCTGAAAGTGAGAATCAACACAGAGAACTCAAGGAGACTATCTATTTCTTAAGAAATAGGTATAAGCAAGAATGTAGGAAGGCCCTGTTTTCATTTTCCATTTTCTTGTGCCTCAACCCCCAAGGAATCCTGTGACAATGGTGGCAGTGGTGACACCCATATAAGAGCCTAAAACTGTTGCATACTCATTCTGTCCTTCTGCCTTTTGTCTGCAGTATGGGTTACACTCATACAGTGATGACATTAGTATAGCAGTGCAGGGTCAATCAGTTTCTGTCTTGAGGACCTAAGTAGACACCCAAGGAACCAGAAAAGATAAGGACAGCATGGAGAGGGAGGAACACAGGAAAGCAACCCTATAAAATTGCTTATGAATTCTTTTTTTTTTTTTTTAATAGAGGCATGCTTTATTTATTTGTTTGCTGGTTTGTTTGTTTTGTTTATACATGCACTGGGTACAGTCAGAAGAGCGGGAGGGTGAGAGAATTCACCAGAGCCAGAGCGGGGAGCAGAGCAGGCAGAAGGACCGAAGTACACTGCTGAGGGGAGCAGCGGGCGGCAGGAGAGGTCTGCACGCCATGTGGGACCCTCCTCTGGTGGCCGGGGAGCAGCCGGGGATCGAACCGGCGCCGCAGAGGCCGCGGGCAGCTTCGCAACCCAGCGCTCAACCGCTGCGCCACCGGGGAGGCCCAATGAATTCTAAGCTTACTCTTGAGCTACACATGCACGGTTCTCACCCAAAACACTACTACATTATAGATTTTTGATGTTGGAGCTGTGGGAAAGACCACCATCCAAGTCTCAACTGGACACTGGTTGGCTCATATGCTGAAATGATCAAATTATCGCTGCAACTGCTTTGAAAATTGGAGACATGGGCTGATTACCCACAGAACAATGAATGGAATTTAAAAAAAAAAAAACGGAATTAAAAGGATACATTCTTACTTTAAAATTTTATTTCTCCCATAATTAATGATAATATTAGTCATAACTCATAACAAAATATTATAATTTATTAATAATTACTCAACATGTGAAATCTCAACTCATCTGAAAAAAACACAATAGACACCAAAGCTGAGATGACATAGTCATAAAATGCTCCAAGGTCAAACATCTTGAAATGAAAAGAGAACTACAAAATCTTAGAAATAAACCTAAAATAAAATTTTGATGTGCAAAATACAATTACTAAAACTTAGAAATATACAGATCCATGAATAGGCAAAATGGAGATAACAGGAAAGAATACATGAATTTGAAGACAGATAAATAAAAATTATCCTCTCTGAAAATCACATAGAATAAAAGATTGACAAAACAGGGCCTCCCTGGTGGTGCAGCGGTTGAGCGCTGAGCTGCAAAGCTACTGGCAGCCTCTGCAACGCCGGTTAGATCCCCGGCTGCTGGCAAGGCTCCCACATGGTGCGCAGACCTCTCCTGCCGCCCGCTGCTCCCCTCAGCAGTGTACTTAATCACTCTGCCTGTTCTACTCTACGCTCTGGCTCTGGTGAATTCTCTCACTCTCTTGTGCCTCTGACTGTACCCAGTGCTTGTATAAATAAATAAATAAATCTTAAAAAAAAAAAAAAGATTGACTAAACCAAAAAGCTAATATTGATGTCTTCAATACCCAGAAGAATAGGAGAAAGCATGCAGTATTGAAAGAAATATTGAATAAGTTAGGGCTGAAATGATATTCTGAATTTGGTTAAAGGCATAAATCTAAATAGTCAAGAAATTTCGTGAATGTCAATAACGCAAACCAAAGAAATTCACTCCTAGATGCATCAAAATCAAACCATTAAAAACTAACAACACAGCAGATAACATCATTGTCTATTAGAAAATCTATCCCCATCCCCATAGCAAAATTCCCCCTAGAACTAACCAATGAGTTTATCAAAGTCTCAAATAACAATATGTTCTTGTCCTCAAGGAGCTGTAAGTCCAGTAGCAAAGAACCAGTAAGAAGTTAAATGAAGAAAGAGAGGGAAGGAAAGGGAAAAAGGGAAAAGGAAGATAAGTGAGCTGAGGGGAAGGAAGATGAGGGAAAGGTTTAAGGTGTCGGGGGCTGGAATATCACGAGCAGATTAGAAGTAGCCGTCAGAATAGTGAGTGACAGAGACCGACAACAGAAACTAACATTAGAGATAGAAAATAAACAGCTTTTATTGAACAAACTTTCTTTGCTCCAGTGCATATTCTTTTCTCCTTTGTCAAAGATTAGTTGACCATAAATCTGTGGGTTTATTTCTGGATTTTCTATTTGGTTCCATTGGTCTTTGTGTCTGTTCTTGTTCCAATACCATGCAGTTTTGATTATTATGGCTTTGTAATATAGTTTGAAATCTGGGAGTGTTATGCCTCCATTCCCTTCTTTTCTTCAGGAGGGCTTTGGCTATTCAGGGTTTTTGGTGGCACTATTTACAATAGCTAAGCTATGGAAACAACACAAATGTCCAAAAATAGATGACTGGATCAAGAAGATGTGGTACATACACAAAATGTGGTACATATACACATATACATATACTCAGCAATCAAAAAAGATAATTTCATGCAATTTGCAGCAACATGGATGGAGCTGGAAGAGATCATGCTCAGCAAAATAAGCCAGAAAGATAAAGAAAAATACCGGATGGTCTCACTCATAGCAGGAATTTAGAAAACCTAAATAAGGGACCAGGAAAAAGACTAATTATAATAAAGAAAAACTCAAAATCAACAAGCAACTATAAACCAGAGGCACACTATGGAGGTGGGGGGGAGGACAGGAGGGAGTAGGGTCAAAATAAGGGGGGGTGCAATTGAATGGGGAATATAATCAAAATGAAAATGCATACTTGTGCAAAAATGAAAAATGATGTGAGAATTATATAAAATAAAATATTAAAAAAAGAAAACAAAGAACAGCTCTGAGGACTGAGGAAGAGAGCAAGCACTGCTGACCCCTTAGGAGGCCTCAGCAGACAGTCACAATTTAGAATGTAGATGCTAAGTATATGTGCCAAAGACCTTCTATACCACAGCACTTACGTCTATAAGAATGAAAGGGTCATGGATTGTGGCAAGAGGTCTAAGTGGCTTTTTGAAGAATTAAGGCAAGTGTCCACAAGAGAAAAAAAAGTGTTTAAAAATATATAAACATGGGGTTGGGAGATATGAACTGGTAAAGGGAGTTAAGTATATGGTGATGGATGGAAACTAATCTTTTGGTGGGGATTATGTTGTAGTGGATACAGATGTCATTTTATGCTGTTCACCTAAAACTTGTATAATGTTTTAAACCAATGTCACCTCAATAAAAATGTATTTAAGTAATATGTAAACATGTAGAAAGTATGTGTAAATACATCAGGCATGTGACCACATAAGAATAGTTCCCATCAAGTAAGGACTTTGTCCTTTCATTCTTTCTTTCCTCTGGCTGCTTCCTGAAGGGACAGAGCAAGACTTGGAGGTGGTAAGAAAGGAGGTGGCCTGCAAGGAGAGGAGGGCCATTCTCCAGTATGTGCTGTTCACCCTGGGGAAGGGCAAAAAAGCTCAAGTTCATTAGTGACTTTGAAATGACCAACTAGAGACTACTGTTTCTGTTGTCTCTTTTTGAACTAAAGTGACTACAGGACTTCATGGTATTTGAAGTGACCCGAGTTCTCACCCTGAGGCAGGATAAATTCCCTCTAAGTAAGTTTTAAAGAGACAGGGAGAGATAAATATAAAGTTACTTTTTCAATATAATTCATGAGTCCTGTCTGGTTCCACATACTGATTCCACAAGGAGAGCTTCCTATTTAAAAGCTAACCCATATTTTCACCAACTTTGTTGCATAATTAAAACAATGTGATTATAGTTTGAGGAATATGTAACACATTTCCTACCTAGATCCTCTTTCTTTGATGGTACTTTTGCTAGAAGCAGTATTTCGTCCAGGAGCAGGTTCCGATTTCTCTTCTGAGAGAGATCTAAATCCAGTACTAAAATAATAACTATTTTTTCTTATCATTTGAGGAAAAAACACAACCAATTTCAATTATAAGAAAAATAATAATACATTACATTTACAAGGTATTTAATAATCTACAAGGCATTTGCAATATTGATTATGGATTTTGATTCCTTTCACTATTACAAAGAAGGGCAACAGGTAAGAGTCCGTCTACAGAAGAAGAAACTAAGCCTGCTCCTAGACACAAAATCATGTAGGTCCATAGCAATGTGTGACAATGACATGTGTCATTGTAGATGCACAGCAGGCAGAATGGAAGCTAGTTTTCCTGTCTACCATTTCCAAGATCTTTTCCACAGTAATTTCAAAAGCATTTGTGAAATTATATTACTATTAGAAGATTTGGAATTAAGTTGCCAAAATCTAACTTTTTTTAACTCCCAAATTTGGGGAAGAAATTTTTTTTTCTTTTTTTAAATTTTTTTTAGTTTTATCTCCTCTATTCAATTGTCACCTTTATTTTTTTATTTTAACATTTATCATTTTTAAAATTTTTTAGACAATATTTGCTTCCTCCCACCCCCTCAGACTGAGTCCCCATAGAATTTCTGGGGAAGAAATTTGAGAATAGACAAAATATCATTCTCTTACATGGACTTATCTTTACTTGTTCTCCTTAAAGATGAAGAAGAAACACTTGGTCCATAACCAATGTCTGATGGCTTATCTTCCTTGGATAGAGGTGGAGAACTAAAATTTTACATATTTAAAATTATGTTCAGAAAGAATGATTTGTTAGTATTGGCTTTGTACTACAAAACATTTTTTAATGTTTTGAAGCTGATTTTTTTACAGTAACATATTTTTAAAGGATAAAGGAGAGATTAAGATAAGATCCAAGTCATATAATAAAGCTTTTTGTGAGCTTAAAAAGCAAATATTTTTATGAAATATGTCATTAAATATATTATACAGATGTAATGGTATATATGTCCATTTTAAAGAAGAATGTTTTCATTGTTAGCTCAATTATTTATTTCTTATTATATTAAGAAAAACCATCAGGCAGTAGTTGCATACCTGCCTGTGCAAGTTCTGGAAACTTGCAAACCCATTTCACCTTAGTTTGCTCCAATCTATATTTTCTTCATTTCCTTCATGTTACCAGTGATTAAGATGTCTTGATTACAGAAATACATAGGAAATTGACTGGTAATATGGGGTCAAAGGTAAAACCAAGGTGGCAGTTATTCCATAGTCTTTACTATGGCAGGTAATGGGTTTACAGACTGGCGCTTACTTTCATGGTTGTGATATATACAGGGGAAAGGAAATACCATGCTGGGTATTTTTATTCACATGATGATGGACAAACAAAAAAGTATGTGCTTCCCTGCATCCCTCTTCCCTCCAAAGACTCACACATCAGAAGGTTTACTGTTAATTAAGAGTATAGCACGCAGACCACTTGGTTCTTGCAAGCAGAGTTTCTTCAAAGGCAAAAGCTTGGTGCCACGATTTATCTGTAGATAATTTAAGAATTTATAAGTAATATCTGTGTGAGGCATATTTAAAAAAATAAATATTGATAGCATATGTTCTCAACTGTTTGAGTTGTCTAATCTCTCGTTCTCTCTTTCTCTCTCTCTCTCTCTCTCTCTCTCTCTCTCTCACTCACACACACACACACACACACACACACACACACACACTTAGAAAGAGAAGTCTGACATCTGTGGAACTCTTGCCTTTGGCAGAGTTTGGCAGGATATGTTCTTCTAGTTTCCCACAACCTTTATTGCTGTTTGACACCCCAACTGCCAGCTTAAGACCTGAAAGTAGTTAAATCCATCTATATATTAATACGTACTTTATTGCCTGTAAAAGTAACTAATTACCAAACAATTGTGAGACTGTCTAAAAACAGGCTAGACAAAGTCCTGCAGTGACAATTCTATCAGCCTGATGAACAGGGCTAGATCAGAGCACAGTCTGAGGTCTTTTCCAGTCAATTTACAGTTAGATACCTCTTTTATCCAAGGTACTTTTCCTAATCATTTTAAAGTAAGATCGATTATGACACTCTGCCCAGAATTCTGCCATAGTTTCCAGCTTCATTCAGAGTAAAGGCCAAGATCCTTCCAAGTTCTACAAGACTTCTCTTTCCTTCTCTGACAGAGTTGCCATTCTTCTGCCCTTCAGTTCATTCAGCTCCAGCTATACTGAATTTGCTGTTGCTTCCATATGTCAAACATGTTTATATCTTATATATTCTGCACTAGTAGTTTCCTCTGCTAAAAAGCTCTTCCCCCTCTTCCAAATACTTCAATCCTTTAGGATTTTGCTCACATAGTACCCTCTCTGCAAGGTCTAACTGATCACATTGTCTAAAATCACAACTATCCTCCCCAGCACTATAAAGCCTCCTAAACTGCTTCTGCTCTATTCTCTCCACCCGCAGATCTTATTTTAGACCTGTGATATAAGGAATTTATTCATTGTGTTTCCTCTCACTGGCACCATGGGTGTAGAGGTCATTTTCTTTTTGTTTACTGACATATTCAAAGCCTATAATATTAAAATCAATATTTACTGAATAAATGAATTAGAGTATTGTCTATAAAGGAAATTGTCTCATTTTTTAAAAACTTGTGGACAGATTTTGTCACAGTTTGATCTGATCCATGGTCATATCTTCTGATTTATTTTTCAGTTTTTATGCCCTTTTCCTCATTTTCCTTAAAGCACCTTTTGCACTAATGTATCACTTCTTTTGAAATTACTTATCATTGAACAAAATAGACTTTCTTAGAGCAATGATTTCTCAGTGGTTGCTGTGTATGTTAGGGGCATGGTGGTGGTGGTGGTACTTGGGGAAAGCAGAAGGAAGACCTAAAATCTTAAGCTAAAGGAACCCAAAATCAATTTGCCGTGAGACCCCCTAGACCACACAAGAAGCTGTCATGATTCAACCTCTCTGGCATCCCTTTTAAAACTTGTTTTTCAAAGATGCAGTAATGCTAAACTGCAGGTTAAGCATGCTTATATGGATAACACCCTGTCCTTAGAGGACCTTTCATCCTGGACAGAACGAAGAGCATCAGAAGGACAATGTGTCGACTCAGAAGTGAAAGCCCCAACAATGAGAAAAATCCAGTGGAAGGACCAAGATCTCTACTTATGGATTAAATTGGAATGGACCAATTATAATTTGCAATTCTCCATCCTTCCTGTTCCTAACTCAAATCATAATACTTAAAAAGCCCCTGTCTGATGGTATTACTTATAAATGGAATATAGAAAAACTGAAAGGAATAATTAAAGACAGATTTAAAAAACGAACCCTATTAAAATTGATTATAGAAGTTAGGAACTCATAGGGGGAGGGGAGGAAATGGGTGAGAGCCAGGTAGGGAGCACAATGGACTAAGGTGGTGAATCACAGGTGCTTTTGTGGTGGGTACACTATGGCAGTAACACTTGTGGGGGTGAGGGATATACTCCCAAATTTCAAACAACAATATAAACCAACATTACCTCAATAAAAAAATGTAAAAATAATTTTAAAAGTCCCTGTCTGCTTGTGACTAGGGAAGCACACATCCTCACATCCTCCCTGATGTGAGGAGGTGATAGTAACACTTAAAACCTTTTGAAGAATTCAGTTTGGCCTAAATTGGGATATGTGGCTATTTAAATTTCTCCCCATTCTAATGATGGCTATTGGTTTCCAGAAGAAGTAGAAAATGATTTCTTATTTATTTATTTCTTATTTTTTATTTTTATATTCCCCATACAATTGCAACCCCCTTATTTTGGCCCTGATCCCTCCTTTCCCCGCCCCCCACCCCTCATAGAGTGTCTCTGGTTCAGAATTGTTTGTTGATTTTGATTTTTTTTCTTTTTTATAGTTATTCTTTTTCCTGGTCCCTTATTTAAGTTTTCTAGATTCCTGTTATGAGTGAGACCATCCACTATTTTTCTTTTTCTTTCTGGCTTATTTCGCTGATCATGATCCCTTCCAGCTTCATCCATGTTGCTGCAAATTGCATGTGTTTATCTTTTTTGATTGCTGAGTAATATTCCATTGTGTATATGCACCACATCTTCTTGATCCAGTCATCTATTTTTGGGCATTTGGGTTGTTTCCAAAGCTTAGCTATTGTAAATAGTGCTGCTATAAACATAGGGGTGCAGGTGCTCTTTGGAATTAATGTTTCTGTGTCCTTTGGGTAAATACCTAGGAGTGGAGTTGCTGGATCATATGGAAGCTCTATCTTTAGCAGATTGAGGAATCTCCACACAGCTTTCCATAGTGGATGGACCAGTTTGCACTCCCACCAGCAGTGCAGGAGAGTTCCTTTCTCTCCATATCCTCGCCAACATAAAATAATATTCTTAAAATAACATTTTAAATAAGTATTATAACTT
Source organism: Talpa occidentalis (assembly GCF_014898055.3). Classification (NCBI taxonomy): domain Eukaryota; kingdom Metazoa; phylum Chordata; class Mammalia; order Eulipotyphla; family Talpidae; genus Talpa; species Talpa occidentalis. The sequence continues at coordinate 68,348,745 of NW_023601433.1, read as the reverse complement.
GATTAATTTCATCAAACTGTAATTAATAAATTGAAAAATCTATACTTCTATCCTCATTACTAAAATTGAAAATTAGAATTAACAGAACCCTAACAGTGAAAATGCGTCATCTTTTATATTTTCTCTAACATTTGAGACTAGCAATAGCAAGCTGACTTAATTGTAAATAATCATATTCCAGTTTAAATTTTACATAAAAGCAAAACGTGGGCCTCCCTTGTGGCGCAAGGGGTTAAGCACCACACTATGAAGCAATCCACAGCCTCTGCAGCATGAGTTCCATCCCTGGCTGGCCAGGGAGCTATCCACATGGTGCAGCAGACCTCTCCTGACTCACCCACTGCTCCCCTCAGTAGTGTATTTCAATGGATCTGCCTGTTCTGCTCCCCACTCTGTCTCTGGTGAATCCCCACACAAACACCTCTGGCCTCTACCCCCGCTCGTGTACGCATAAATAAATAAATCTTAAAAAAAAAAAAAAGCAAAATGTTATAGCAGACAAAATGAATAATGAAGTTCTGACTCCCATGTTTTTGTCTATAAAAATATAAATTATGTTAGCTGGTTATAAAGTTGCAATGTAATGGCACCATGATAAAAGAAGTAATTATCATACACACCGAAATATAATTTGGTGCTGCCACTTACCTGACCACAATCATAGAATCCATCACTAATTATATCACTTGATGACAAATAGCCCATCTGGCTATATTTCATGGGCAGGTTGTTGTTGAGCAATTTGTTATAAGCTGCTTCACTGAATTTATTTTTTCGAGTTACTGAAAGATTAATTTCTTCAAGGATATCTAAAGCCCTGTCAATAAAAGCAAACAGTATTATTTGCTTTTTACAAGCAACCCAACATTAAATTGTCATTTATATATACAGCTAAAATTCTCAATGAAGGATTAAGATGGGAAGTTTACAAGCCATACCTGAATCTTTTAGATAAACTCATACTAACAGAATCATGAAAACAAATCATTCAATTTGGGGAACATAAATGCCATATATAAGTCATATTAAAGCTTTCAGAAAAAAAAAGCTCTTCATTTGAAGCAGAAGTATTAGACTCCAACATTTTCAGCTAATCAGGCAATATAGATAAAGAATAAAAAATGGTTAGAAATAGAATAAACCTGTCTGTGGACACTTAACAATGTTTTCTGACTTGCTAGAGGCAACTAATTCATCGGCTGCTGGGAAGGAGAAGGAATTTGGTGGGGGTGAAATGCTGATGAAATTCTGATAAAAAGTTTTGGGTGGGGAGGAGAAAAATGACACTCACATGGATCACCTATTTTATTTTAGCTTTGAAAGCTGAGACACAAATAGGATTGTGTTTAGCAACAGCATAAGAAAGTGAAAGAGAAGCATTTATCAAGATGAAAAACGTGACGAGGTGGGTAAGGCAGGTAAAAGGGGCCAATTGTGTGCTGGATGATGGAAATTGGTCTTTGGGTGGTGAAGATCACGTCCTATGCATAGATGTTCAGTTGTAATGCTGTACACTAAACAGCTATAGAATGTTATAAACTAAGTTACTTCAATATTTTTATTACGAATTTTTTGAATAAATATAAAATTTTACAAATGTTTTCAAGATTAAAAAGTGTAAAAGGAAATATTGAAGGGGTGGAAGAGAGGAAAGGTGTGAAAACTTCTCCCCTCAGGCAGGCCCTTCAGAGGGAAGACCCTGTGCTGTGACACAGCCCAAGAGCGCGTGCTGACCCTTTTTGAAATTCCTTGTGCCTGAAGCACCTGCTGCTTAATTGTCTGCTCTTCATCTAATTCTGGAACTTGGCACAGTATCCACTTACCCAAGCTGGAAAAATTCAGCGGCCATCAATTCATCGCCGGCGCAGACCATCACAGCCCAGCTCGCATGCCTTCGGACTTCGTTATTCTTAGAACGCAGGAGCTCTACCAGGGGTTCCAGCCCCCCTAAATTTCTTAACTGAAAGTAGAAACCAAAATGATATGCATTAAAAGTGCAGAATGTAAACCTTTGTGTTTTAAAATATTTCATTATTTGATTGTCAAAAGGGTTTAACTATTTAGACATATTTTAGGATGTGTCCATATTGAGATTTACTAAACTCAGTTTTGGGAGGAGAAATCTATGCAAGTCCTTACAGAAAGGAGCCCAGTTTTTGGTTGAAAATCAAGAGGCTAAAGTAAAATAAACAAGGGAGGTGACCATGACCTTTGCAAGATAGATCTCCCCAAGATGTTCAGAACGGGGCTTCTTAGTCATGTCACCTTGGTCTGTGGCTTATTTTGAGTTAAGGTCAATCAAGGTCATGTAGACTCAAGAGAAACAATTACCATTTGTCTACCTAGAAAAATGAAGATTATGAGTATTACCCAGATTTTGAGTTTTCTCCAGAAACAACTCTTCTATCAGAGAAAGCAATTATAAGCAAGGCAAACATCTAGTTACAAGGCATCTGGTGTTTTATCATGAGCCCCCTTCCTCTCTCCTGGAAGCACCAGGCCCCTATCCCACTTATTAGCTCAGAATAAAAACCCTTAGTTTCTTCTTTTAACTTTAGAATTATACCAATGTAGACTGTCTCTCTCTTTCTCTCTCTCTATATATAAATATATGTATATGTGTATACATAAATATACATTAATATATAAATATATAAATATTTATATATATAAGTTACTTAAATATTTTTAATTACAAATTTTTGAATAAATATAAAATTTTATAAATGTGTATATATAATTATATATATAATTTTATATTGTATATATACAAATATATACAAACATATATAATTATATATACAAATGTATATATAAAATATAAAATTTTACAAACGTATATATAGATAAACAAATATATATACAGACCTATATATAGATATGCAATTTGTTCTTTTTTCCTACTAATCTGCCTTATGTTAATTTAATTACTAGACCAATCCTGGAAGAACATTAAATGGCAGAGGAAAATTTCCCTTCTGTTCCTTCACATTACATGGGCTAGAGCTGAGCAGAGAACTTATCTTCTCACTGCCCGCAAGTGGGATGTGCTATGTTCATGCACTCTGCTCCTCAACATTGAGTGTTCATTTGACCGGTATATAGTATAATCATCTCCCCAAAGATGTCCTTGTTACTGTAAAGGCTTCTGCAGATGAAATTAAGTTAAAATTGAGATGAAAATCTTGGTTATTGTGTGTTCCAAATATAATCACAAGAATCTTAGGGAGAACAGGAGTACAGGCAGAGAAAGCAGACATACAGAAGATGACAAAATGAATCACTTATATGATGGAAGAAGCAGGTGGATGATAAAATCTTGAAAGGAATAAGAAGTAGATTTATTTCCCCCTAAAGTCGCCAGAAGGAATACAACTTTGCCAAAACCTTGATTTTAAACCATAACCCATTTTCAGACTTCTGACCTCCCAAATTCTTGGATAATAGATTTGTATTGCTTTAATCCACTACATTGTGGTAATTTGTTACGGCATCAACAAGAAACTAATAAAATCCTTAAGACCGGACAAGGAGAACCAATGCAGGCAGGTATCACCCATGTCAATGGAGACTGTACCGTATCAGTAGTTTAGCCAAAGCAATACTGAAGCAATTCCTTAGAAAAAGACCCACTTTTGTTGCCTTGTACAGTGTTTTCTCTTCCTTTCTCCAAGCAGTCAAAATGAGAATAATAATAACATTAAGAGAATTGAGCAGAACTACATTAACCATATTACTGAAATTATTCCAATCAGAAAGAGCAAAAAAAGATTGGACAGGATTCTCTTCTCATTGTCTGAAATGCACTACTATAGTATCTGTGCCTGGAGGACAAAAAGAATATTATATCTTTATTTCTGAGTATAATACAGAGAGCACTCTAACTAAATGTATTCTTTTGGCAAAGATCTAATTCATGTATTAGTCCCTCCATTTATTCACTTATCCACTTATTAACTGTTTACTATGCAAACACTATATTATGCAAGGTAATTATTCATGACACGCCACAAAGGAAAAACTTCAATTCCATTCCCTAAAGTCTTAAGTGGTTTATGGTTTTTCAGAGACCATATATTTCAAAAAAGAGAACACAGGAGGCGTATAGAGAGGAAGATGCAGCCAATTTTGAGGGCTGAAGAAAGGCCTCAAGGAAGATAGAATGACTGAGTTGTGTTTGGGAGGAGAACAAAAGTAGACTAGCTTTCCAAGGTAAGAAATCAAGGAGGTATAAATGAGAGAAGGGAGCACACTGGCAGAAGTACAAACAGTATGATATTTCTGGAGTGTAGTGTTCACCTGGGAAGAAACTTTGGGCTTAGGGAGGGAGGGTCAGGCCATTGAATAACAGCCTAAGAAGTTTACCATTGACCTTGAGGCACTGGCACACAACAGGGCACATATAATGTGATGAGGTCCATCTATTTGAAAGCTCAGTCAGAGGGCAGTGTGGGGAGGAATGCAGCAGAATCGTCTACAATATTCCAGGAAACAGATGGACTACTCTGCAAGATACATGAAACAAGTCATTGTTTATCACTGTCTGTTCAAGGCCTAGTGTAGTTCCTGCCACATAGCACTTGGTAAATAAATACTTGTTTGACGTGCTCACTACCTTAATGGATGAATACAAGTAAACTGAGCCAATGGGAACAAGAAAGAGGAACAGAGTAGATCCCTAAGAGTTAGAAAAGACTTGGTAGTTGTCTGAGCACATAGCACATCATGAGAGCTCAGGACTCAAGGAGATGTAGTCTCATATTGCTGATCTACCACTTACCAGCTCTGCTTAAACACATTATTTCTTCAAGCTTCAATTTCATCTGTAAATACATGGGGATACAGACATACTTTTTCAAGTGGGCTTAATGCATATAAAACACAGTACTTGGCACACAATAGGAATCCAGTAACTATCAACTATTGTAATTTATATTGGGGAGACTTGAAACAAAGTTTTAGGATGGTTGAATGGTGCCACAGTGACGAGTACATAAGAGAAATGCAAAAGGGGAAGGGATGTTTGTAGGTTTATAGTAAATCTTTTTTTTAATATTTATTTATTTATTTATACAAGAACCGGGGTACAGGCCAGATGCTCAGGAGGGTGAGAGGATTCACCAGACAGAGCAGGGAATAGAACAGGCAGACTGATGAAATACACTGTTGAGGGGAGCAGCGGGTGAGACAAGAGAGGTCTGCCGAGCCATGTGGGACCCTCGCCAGCCGGCCGGGATTGAACTGTGTGCTGCAGAGGCTGCAGACAGCTCCACAGCGCTGTGCTCAAGCGCCTGCACCACCAGGGGAGGCCCTATAGTAAATTTTTATGAATAGAACCAAACATACTTCTATACATTGAATTTGTAAAAAATGCAATTCTGTGTTTCAAAATTTTGAAATATAAGAAAAGCACAATAGTATGTGGAAGCCATGTGTATAATTTAAAGACTCAAAATAAAAGGCACACCTTTGCCTACCACCCAACTTTAAAAAATGGCACATTTCAGTGACTTGAATGCTTGTGTGCTCTTCTTAATTACATCTACCTCCTTAAGTCCCCTGATAATCAATGATTACCTTGAATTAGGGGTTCATCATTCTCTCATTTTCCTTTATGGGTTCTAACTTATATACATATATGCCTATACAACATACTACTTAGTTCTGTATATTTTTGAATTTAAAGTAAATGCAATCATCATTATATATTCTTCTGCACTTGTTTTTGCTTACTTAGCATTATGCTTGTTGAGATACATCTTTGAATCAGTAACTATAGTTCATTTTCACTGATGTGAGATTCTATTTTATCAATAAGCACAAATTCTGTACCCAGTCTCTTAACCATTGGACAACTGGTTTGTTTCCAGGTGTGTAGAAATTATAAAAATTCTTCCCAGAGCACAGCGGCAAGAGACTTGATAGATTGCAGGGTTACAGGGTATGCTACAGGGTTTGCCACATAATGCCAGGTGGTTTTGCAAAATGCTACACCCAATCATAAAGGACTTAAAAACCAGGTTGGTTCAAACACTTGAAACTGTTTCTAAATGATCCACCAATAAGTGTGGCCTGGGAACATGAGAGAATCCATGTTCCTAGAATTCTCACCTCTGTCCGGGCCTCAAAGTCGCAGGCTGTGGCAGCGACAGCCAGAGCCGCCTTGCTCTGCACAACGGTGTTGGCAGAACGCAGAGGGCCGAGAAGGGCCTCCATGATCCCCCGGGTCTGCATGTGCACGCGCAGAGGCTCCTGCGTGGCCATGTTGGTTAAGGCGGTGGCCGCGTTGGCAATCGCTCCGTCTCGGTTGCTGGCCAGGATATTTATTAATGGGCCGATTCCATCAGCTTCTGCGACAGCACTGGGTACACGAAGGGGAAGTGAAAATATCTTGGAGCATATGACAAAGTCTATAAAGAAGTGAGTACATAAGGGGCCTCCCTGGTGGCGCAAGGGATTAAGACGCAACCTATGAACCTATCCACAGCCACTGCAGCACGAGTTCCATTCCCACCCAGGGAGCTATCCACATGTCTCTGGTGAATCCTCTCACCACACCCCCGCATCTCTGGCCTGCAACCCAGTTCTTGTATGCATAAATAAATAAATCTTAAAAAAAAAAAAGAAATGAGTACATGAATTAATTTTAAAGATTTATTTATTTATCTATACAAGCACTGGGTACAGTCAGAAGCGCAGGAAGGTGAGAGAACTCACCAGAGCCAGAGCAGGGAGCAGAACAGGCAGACTGACGAAATACACTGCTGAGGGGAGCAGTGGGTACAGCAGGAGAGGTCTGTTGCGTCATGTGGGACCCTCGCCCGTGGACGGGGATCGAGACAGTGCTGCAGAGGCTGCGGGCAGCTTCGCAGCCCAGCACTCAACCACTGCGCCACCAGGGGAGGCTCATGAATTAATTTTAGAAGTAAATTAAATTAGCCTCAGTGAGATGGATCCAGAATTAAAAGAAATCTGAGAAAATGTCAAGTAAGAGAAAATTGTTAAAATCCTTTTGTACTTTTACAGCTTTTGGTTATAGAAAAATGTATGATTACTTATTAGAAACCCTATATAGGACCTCCCTGGTGGTGCAAGGGGTTAAGGGCTGCACTATGATGTGGTCCGCAGCCTCTGCAGCACGAGTTCGATCCCTGGCTGGCGGGGAAGCAGCCCACATGGCGCAGCAGACCTCTCCTTGCTCACCCGCTGCTCCCCTCAGCAGTGTGCTTAGGTAGATCTGCCTGTTCTGTTCCCCACTCTGTCTCTGGTGAATCCTCTCACCCCCCTCCCCTCGCATCTCTGGCCTGTACCCCAGCTCTTGTATGCATAAATAAAAATCTTAAAAAAAAAGAAATCCTATGTAGTTTTTCTTTTATAAACTCAGTGATATTTACAAAATGAGAAAATTCTATTCAAAGAAAGTCTACTAAAATATTCCTTTAAAAATAAAATAAAATAAAATATTCCTAACCAAAATAAAATATTCCTAAACAAATTTAAATAGGAAGAATGAGTGAGCATGAGAACATAAAATTCTCCTGCCCATCATCCTCTTTTTCAAATGAGGCTGTTGATTGTAAGCTGAGGTTAATACATTTGAAACTAGAATATCATTTTGGAGGTGGTGTTGCTTTTACAAATCAAACATCAAAGATCAACGTCATAATATTGACATGAACAGACAGTTTACTAATTTAGGCATATTCAGTTGTTGTATTTCCCATTTCCGGCACAAAAGGAGTATAGCCATTCATGAATTTATTAATATTTTTCACAATTATATGTCTTTTAAGTACACTATATGTCCCATATTCTGTGCTTTGTAAAAAAAAAAGTTGATATAAGAATAAACATTTTTAATAATAATTTTAACAAGTGAAGACGATTTGCTTATGTTCTGTAAAACTTGGATCTACTTCAAATTAGAAATGTTTCAAGGAATAAAACCCTTAGAGCATCTTTGTTTTAAAGGAATACCCCAAATTATGTGCTAAAAACTTATGTAAATCATCATGATAACAGAGGAAATCAAGACAATTGGAATTTGAGACTCCAGTAATTTGGACCTCTCTTCATCTTTACATTTAGGATCTTATTAAAAACCAAAACACTTGGTAGATTTTCATCACTGTAAACAATGCTTTGGCTAAATCGCACAATTCCTTTGTCATTTAGTGGTTTTTTTTTCATTGACAATCTTCACTTGTAAAAAAATGTCTCGGACAGTTAAAGAGTATACAATAGAGGTACTTCAATGGCATGCATGTCAGAAACCAAAGTATTTTAGGTAAATGCATACCTAAATATCAGGAGCTTTGTGTTTTTGTGAACCAGAAAGTTTTGGGGGAAATTTAAGTATACAGAAACAGAGTCTGTCATTTGAACTAAAGAGAAGAATTAAAATTATTTTAAAAAATAGGTACTGGAGATCCAAGAATTTTCATCATGTATATTTCTGCTCAAGACCTTTCTGCTGGGGTTTCGGCTGCTTCCTTCTCCAGTACAATGGCATATCTGGCCTTGGTTCACTTCTGTTTCTACCTCTTGCTTTTTCATTGCTCTTTATGGAGGTAGTAAAGCAAAGTACTTAAAAGAATATAGCTGTTTTAAAAAGCAAAGTTTCTAGTGCACAGTGGAACAGAGCTTTTACTAAATTGAACATAACTGCCAACATCAAAAGGCAAACCCTACATGCACAGCTGGGAGCACAACTTGCATCATATACATGTCTGCTGTGGGTCTCTGTGTGCAGCTCTCATTAAGTATAAAAAGCACAACTGAGGCTAAATTAACAATGTGAAAAAATCAAGCTATGTTCTTGGCTTAAAAAACTAATTTCATTTAAAGAAAGAGTGCAGAATTTGTATATTTTTCAAAGAAATACATTAATTTTATGTCTTTTAAACCCAAAATATTCTATTTTATTTTTCCCTGTATCTAATATATACACAAGCTGAGGCCTGTCATTTATAAAACATATTTCTGCTTCCTGATTAGTGTAGCATTATCCAAATGAATGGGACAGAAGTCAAACTGCTTTGCTACGAAATGCAGAATTAGAGGGACATATGTCATCACAATAACCTGAAAATATTTTCTGTTATTTACTACCATTAGCCTGCATTCATATGGAATTAAATCAAGTTTAAAATATAATCTGAAAAAAAAACCAAACCTAAAAACCAAACATGGGAATGTATAAAAACATCTGCTTATTCCATTTGACGTATGTAAACAGAAGTGAGGTTTGACATGTCATGTGTATCCAATTTATCACAAAGTCCTATTTTCCTCCTTCATACTTCTATTTCCCTTTTTCTCCATATCCATTTCACCCACCAAATCCAAACCAGCACCCTCTCTTGTGGACTGATACACTCTCCTAACACGTCTCTCCTCTCTTTTAATCCTTTCTCCATCTTACAACAAAACTGAGTTTTAAAATAATGAATGTAATCATGTTTATCTCCTATTTGAAACTTCCATGGTTTCCCATTGCTCAGGATGAAACCCAAATTTCTCCCATGGCGTCCAAGGCCCTGTGAGAGTGGACCCCGCCTCCCTTACCAGCCCTACCAGCCCCACCAGCTCCACCACCACCTACTTCCTGTCTTCAATGTTGAGGCCTCACTGGTGACCTCGCTGTCTCACCTCAGCGCCTCCCCTGTGCTGTTCTACTTCCTGATACCTCTTCCCCTTGGATAAATTCCATTCAGCTTTCAAGGTCTGGTACAAATATCTCTCCCTCAAGGAAGCATACTTTCACCCCAAAACTGAGTCAGGGCTCTACTTTTCATGAGCTCAGAGCAGTCCTTTGCTAAACATATATGTTTTTTCTTGTCTTTTTAAAAATAATGTTTTGGCACAAATGTTCACAGTCAGACAACAGTAATAAACTTAAATACTTCATAGCATTTGTATGGAAAGGAAAGGAATTCAACATAATTTTTATTGTATATCTCCAAGAATACTGTTAAGCAGAAATTCAATTGCACAGATAGTGTCTATTTACAACTCACTGAAAATACTCGGCTAATTCATGTCTGTGCTCTTGGATCAGCTGTCTCCCACCTCCATCACTTCTCTAATTATGGGAAGTAATTTCTATAGGGAGCTGAAGAAATGAAAGTTTGCTCTGTAGACAACCTCTTAGCAATATGAGTGTCATATTGGTTGTATCCGTCAGAATTTGGTCCTTGCTGCAGTTTGGAGATTCACATATAGCTCATCTGTAGAGCTGGTTACGTGATTCAAGGGTGACCTTGGGCAGCACATCAATCTGTTTAACGGAGCCCACACACAGGGTAATATGTGGGACTTGGGGGAGCAGATGGCAATGTTGGCAACCAGAACCTTGTTTGTTAGCAGTGATTATGACCATTCCCCTCAGAATGACTTTTCATGTCTCTGTGAGGTCTGTCACACCAAGGAAGGCATGTTGGTGGCAGGCGCCCTGCAAGTGGTCAGGGAGGTACAATCAGCCGACTCAGGGTTGGCCAGCCTTAGAATTACGTAGGCTCCAGGGAATTCTAAGCAGGTGTGGGGGCAGAGGACCTTGTCCTTTATGATAAACAGGCTGGTTACCACAGCCAGATTTGGGATACTGGGAACAGGATTCCTGACTCTCATTCCACTCACTTTTTCTACAAAGATAATGATCCAAGAAGATGAGTGCGCTCATTAAATTGATCCCTTTCTGAGTCTAAAATAACTACTATCCCACTGCTACCCCACAGGTGCAGATGCCTGAGATATGTGGCCCCAAATGCTGGATGAACTCCAGAATTGACCAAAAACAGGCAGAGAATTTTTTTCTTTTAAGAAACTTGTCAGTAAAAAGGGAGAGAATTGCAATTACTTTGAGGCAAATGCTTACAATGAAGAGTTCAAGTAACATAACTATAATAGTAAAACTCAGTCTTTTAAATAGACACATGAAGTATTGCATAACATAGCAAAATAAAAATGTTTAAAATTACGTGAAACCAAATTGTTACTGCCATATTGATGTGCTTGGAAGGCTTGACTTTGAGACTTTCAGAATATGCTCTGATGCTATAGTAGCTGTGACAACACAGTTTCTCAAGAGAGAGTTGCCAGTTGCTGGGAAATGCTCATGCAGCTGGCCCACACACTGCATGCCAGGCTTTGCTCTCAGTCAGGAGGCAGGCAGGCAGGGTCTAAGGGACAAACGTGATTGTCCTGCAGGTTGTCCTGCAGGAATCCATGTTGGATTCCTTATTGGATTCCTTATTGTCCTGTCCCAAAACAACACTTCCATACATGCCACCCTCCATTTAAGAAGCTTGAAAGCTCTGTACAGCACATGCAGTTTCAGTTACCCACCATCAACCATGGCCTGAAAATATCACATATAATATCAAAAAATCATGGAAAATGACTTAGCCACAAATGAGTAAAAACAGAATTTATACATGCTTTAAGTACTACTTTCAAATTGAGAGAGAAATCACACAATTTTCCTCTGAAAATCAATAAAATTGGTAATTAAACCTAAACAAGATACCAGAACTTTAAAAGGAGGTTCTGCTATGTCAGGTCTCTGTTTTCTAGGTAATAAAGCAGCATGGAATTCTTTCTATATGAACATTTCATGGTTTCATATTCACCTAGATTGACAAAACTGGTGACTAAAGAGATTCACATTAATTCACATGAAGGTAGACTATGGAGCAATGGACCCAAACTTGGGGTGTACAATCAAATTTTTTAATTGAAAAATCTATTCTATGTATGACTCTACTTATTTCTTCAAATTCACTATGATTTTCAAATCCACTAACATTTCCAATCAAGTAAAATCTATGTTTACAACAAATTCCATCAGGCAGAGAAGGAATCCAGGCTTTCACAGATGGAACTGATATGTATCCACTCAGTAAACTTGGATGGAAATAATTCAAGAATAATACTTAAGTTTACCATGAAGACTCTTCTAGTCTTTTATTTATCGATTTTTGAAGTTTTTTAAAGTAGCAAACAGCACTTTAAATAAGTTCTATGAGGTATCATATTTAATACAGATTTGAAACATCCTAATACAAAACTGAAATTACAAAAAGATTTTGAAACTGCCTCAAGTTATCTTGCAGGATGCTTATACTGTGATCATTCTAATCCCGAGGGTGGAGCATCTTACAACAAACTGATAAAAATAAGAGGTTTAAAATAAACTCTTTTCTGTTGTATAAAGGAAAAGAGCAAGAAAATCAATTCTAGAGTAACTTCATTATTAATTAGATTTATGAATTTATGTTGCCCACAAATGTTATATTTATGCTATGTAGATATATAGCCCAGCAGATATTCAGACACCACAGCCATAAATATGTCACAATGTTTTGAAACCACTGCAACTTGAAAAGGGACAAAGATAAAACCCAAGTGTGCACATTTGACAGTATAATTTTATGTCTAAAAACATTATGATGGAATGTTTTCCAGATCACAATCTTTAAATGTTTCAAAATAATATTGTAAACACACTGAAGAGTGTTTCAAATTCAATTAGTGTTTCACTAAAATATGCAGCAATCTTTCCCTTACCTTTTTTGCCCCTCCCCCACCTTCCTTCTGAAGGGCCACTAGGGGGCAGTATGAAGACACAGTTCCTCTCATAATTACAATGGGAAAAAAAACCTCCAAAAACATTTTCAGTGTGAAAATCCTTTATACAACATAAACAATAACCTCACCACTTCATCAGTATTAAGTCCAAGGGATACATCAAGTCTGTAACATGCATCTGGATTTTTCAGGAGACTGTCTTTGGTCCATATTTAAGTATTCTAAGTGACAAAATTACTTATTTAATTAAACCTGCATGTTGGATTTAGAACAGATGTTAAAATTTATTTTCAAAGGGCGATAGTACACATCTCTGGTCATCGCAAGGTATATAGCCATCTCTTCTCAGAGAGGGGAAAGTGAAACTTGAAATACTTTGCCAACCTTAAGAGGTGGTTTTTTTCTTCTCTTTCAAAATGATCATTATTTACAGCTTCCCATGCACAATAAAATATAGACAATTCTAGGGATAGCATTAGTGTCTATTCAAAGCTACAGAATAAAATAAATGGCAAAAATAAGTATACACACATATTACCTTACCCTAACTCTTATTTATTGAATAAAAAGAAAAAAGCCTTGAAAGAGCTTTATACACTCAAGAGATTTAACATTCCAAGAAATCACTTAGAGTCAGGCCATTCCCTGACAATACTGAAATGGCTGATAGGGAGTTGGGTTACTGTGAATAAATGAAGTACTTATTGCTTTTTCTTGAAATACTTTATGAAATTCTATATGAAACATAACTTTTAAATATTTTCTCTGCATATTACATGGCATTTTAAGGCATAGTACTACTCCACAAATAATTATGGTTGTTATTACAATTATTTAATGTTTTGTTACTATGTTAGTGAAGAGAAATATTAATTCCAATAACACAAAATGATAGGTCATTCATTATACTGAAGATGTTCAAAGTTCCCAAAGCACACCCATATAATTTGGGGACATTCTGTCTCTTTGTGGTGGTGTCCCTTTAAGGGCATATGCCTTACTAGATTCTATTTTTTTGTTGTGGTTTTGACCTTATGTCAGAAAACAGGGGGACAGTCCCTTGAGAAGGACTCTATCTCTAGTATGGTGGAGGCCAGCAGTAGCCCAGCAAGCAATCAAAAAATAATTTTTGAAATAACTACTATATGTGCCACCATTTAGAATTTTCATGTCCTCTACTATGAAAAGTAGAGAAATGGTGTAAAAACCAAAGAGTTTAAAGCTAATAACAAGGAAGTGAAGATAAAGAGGCCTGTGGGATTTAGGGACAACAGCCAGTTCTTCATGGAGATAACATCGATTACGTATGAAGAAAAATTTATTGGCCTACTCTATGTGTAAACAAGAGAGAATGAGTATGTATTTTCTATAGTAAATCCACAGTTTTTACTTATCTACATATGTACTAAAATAATTCTTTTAATATTTTTATGTCATTTTTTTATTTCTTATAATTGTATCTTTTTTTAAAAATCCAGTCAACTATTATATTTCCTAACTCTTTCATAGTTCACCAATAGCCAAAATTAAATATTGGCAAAGGGAATGAACAACACTGAACCCTTTAATTCTTGGAATAACTTAAAAACACTAATTCTGATAAGGTCCAACAGATGGCAGTGATGAAATAAATGAATAGTTTAAATATTTTTCTAATATGTAGGATCTGCTCCTCAAAGAATGTCAACTAACAATAATTCTACTTGGAATAAATAATGTAAAATTTTGATATGACTAACTGGATAGGAGAGTACAAGTTAAATATAAAGAAATTTAGATGAAAATAGTATTTCCTACTTCAAAAGAAAACAATTTCTCCTTTGCAAAAAGCATTTCAAATTGAAAACTGTCAAAAAGATTAACAGTGAACCAAAAAGGATAATAGTATCCAAATTAACTTAATGGACCTTTTTATATTGCAATAATTGTTGCTTCTTTAAATTAGAAAATTTTCATTTACCCACAACTTTGTAGTCAAAAATCCATTAAATAAAAGAAATTATACCAGCGTTATATGTTATCATAATATATCAGTGATTCCTCAGTTTATGAAATGAGTCTCCAACCCCTGGAGATATCTCGAATTAAGCATTAGAAATCTATTTAAGCCACATGAAACATGAGTGTAGGCTAAGGGGCTACATTCTAAGAAATAAAATTAATATTCAAAATGCTTACCTGCATTAAAAAAATCAGTCTAGCAACTACTAGATACCCAAATAGCTATGAAATGCACCTGAAAGGCACTAGCTCCGGGTCTTTGGCTTCCTCCCTTACAGTTAGGTTTGATGTTCATCAACTTTCTAACACTCACCCCTACTCTGGCCATCCCGGCAGCAGAGCCATGACTCAGCCTCTATCCTCTAGCATTTTCTAGAAAAGGTGACAGACAGAATGGTTCTAAAGTGTGATGTTAGAAACACTCACCAAACTTAAGCTAAATTTTTAAAGATAACCTGAGTAGAAGACTTTTTAAATTAAAAATCATCAACTGATTATTAGAGGGAAAGTGGGGGGGGGTATGTGAAATGGGTAAAGGAGATCAATTGGAGAATAGTGGATGGAAACTAGACTTTTGGTGGTGATCATGATGTAACTTACATGGAATTTTTAGTTAAAATATGATGCTGTATACATAAAATATATAGTGTTATAAACTAATGTTCCTTCAATAAAAATTTATATTAATCCTAATTGCCTTTCTATGTTGAAAAACTGGAGTCACACAGATGACAGAAATGTAAGAAAGACTCTAAAGAATTCTCCTTTAGAACTACTTACCATCCTATTTTCTATGATTTTATATATCACAGTGAAATTATATAACCTAGGAAAACTCACATCAAATCTACACATTGATACACTCTAGAGGTCTGTTATTTTAGATATTATATAAAAACTAAATGCACTGAGACAGAGGTGTTTTAGGCAATATTTTTGCATTAGCATTACTATACTGAAAAAAATCACTGAATGTGCTATTTTTAAAATGCTACTTACTATCACTCAATATTCTAAAATTTGTGTGCTTTCACATAGATGATGATAACCCTGGATTTAGAAAATTACTCTGTCAAAGATTGTGGCTATTAAAGTAAAACCATTTTGTTTTGATACTTATACATTTCAACTGTTTTTATTTGGCATTGTTAGATTTTTAGTCATTCCTCTACAGACTGACTTCTAAAATATTTGTGTGGGAGCAGAGAAAGGAAAGAAAAGAACTAAATTAAGTATGTGATGGGAGTGAAGAAGGACTTGTTTCAAATTGAAAAAAGTTAATTTTAGCCATGGTGCCATAAAACAGTAACATGAAATTTAATAACATATTGTGATGGTTAATTTTACATATCAGCTTGACTGGGCAAAATGATACACAGACTGTAACAGGTAAAACATTATTTTTGAAACTGTGTATGAGGGTGTTTCTGGGAGAGGTGAGCATTTCATTTGGTGAACTGAGTAAAGCAGGTGACCCTCACTAGTGTAGGCAAACATTATCCACTCCACTCAGGTGCAGAGAACAAAAAAAGGAGGAGGGGTTGATTAGTTGTCTGTTTAAGCAGGGATGGCCATCTTATCCTCAGAGATCAAATTCATGATTCTCAGGCCTTCAGACCTGCACTAAATTACACTACCACCTTACTCTAGTTCTCTAGATTATAAATCTCAAACTTGGGACCTTCTAGACTTCCATAACCCCATGAGCCAATTTCTATAACAAATATCTACCTACCTACCTACCTATCATGTTAAAAACAAGACAAAAGGCTCAAAATGAAGCTGCTTATGTTAAGTAAGTCCCATGTCACTAAATCTAAAGTTAATTTAATTAGTTTTGCCCTCTTTCAGAAATAGAATCTTAAAGCAGTTAATCAGGAATCACCTAGTGAGGTGATCTGCCTGACAGACCCCCACACTACCCTAAAGGACAGTGATCTTGCCACAACCAATTCACTTTCTGCTAGTATAATGCCCCTGTTCCTGTTTCCTTCCACCTGTGAAAGTTGTTCATTGCGTGCAGTTCCTTAAAGCTCCTTTCTATCTTCTAGATTGGATGCTGTCCAAATCAGGAATTGAAAAAAGCCAATAAATCTTTAAAATTTACTCAATAGAATTTCATTTTATCAATACCCTATTGGTTCTGTTTCTCTGGGAAACCCTAGTATGTCAAGGGTAATTTTTTTTTTTATAAAAATTGTCTTTTATAAGGCAATCTTCTCTGTATATTAAAGAACACAGACTCTGGAGTCCAAAAGACCTGGGTTTAATAAATATGTGTGCCCAGAAAATTTTGGCATATTTACAAAACCTCAGTTTCCTCATCTAATGACAGATTGTCTTGAAAATTACATTTTAAAATAAATGCAGATCACATACCACAGTACTTGAAAAGAGGGCATTCCTACCAAACCTTTTTTCATAGTTCTTAGACATGATCTTATTTTATATTGACTTTTTAAAACATTTCTAGATTTACTTATGTTTGTCTTTTTTAAAATGATTTTTAATTTTTAGAAAATAGTTATCAAATGTAATGTTATCAATAGTTACCAAATAGTTATCAAATGTAAGTTATCTATGTAATGTTACCTATAATATATCCAGCATTATCCAGTTTTATTTGTACTGGAAAATTCCACAAGGGTTAACCTATTACCTGAATCAAATGGCCCACACATTTCCCAACAAGTCCAGAAACAGTCAAATGTTGTAATATCTTTGGAAAACAGGTCTATCTGATAACACTTTTCGTAAGGCTTCCTAAGGAATAGCCCCAAGTAGGACTTGCAAAAGAAAATATAAAGTGCCTTGAAAGTCAAGATACTGACATGAGAACATGTTGGTCTCTTGGTCTGTGGGACAAGTCAGTACGGAGCGAGTCTTGGCACTTACTTTGCATTAGCAGGGTTGCAGGTGGTCAGGTTAGCCAGGGCAAGAGCTGCAGCTTCTCCAATCTCTTCATTGTCACTTTTCAGCAACTGAATTAGCTGTGGAATCCCTTTGGAAAAAATTAAATGCGACTTTATAAAGATCCATGTAAACAAAAATATGGTAACTTAAAAATGTTCAAAATAGGGTTTTTCAGTTTGCTTACCCTGGGTATTGAAAAACTGTTTGCTGTCCGTATTTTCACACATTGCTGAAATTGCTTGAGAAGCAGCAATTTTAGTTCCATCGTTTTTAGAACCCAAAAGGGCTATAAGGCACTTTTCAACCTCTTGCTCATGAAAAAATTTTCTATTTTCAGCTTTCATAAACAAAAGGAAAAATATCAGAATTTTGTTGTAAAAATTATGCAGTGTACTTCCTCAACCAAAATATGATAGAATTTTCAATCTCTTTCTAGTTTTGACACAAAGAATCCAAATTTAACAAAATACATACCTATCTAATCTTTGGAGTATAGCAATTATGCAAAATGAACCATGAATATTACATTTTTCCTATTCCTGTATGTGATAATACCACAGCAAAAAAAGATATACATAATATTTTTATATTATTATATATTATTATATATACTATAATTTATACATATATGGCAAGTTTCAGGTTTAGTAAGAACTTACTAAAGAACTATTTAACACTATCACATGTCCTGCATGGTATTGTGTTCACACATGCTATCATCTCACAAAAGATAAAAACTTGTTTATTTGATGTTTATTTTAATTTTGAAACCCAATATTTGAAGAACTATCAGATCTAAAAGCCAGTGAGCTGTATGCTCATGGGTAGAAGAGAGGAGAAATTAAAAATGAGTAATAAAGTATAATTCCAAGTTTAAGAAATCTATAACTTTATATCAAAGAAATAATAATCTTCTCTTATGTTACTACATGCTGACAGAGCAAAAGTTAAAATAAATTTTTAATTGCAAAATTACCATGAACTTAAATATATATATAAGCAAAATGTTCTTTAATTGAAAACAAAATTATTACTCTAAGTATATACCATAATAATCACCCTACCATAAACACTAAATTAAGAACCAAAATATTTTTAGTGTTCTTTTTGGCAACTAATTGTTTTTCTCTTAATTTGGTTTGATTTTTTTAATAAATAAAAATCTTGTTACTTTATGAAAGCAAAGATCGCATGACACTAACTAGAATATTAAAACTTAATTTTATTGTTTTACAGTTAATTACATATAACTTACCATTCAAAACAGGTACAAAAAATATTAAAGCGAAAATTCATTTTAATGCCATAAGAGGTGACAAAGATTAGTTGGAAATGGCTTACAAATAATTCCTCATGAATTTACTTACCATTGAAAAACTTACTCTAGGTTTGATTTTCCCATTTATTAACCTTTATAAAGTCAGTTTACATGATTAAAATAGGTAAGTGGGTAATATATGCTCTTAGGATAATGAGGTATAAGAATATTATGCTAGAATTAAAATGTCTGCAAAAAACTGATACTAATTTAGATTACAACATCTTCATATGAAAATAATTCATGACTGATACATATTTTTAGTCAACTTGGTTTTTTTCCCCAAAATATTTTCATGAATTATTGCAAATAGGTTTTCATTTCAAAGTTAACATCTGATTTCTGTATTAACAATGTTTTTTAAAAATTGCTTTTTCAGAAGCAATAGCACATTCAGATGTCAACTTACTTGCAAATGCTATTGGCCCTTTGTTCATCTGATACACAGATGTATGCCAAGCAATCTGGTCATGACTAACACTGGCTAAGTTACTCACACTTCTGCTCATTCATCTTAAACCAATATGAACCGTGTCCTGTAATCCTGTCATTTTAATCCCTTGCTCCTTTCATTTAAAATTAGAATTGGGCCTCCCCTGGTGGCACAGGCAGCTGAGGGCCGCGCTGTGAAGCTGTCTGTAGCCTGCAGTGCCGGTTCGATCCCGGCCGGCCGGCTGGCGAGGGTCCCACATGGCACTGCAGACCTCTCCTGTCATGCCCACTGCTCCCCTCAGCAGTGTGTTTCGTCAGTCTGCCTGTTCTGTTCTCCGCTCTGTCTCTGGTGAATCCTCTCTCCCTCCTGCGCATCTGGCCTGTCCCCTGGTTCTTGCATAAATAAATAAATCTTTTAAAAAATAAAATTAGAATTCAGGCAGGGTATAACTATTCCATGAAAATGCTAGGATTCATATTTAAATCATAAGTACTTGGCTTCTAAAATGTTTTACAATATATGTCATCCTTATTAGTTTTCCCTGCATAAGTAAGAGCTGAACCTCTTCTAGAATTGCTGACCTAAAATCCTTAAAATTAAAGATGAGTTCCCTGATGGCTCTAAAACAACTTTCCTAAACAGAACACTCTGAGTATGGAATCTATCAGGAAAACTGACCAAAAGAATTAATTTGAATGGGCTGATTTTAGAGTATGTAATAGCTAACTTCAAAAAACATTATATTTGAAAATTATTGGGAAGATTTTTAAAAATGATTTAAATACTTTAGGCAATTAGTTTCTCAGCCCTGCTTGGAGTGATCTCAAAATCCAGCAGTGTTCACCAAATCTCAAAAGAGCTGGCTTCTGAATGGTTATAATAGATTTAAAAGATGAATTAACATATTAACCAAGTACCTTCACTGATATCTATACCAAGAAGCATTTAAGTATTAATTATGCAGGTAATAAATATGGCAAGACAATTATGCTACTAAGAGAGTAATGTCCTTTAAATATAACATTTAGTATTGCTAATGTCAAAAGCATGAGGTTAAACTGCAAATAAATCTGCATGCAATGATGCTTTTTTTCACTCATTCCAGGAAGTTGCTATTGTGCCACCTTTGTTCCTGCTGAGATGTTAATGCCAGTTCATAAACCTCATAGCAACATGGTAATTAACACCTTCCTTCTTTCAGTGTCTAAGGCAATCTGATTTGGGATTTCCATGGTGGAGATATGTGGTAATACTTTATTGAACAGGGAGAATTTAAAGAATGTTTATTACATGCTTGCTTTGAAATACAGTGAAAATGCATTATCAAGCCTACAAAAATTTCTGATGATGAAAAGAGGATTTTGTAATGGAGTACCGATGGTTACACTGTCTTTAACGGTATAAAGTACCATCTATGATAAAATCCTACTTCTGAATGGAGTTTTCTTTGGAAAGTTATTGAAATGTCTTCATGATTATTTACCTTCAATACAGAAATACTTTGTTAATTCTTATTAAGTTTTTAGAATTTATTGTTGCTGCTAATATAAAACAAAACTATCTAGTTAAGCTGGCTAGGTCTGGCAGAGGTCAAGGTTGATATAAAAAGGTAAATGGTTGATATAAAAAGGTCAATGGTTGATATAAAAAGGGTAGATAAAAAAATTTAGGTAGGATGTGAAAAGAAAGTGAGTATAGATGATAGCAGGGAGAAAATGGTGGCTATTTGGGATCTGTCTAGGTAAACAGCATTGAGAAGCAAAGAAAACAACAAAATTGGAAAATAACGATATAAATGGGTAGATACCAATCTATTGTAGGGGAGGATAGGAATTTCCCACTATTTCTCTGAGTTCCTCTTGGGTTTATTACCAATCAAATTAACATCAGTCAAATTAGTAGGAGAAAAAAATAAATTTCTTATGTATGTATACAGAATCTATGTAGATTCTGAAGTAAAGGAGTGTAAATATCCTGAGCTAAGGAATGGGAAGGGGTCTGAGGCTTCAAGGAGAGAAAACTCTTGAGGAGAGGGTGACTCATATGATGAAGACTAGATGCCCTGTAATTAGATGTTTGCCCTCTGTATAGATAGGTCTCTTTAATAGAAAGGCTATTTGTGGTACAAATCCTAATTCTGGGTAATATCCCCAATTTTCATTCTTCTGGATAGTTAAGGGAGTGATAAAACATGTTCTGAACTTCTGGGGAGACTTTTCTGAACATCAGGGGGAGGCCTATCTCTCACTGTCTTCTGGGGAACAGGATATTAGTTCTGTCCTAGTATTGTATTCCGGACAGAAGCATGCAGCTCTGCCACCAGTCCTTACCAATCCTTAGGGAATTCTGCTTCTGGATAAGCTTGGAATGGATGAATAGTCTTAAAGTTCAGTCTTTTCAATCAGGTGAGTTTGCCTTTGGGATATTTGCACACTATTGGAGTATGTGCACAGTGAGAAAGCTTAAGTCTTTGTAGAAACTTTTATCTTTCTAGAAACTCCATAAATCAAGCTTCCAAACCAGATATTGCCTAAACTATAAGAAAACAAACCATCTCTATACCCACTGGATTTGAAAATCCATTTGACGTACTTTCCCAGTGTTTGTACAGCCACTAAAGATGGAAGAAAATCAGAAAGAGACACTGTCAGAAGGAGCAGATAAAGGTTACCAGCTGCAGTGAGCTAAATTATAAAATGTAAGCCTTTACAGTGACAAATGAAACTTGCAAGACAATGGGGAGGATCTCTACTGTGACACAGGTCAAGTCATGTTAGGGTAGATATAAATCTCCTCCTATCTGGAAATGGGACTCTGCCAAGCAATAGAAGTTAACTTTTGTGCTGTGTCTACTTTGTATTCCAAAGTAGCAGGGTCAGATTACCCAAGTTCATGCATAGGTTTTGCTTTGGTCTACCATTTTAGGGATAGATGAAGGCTATGGGGTGAGGAAACTGATGGCATATTTAAAGCAAAATGGACTACCATAGGTAGTTCATTGTTTCTACAAATGAAGTAAAAACTGAAAATAAGTCTAGGATTTAGAAGTTGGGAGGTCAATGTCAAATTCTACAAGGATCATTTTTGAAGAATTGCAACTATTGGGAAATAGGAAAAGGGAATCTGTTGAGCCTTGTCTTTTTACTTAAACCATCTGGAATGTATAGAGCTGGTTTTTGCCCAAGACTACATTTGATAATATATGATAATCTTAATATCAAATTAGAATTTAAAGCTAAAAATCAGGAAGTGAGATTTAAAAAAAATCAGTAATATTTCTAAAATAACATTAAACAAAGCAAAGTTGCTTAAAATAAAATTACAAGAGACAGTCTACAGAAATAATACAGCTGGAAACTTCTATCACATACTGCTGTGATAGATCAAAATATGTTAAAAATCCTTAGAACTATGATGATTGAAAAGGATGTGGAAAAAATCACAAATGGTGTAGATGAAATAAATGCAGATTTAGTCATTAAATTCTAAATTAAAGGGTGAGGAGACATGATTTGGAACTGTAATGTATCATTTAGAACTGACATGAGAGTAGATTCATAAAACATCAAGTGCCAGATGGGACTTGAAGATTATCTGGTGGGTTTTCATTACAAGTTAAGAATGGATTCCAACAAATGGTGCTGGGAAAATTGGATATCTACATACAAAAGAATGAAATTGTCTATCATATATAAGAACACCTCAAAATGGATCAAAGATCTAAATAAAGGAATATGAACTATAAAACTCTTAGAAGAAAACCTAGAGGAAAGCTTCGTGTCACTGGATTTATTAATGACTTCTTGGATATGAAACCAAAAGCATCAGAAACAAAAGAAAAAATAGACAAATTGGATTTCATAAAAATTTAACGTTTCTGCATCAAAATTAATCAGCAGAGTGGAACAGCAGTCTGAGAGAAAAGGCAGAATGAGAGAAAATATTTGCAAATCACATATCTGATAAGGAGTTAATATCCAAAATATATATTTTTTAAAAGTCCTACAACTCTAAAACAAAGATAGTAACAACCTGCTTAAAAAATGGTCAAAGAATGTGAATTTAAAAATTTCTCCAAAAAAGATAAACAAACACCCAGTAGCACATGAAAATCAAAACATCACTAATCAAAACACAGTAAAATATCACTTTACAGCCTTTGGATAGCTGCTTTTAAAAAAAATAAAATAACAAGTATTGCCTAGAATGTGGAGAAATTGGAATCCTGGGCCCTGTTGATGGGAATGCAAAATAGCAGTAACCATGGAAAACAGTATACTAGGATACTGTTTTCTCAAAATATTAACCATAGAATTACCATATGATCCAGCAATTCCATTTATCAGTATATATTTCTATACCATTGTTCACAAGCAACATTATTTTTTTAAAAAAATTTATTAATACAAGAACTGGGATACAAGCCAGATTCATGGGAGGGTGAGGATTCGCCCAGGAGAGAGCGGGGAACAGAACAGGCAGAGTGATGAAATAAACTGCTGAGGGGAGCAGCGGGCACGACAGGAGAGATCTGCCGCGCCATGTGGGACCCTCCCCGATAGGCTGGGATGGAACTGGCGCTGCAGAGGCTGCGGACAGCTTCACAGCACTGCGCTCAACCACCTGCGCCACAAGGGGAGGCCCATAAGCAACATTATTCATCATTACCAAATGGTGAACAACCCTTGATGGATGACTGAGTCAATAAAATCTGATATCTACATATATTGCATTATCATTCAGTTTTAAAAGGAAGGAAATTCTGACACATGCTACAACATGGAAGAACCCTCAGGACAACATGTAAATGAAAGAAGTCAGTCACAAAGGCTATATATACATATTTAGACTAGTCAAAATGATAGAATGAATAGTGTTTGCCAAGGAAAAGAGAAGTAAAGACTTACAGTTTTGTGGGTACAGAATGTGAGTTTTGCAAAAATAAATAAATACATAAGTTATGGGGTAAGAGGGAAAATGGCATCTAAGCAGGGAACCTGCTTTGCTCTGAAAGTAGTTCAGAGAAGTACTGTACCCAGAGAATCCTGTGACTTGGAGCAAGACTAAAGCACCTTGGCCCATTGGAGACTAATGTAGACTATGCACCATGGCATAGGGGACACTAAAGAAATTCAACTTTATGCAACAAAAGGTGGGTGGAGAGAGATACCTAGATACTGTGGCTGGGGTGGGAGCCAGCAGGAAAACCTGTACTATGACTGGCTGGCAACCCTGGGCAGGAGAGAGCTGATTGATGTGGAGAGGCACACCCTTAGCTAAGGAGAGATACATACTTAAGTGCTGGGGTAAGTCAAACAGCCAAGTCTCCAGTGAAGAAAATAGGATACAAAACTGAGCTCACTGTCCCCCAACCCCTCCAGACTCCAGTTGATCCTCTGAAGCCACACTGAAACTGTGGCCCCAGGCAATAGAGATGTTGAGTCTAGAAACCAAGAGAGAGGGGCTTATCAGTGGTATACATACATGAGTAACCCCACACACTGCTTTCACCAGTGACTGGACGCCTTCAAATCCCTCGCCCACCCACTGACTCAGCTGTTGCAGATCAGTTCTCCCCTACATACAAATCACTGAAACAAGCCAGGAAAAGCTTTAAAAGAGAAAAAAAAATCCCATAGCACCATCTACTGGAAAAGTGGAAGTTCAGCACACTTAGGACACTAAAAAATAGCAAATGGACAAGAAGCAAAACAGATGAATGGAAAATATATAGCATGGCACCAAGAGTCCTCAAAGGAATATCTTACCACAAAGAGAGAACAAATCTCCAGAATCAAACTACAAAGACATGGAAGATATTTTCTTCCTATCATATATAGAATTCAAAATTGCCATGATAAAAAATTCAAAGAAAAAAATGTAAAAAAAAACCACAGAAAGTTCATTAAAGATATACAAGAAAAATCAGAAAAACAAGTATGCTGAGAAATTAAATTAATGATCAAAAGATAGGAATTGAAGCTTTACATATAAAAAAATGGAAATGCAGAATTTAAAAAGGTAAACAGAGGAGACAAAGAGAATTCTGGAAAAAGCAATAGAAGTAAAATTGACTGACTGGAAGATTGAGTTGGTGACCTGAGAAATAGTAATGCACAGAGAATACAGAAGTGGGAGTACAAAGAGTAGAAAGAGAATACATAGAAAGAAAAAAATGCATAAACTCTGAAAATATTTCAACTCCATGAAGAAAGGTAAACAAGGATGATGGGTATTCTAGAAGGGGAAGTGAGAGAAAAGGGAACAGAGAATGCATTCAAAGAAATAATAGAGGAAAACTTCTCAAAGCTGGAAAAGTAGCTAGATACACAAGTTCATGAAACTTAAAAGAATGCTTGGTTTCATTAATGTAATGACACATACACCATACATATACTTGTGACTTTTCAAGAGTTCTAGATAAATATTGCAGCTGGCTAGTGGGGAGAAACAGATAACCTACAAACATACCCCCATTAGGCTTATATCTGATTTCTCTGTGGAAATACATAGGCAAAGTGAGAATAGAATAATGTATTCAAACTACCTAAAGATAAAAACTGCCTGCTAGAAATACTGTACCGTGCAAGACTCTCTTTCAGTTATGAGGGAGAAATAAAGGCCTTCTGAGACAAACAGAAGCTTAAGGAATTTACAAACACCTCCAGTGAAGAGCAATTAAAATTAGCTCTCATGCCTAATTCAAAGAGAAGAACATTCATAAAGTACTGAACAAAGAAATAAAGAGAAACAGAAAACTAAGGACTAAATGAAGCCTATGACCCTTATATATCAATAATCACCCAAAATGTGAATGAATTAAACTCACCAATCAAATGACCTAGAGGGCTTGCTGGAACAGAAAGCAAAATCCAACATGCTGCTGTCTTAGGAAAATGTACCTGAGCTCCAAAGAGAAACACAGGCTCAAAGTAAAGCGTTGTAAAACAATCTTACAAGCAAATGGGACCAATAGAAAGGTAAGAACAGGCATCCATATATTACACAAAATAGACAGTGCTAAAAAAGGGAACAAGAGACAGGACACTATATAATGATTAAGGCACTTTACATTAGAAAGACATACACTCATTAATATATATTCACGAAATGTAGGATCATCAAAATATATAAGGTAAAAATTATGAAATCTTTAAACGGACATTGGTAGTTAACAATAGTGGTGGGGACTTCAAACCCCACTTTCACCAATGGACAGATCAACTAGACAGAAATAAAGTAGGAAACAATAACCTTATACATAGAATTAGACCACATGGATTACTTTAGCTCACTAGCATTGAGATGAGTTTGGTCTTAATAGTTTGTATAGTAACATTCTTAAATGGTCACTGAAATAGCAAGCAAATATTCTAATGTTTGCTAATAATCAAAGCCACGAATACAAGAGGAAACATGTATGTTTAGTTTGTATAAAATGAGACATACAATTATATGCTGCTTTAGTGATTGCTTTTGCTGCATTCTTCTGAATATCAGGAATTGTAGAGTTTTCTGCAAATGTTAGGAGCTTCTTAAGACCCCCAGTCTGATGAATCAGCACCATAGTATCCATATCTTCAAGGCAATTGGCTATCACTAAAAGTGCTTCTATATGAAGGTCACTCAAGTCCTAATAATAAAAGCAAACACAACTTTAGAGAATTGTACTAAAAGAAATTTATACTTTCATATTTTACTACAGGAAGAACTGAGGTCAGTCAGAATATAAAGTAATTAAGTTTTTGGTGAGGCCTAAGGAAATAGCTCTATTTGCTTCAAAGTAACATCACAGCCTCTAGAGCCCAGAGGTATACCCACAAATATATAGATATTTAATCTACGATAAAAGAGCCAAGCATATACACTGGAAAAAGGAAAGTCTCTTCAATAAACAATGTTTGAAAAGTGGACAGCCACATGCAAAAGAATGAAACTAAACCACTATCACATACCATCCACAAAAATTAACTCAAAATGGATAAAAGGTGTGGATGTGAGACCTAAAACCATAAAATACAAAAAAGAAGATATAGGCAAAACACTCCACAATATTGACTTCAGTGATGTCTTTGTGGTTTGTCTCCAACAGCAAGGACAACAAGAGAATATAAACAATTGGGACTACATCAAACTAAAAAATCTTCTGCATAGGGAAAGAAACTTTCAGTAAAACAAAAAGACAGCCTACTGAATGGGGGAAAACATTTGCTCACCATCTATCCTACAAGGGGCTCATACAAAATGTACAAAGAGTGCCTCCCCTGGTGGCGCAGGCGGTTGAGTGCAGTGTTGTGAAGGTGTCTGCAGCCTCTGCAGTGCTGGTTCCATCCTTGCCAGCAGGCGAGGGTCCCACCTGGCACTGCAGACCTCTCCTGTCGTACCCGCTGCTCCCTCAGCAGTGTTTTTGGTCCGTCTGCCTGTTCTTTTCCCCGCTCTGTCTCTGGTGAATTCTCTCGCCCTCCCGCACATCTGGCCTGTACCCCGGTTCTTGTATAAATAAATAAATCTTTAAAAAAAATACAAAAATGTACAAAGAACTCATATAATTCAACAAAAACAACGCAATCAAAACATGGTAAAAGATCTAAATAGACTCTTCCCCAAAGAAAACATAGCTAGCCAAGAGGCACATGAAAAACTGCTCATCATCAAGTATTCCCTGGGAAACACAAATCAAAACCACAATGAAATATCACCTCACACATGTAAGAATGGCCCATATAAAAAAGATAGGAAAGAACAAGTGTTGGTGAGGACGTTGGAAAAAAGGAACCTTTCTATATCATCTGAGGAATGTAGATTGGTCCAACTCCCATGCTAGTATGGGGATTTCTCAAAATATTAAAAATATTCTATATCATGCAGTAATTCCACTCCTACATATATACATGAAAACAGAAACACTAAATAAAAGAGAAATACACATTCCTATGTCATCGCAGCATTATTTACAATAGCCAACCATGGTAACAACTGAAGTGCCCAAAACAGATGAGTGGATGGAAGAGTATATTTATACACAATGGAAGAGTACTCAGCTATTAAAAAAGATAAGCTCTTGACATTTGTTATAATATGGATAGAATTGAAGATGATTATGATAAGTGAAAAAAGTCTAAAGGAGAAAGAAAAATACCAGATTTGTCATTTATATGTGGAATATAAAGCTATAAGGCAAAAGTTCAGATAAAATCAAACCAACAACAAACTCTAGAAGTCTGACTAGAGCTGAGGCTACCAGTGGGAGAGGGAGAGTCGGAAGGGAGAGTGAGCACAGTGGACTAGGGTGGAGGATTATGGGTGGAGGACTATGGGTGTTTTGCTGGTGGGTGTGCTGTGGCTAAACACACCTGAAGGGGGAGAGCCTGTACCTCTAAAACATCAATAACACTGTAAGACAATGTTACCTCAATAAGAAAGGAAAAATTATCTTAAAATGACCTAATTCATTTGATTTAATCATGCTGATAAACTGTGTCACATAAAGCAAATATATCCATTATATTTAATATCATGCTTAAATAGAATATGATTTCATTCAAAAATATTCCACAATTTATAACAACTTTCAGGAGATTTATTTCCTCATAGAGAGCTGAATGAATGACACAATACCTTACTTTCTAGGATCTTAATAAGTTGGTCCACTCCTTGATAGTCTCTTAGTATTACTCGTGACTCCTTATCATTTGTAATAACACCTAAGGTTTTGAGAGCCAACAGCTGAATAACTGGATATTCTGAATTCAAGAGCTCTAATATAGGAGGGATTGCATTTAGCTCTGGAAGTGTAGCTCGACATTGAAAATCCTGCCATGAGAAACAAATGATCAAGATAAAGCAACTTTTAAGGAACTATACCATCTCAAAATGAAGAAATTCTATTTTCTAACATAGACATTATAAATTATAATTTCCCATCTTTTATTCCAGATGTCTTTCAAAAATTCATAAAAATAGGGAACCCTCAAACGACAATCCAAAGTATTCATTTTAATGGTGCAGACATTGTCAATAAAAAGAGATAGATATGATCTATGACTTTTGCAATATCTATTCATTTATTACACAACAAATTCCTATTACTATAAGTAACATTATAATAAAATCTATGCATAATACAATTCTTTTCATACTCTACATCTTGTTTCAAATAGCATTTGAGAAAATTAAATGATGGCATCAATTCCTTATTCTCTTCATCCAAATGGCCTGTTTGTGAAATGCTCATACGCAGATAGTGCCACTGGCAGGCCCTGTGCATGCAAACTGACAACAGGTTTATCTCTGACGCTGACCTTTGTTTAATACACATACAATATGAAGGGGTCTTTTGTCTGTAATTCTGTGTGATTGGTGGGGAGAGGGGTTGGGTGGAGTGAGCAATGAAGAATATAAGGCAAACCACAAAGAAAAGCCCCAAACTGACTGCTAAATCATAACATTTTGAGTGAAACCATGTAAAAAGAATATTAAAAGTGGAAAAGGCCCCACTTATAGCTTACCTTTCCTGTTTCTACCCTTCCACTGATCTCTAATATTTAACTTTCTTCAGACGTAAAAGTTGCAGTTTGCTGTTTGTTATGAATTGAATTATGTGAAAAGTAACATAACCAGAGAAAGCCGAGAAGAAAAAAACTGCTTCACTAATATCTTTAAACTGTAGTTAACCCTTGGACTAGATCAATCCACCAACATTCCAAGACCCAGCAAGGGGACTATCCAGTTTGAAAGAAGTGATAAGGAGAACTTTACCCTTCTTTTGTTGTGTGACCCCTTCCACCTGTCCACTTACCTTGTGTCTCCTTCATTTGACCATTAACTCACCTCACCCATGACCTCATCCTCCATGACCTCACTCTTCTTTCTCTCTCTATAAAAACCTCCCTGGGTCCCTCTTCTGGACATATTTCAGGTTTCTACCTAAATCTGTGTACCTCAATCTTCAATTCTTTGCTATCCCCAAATAAACACATTTCAGCTTGCCCATTCTCCCTGCCATTCTCTGGTTGAAGGTTAGTGATTATAGCAACTTGGAACTGTGACCACGGAGTTCACTTTGGATATCAATAAATACAATACAGCACTCCCTTATGATATTCTCAATAACATCTTTTCTCTAGCTTACTCAATTGTAAAAATACAGCATATAATACATACAACTATAAAATATAAGCTAATGAACTACTTGGATTTTCAGTAAGACTTCAGTCAACAGCAAGCTATCAGCAGTTAAGTTTGGGGGGAGAGTGGAAAGCTGTATTTGGATTTTTGATTAGGAGAGTTGGCACCCCTAATTCCCACATTGTTTAAGGGTGAACTGTATACCCCACATGCTTGGATCACCTAGCTAGATCAATATGTAGTTGCCCAGGTCAAACTAGCTCAATATAAAGATTTCCTGTTTCAGAATAAATGCATTTTATCTGCCTTATTTGATAAGTCATTCTATTCTTTTACATGAAATATGTTTCTCAAAATCCTTTCAATGGGAAACAGATAATGTGAAAAATGAAAAGTATCTATACTAAATTCCCGTATTTTTTCTCTGAATAACTACTAAATAGAACCAAGAAGAACTGGTGAGTTTTAAAAAGTTTTTTCCTTTTTTTATGCAAAAAAATATATTCTATAATCAGCTTTTGTCAAAACAGTCTCAGAACTTGCTCTTACCTGGACCAAGTTGTAAATGCACTCAATAGAATTCTTCTTCACATCAGGGTCAGGGCTGCTCAATAGTCTGATGAGTGGCTCTAATCCACCGTATTCAAATATTTGCACTTTGCTGGTGTACTCAGCAGACATGTTTGCTAGGCAAAGACTAGCAAACTCATGGATAATTACTTCTTCTGTATATCAAAAATAAAGAGCACGAGTATGCTAAATCCTCATTCAACCACTCCTCTACGGCATGCTTAGAAAACGAAAGCTCCACAAATTATACCTGGGTTGGAGCCCAACTTGGTTTGAGAAATTTTAATGATAATTCATAATTTTATTTCATAAACTATTTTCAGTAAGCAGTTTACACAAATGTAAAAAATAAACCAGTTCATTTTTTAAATAGCGATAAGATGCAAAGTTACCTTCTGGAGCCAGCTGAGCAATAACAAAACTCAAGATATCCAACTCCCTTAACAATTTTTTAACATCACCTACAAAAGAATAGAATATCAGTGTTTGTTAATAATAACAATGGCTGTGTGTTCAATGGGCTTTATGAGAGAGGTACTATTATCACCTAGTTTTACAGATCAGGGTAAAAACTACACAGGAAGTAAGCGCTGGGGTCAAATGTCATGCCCAGGTCTGTCTGGCTCCACAGTTTTTAGCTCACATAGCATTTCAGAGGAGTCTCTCCTAGTATTCTTAATGTTAACTAGATAGTTAATACTAACTAGTGTTAACTCTATATTCCAGTTGATCTTATCCCTTTTTACCCTACTTTATTTTCTTCATCCACTATACAATTGAAGAAGCCAAGCATTTTACAAATATCATTAGATAGTCAAATGATAGGTCATTTAATTTCCAGTAATGGTTTCACTTTATTTCAACCAATTCATGGTATCAAAACAAAATTCTTATAAGTTCATTCATCATATCTGAGCTCCCACGACTCAGTGGAGACCTTGAAGGTAGCAAAGCTCTTTCTGTGTCTATGTTATGCTGCCACAGGCACTAGGCTCACAGCCCAAGTGGCCAGAGTGTGGTTCAACAGGTCTCAAAGAGCCATCTATTTGACATCCAAATGTAATGCAATTTTTTATATTTAGGGTTCACAGACTCCTTTAGAAACTTATGGAATTCATTTGTGAGCCCTGCTCAGAAAATATGCAATTTGGAGGATTTCACAGGTTATAAACACCTCATATATTAGAAGATTTGAATACTAACTAAAATGAATAATAGAAATTAAGTACAAAAACAACAAGAAAAAAGTCTCAGAGACCTAGACTTAAAAATTGGAAAATATAAGCATAAACTAGAAATTAAAACTCTTATTTCCAAAGGAGATACAATCTCTCCCAAAATCACCTTGAAGGAGAACCTGAATTATGTACATTAATGTTTAGGATCCTAAAACTTATGGTGAATAATACGTCTGCTAAACTATGAATCAGAGAATAAGGTTCGAATTCCAGCTCCAATCTTAGTTCTGCTACTAGTCAGCTGAATGATTTTGGGCAAGGCACTTAATCCTTTGAGGGATCATTTCTATTTTTAAAATGAGGTATTGTACAAGAAGTATTTACAAAGCACAAGTAGTATTTCTTGATGTGTAAACAGAATAGACATGAAAAATTAAAATATTTCCCTTTCTGTGTTATAAGTACATCAGTATTGCACTAAACAGAGTCTACAAAAACTCTAAGATAAATTTATGAAGTCTCTCAATACAAATGATTACTGCCTTATTTTAACTATTTTGTGTTTTAGTTGCCTCATATGTAAAGGGAATAACAACAACAACAACCTCATTAAATGATTTAATATATAAACAGCACATAGAACAATGTCTGGCACACTGGAAGTGCTATTTAAATGATGACTATTGTAATCTAGGTTGGTGAAAAATATGCCCTCCTCCTAAAGTCACCCGCAGAAATAGGAACACAGAACCTTGGCCTGGCGCAAAACCACCATCAGAGAACCTGCAGTAGCTGCCAGAACCCCTTCCACTAACAACACAGCAAAGTCTCATCAGCCCAGAACCCGTGCACACACTGCAGGCGCAGTCCTGCAGTCTACAGTGCAGGCGATGATGGCCCAGGTACCACGTGAAACTCTCCTCCACTTCCAGCAAACCTCCACCCTTACTGTCTCTGATGGAGGTTTTGTACAACTGCCTGGACACAGTGCTGACACCATGGAGGAGGAGAACCCACCGCCACTGCCTAACACGGGGCCAGAGAAAGTGAGGTGGGTCTGGGAAGGGGGAGAAAGTTGGGAGGAGGAATCTGAGCTGTGCTATTGCTAAGAAATGTAAGGGGGGGGGAAAAACAGGGTGAATTTATCCATGTGCCATGATAGAGTAAGTAGTTTATTTCTGGCAGCCTCGGTGGAGGTTAATGTTCCTTCCCCACCAGAAATGTCTTATTTATTATTAACAACAAGGCTCTGATAGGCTAACTAAAAAATCAATCATGTTAATGTTTTTTATTTATTTATTTAAATTTATTTTTATATTCCCCATACAATTACAACCCCTTATTTTGACCCCAACCCCTCCTTTCCCGCCCCCCACCCCCCATAGAGGGTATCTGGTTCATAGTTGTTTGTTGATTTTGATATTTCCTTTCTTATAGTTATTCTTTTTCCTGGTCCCTTATTTAAGTTTTCTAGATTCCTGCTATGAGTGAGACCATCCGGTATTTTTCTTTTTCTTTCTGGCTTATTTTGCTGAGCATGATCCCTTCCAGCTCCACCCATGTTGCTGCAAATTGCATGTGTTTATCTTTTTTGAATGCTGAGTAATATTCCATGGTGTATATGTACCACATCTTCTTGATCCAGTCATCTATTTTTGGGCATTTGGGTGGTTTCCAAAGCTTAGCTATTGTAAACAGTGCTGCTATAAACATAGGGGTGCAGGTGTTCTTTGGAATTGATGTTTCTGTGTCCTTTGGGTAAATACCTAGGAGTGGAAATGCTGGATCATATGGAAGCTCTATGTTTAGTAGGTCCAGAAATCTCCACACAGCTCTCCATAGTGGTTGGACCAGTTTGCACTCCCACCAACAGTGCAGGAGAGTTCCTTTTTCTCCACAACCTCACCAACATTTGTTGTTGCTAGTTTTTTTTAATATGTGCCATTCTCACTGGTGTAAGATGGTATCTCATTGTGGTTTTGATTTGCATTTCCCTGATTACAAGTGATGTTGAACATTTTTTCATATGCCTGTTGGCCATTTGCATTTCCTCTTCAGAGAAGTTTCTTTTTAGTTCTGCCCATTTCTTGACTGGATTATTTTCTTTGTTTTTGTTGAGTCTCATCAGCTCTTTGTAGATTTTTGTGATCAGTCCTTTATCATTAGTGTTGTGTGCAAAAATGTTCTCCCAGTCGGTGGGGTTTCTCTTTGTTTTTGTTATTGTCTCTTTTGCTGTGCAGAAGCTCTTTAATTTGATGTAGTCCCAGCTGTTTATCTTTGCCTTCACTATCACTGCTTTGGGTGATGTGTCTGTAAAGATGTCTTTGATGTGCATATCACGTAGTGTTTCGCCTATATTTCCTTCTATGTATTTTATGGTTTCAGGTCTTATGCAATTGTATGGGGAATATAAAAATAAAATTAAAATTAAAAAAATAATTCTTTCTTTCCTCCTTCATTTACTATGAAATCCACAGGAGTATAAATTACATTGAAGCACACACATTATATTATAGTAACTCAAGGAAAAAAATCTTTTAGTTTAAGAAAAATCTTTTAATTTTAAGAGACAGTGATTGATGCACCAACTGGTCCACATGGATATATTTGCACATATTTTTATAATAAAAAATATTTTCTCAATACATGAATCATATATTTGTTGCATTATACTTCCTTAACTTTTATCATTAAAGTTACCTTAAATAAAATTAAAATGAGTCTCTTAAAGTTAAATGAAAAAGAAGGATAGTGCTTTACATGAGATTATTCCACTATTTTTAAAGTTGATACTTACTATTAGAAGTCAGGATTCCAAATATCATATTAGCGTTTCTTCTGACAATTTTGTCTTCATGGAGTGCAGTTTAGTTAAAGGTTCCACAGCTCCAAGTTCAAAGAGGTTGCTTTATTTTCCTCACCTGACATTACAGATAAAAGAAAATCATTCATGGGCACCAAGATCATCAAATTTCTTTGTGTAATTCCAATTTTTTTCTTGCCATTTACCTTTCACATTCCTTTGCTTCCACATTTATTCCTCTCAGAATAAACTTGTAACTTTAATTATACATTGCTCCACTAAGACACATTTATCATTTTTTAAAATGATAGTATATATTCTAATTTCATGACTGGAGTAAAGAATTTTCAAATTAATAACATGCCCTCTTACATTACCTATTTTTATTCATTTCAGTGGATTTATTGAGATTTGATTCACATTCAATTAGTATATATTTAATGAGAACAATTTGCTAAGTATTGATATGTTTTGACACCATGAAATCACCACCATTTATAAGATAACATTACCTAATACTCCCAAAAGTGTCCTTTTGACATTTTGTAACTCTCCATTTCCATAAATTACTCTGCATTTCCTATAACTTTATAATAGAATAATGAGTATGCAATGTGTAGTCACTATTAATTCATTTTGTTCACTCACTCTTACATTGTAAATTAATCTTTCATCGGACTGAAGTGCGTATTTATTTCATATGGATCTCTCATTCTTCAAGAACTGCTTCTTGAAAGGTCTGTTTTTCCTACACTGAATTGCTTTTATACTTTTTGAAAAAGTTGTCACCATATATGTGGGTCTCTGTTCTATCCTTTGACTTGTTTATCTTTGTGCTAATAACAATATATTATCGTACTTGAAAAAACAGTTTTGAATCTGATAATGCAAACTCTTCAGCTTTGTTATTTTCCAAAGTTGTTTTGACTGACTTAGAATATTTGCATTCCTATGCATATAAAATTGAATAATTTTCCTATTTCTAAAAAAAAAAACTTGCTAAAACTTTGGTAGTAATTGCACTGAACCACGATCAATTTGGGAGAAATGATATCCTTACAACTGACATCTTCTACTGCACGAACACAGCATCTATTCCCATTCATTTAGAATTTAATTTCTTCAGAAATATTTTATAATTTTTAATATGTAGGTCTTTTATATATTTTGTCACATTTACTCTACATATTTCAAATATTTTGGTGCTATCATATTTCATGTCTTTTTCTAAGCTACCAGAATTTCTACATTGCTAGTATGTAGAAAAGCTATTGACTTTTGAATTTTGATTTTGTGTCCTGCAATTTTGCTCATTTATTAGTTCTAGTACCTTTTCTATAGATTCAATAGAAATATATATGTATATATATAAAATAGCATGTAATTTTTTAAAAGTCAACTGGAGATACTTGTACTTCTTTTTTAATCTTCATGCATTTTTATAAATTTTTCTTTCTGATACACCATTGACTAGACCCTTCTATACAATGCTGAAGAAAAGTAGTAAAAGCAGACACTCTTCTTGCTCCTAATCTGAGGTGGAAAGCATTCAGTCTTTCACCACTAAATATCAGATCATGTAGCCAGAAGTATTTCATAAATACCTGCTATTGTATGGTAGAAGTTTGTGTCTACTCTTACTTTGCTGAAATATTTTTTCAGGAGTGGGTGTTAGATTTGATAAAATATAGTTTTATATTTATTGAAATGATATGATTTTTCTTTCAAAATATGGAGTACTAATTTCTAGTACTGTTGTTACAAATTGCCACAAGTTTAATAACTTTAAATATAAATTTGTTATCTTATATAAAGCCATATATAAAACAGAGATTTGTTATCTATGATCTGAAAGTCAGAAGTCTGAAATAGGTCTCGATAAGTGTTGTCAAGGCTATGTTTCTTGAAGCTCCAGGGGAGAATTCATTTCCTTTTCTGTATCTGTGAGCAAGATACATTATTTTCAGGTAGTGCATTAAATGATAGCCTGGTTTTCAGAAAGAATTTATCTGACAATAAGTAAGTTAATAACTAGGGAGAAAAGTATCCATTATGTAGTAAAGATTTTAAGAAATTAATGAAATAGAAAGATAAACTGAAAAAAAATCCAAACCTTTCAAAGCAAATCTATAAATTGCTTCACATGCTTTTGCCAAAATTTCTTCTTCTGGAGAATTAAGCATTAATACAACAGTTGCTAAATTTTTGCTTTCAATTATTATGGATCAAACTGAAATGCAGAAAGAAAAATATAAGACTCATCTTTGAACATAAAACTCACTTAAAATGAATGTTGTTTTCAAGTTAAAGAGAATATAATCTTATAAAACAGATGTGGTTACTTCCCACTAAGTTTATTGTCAGGCTTTTATTTTAAAAACTACTGATAGACAATTCTTAACATAGGTGGCTTTGGATTTCCTGGAGTACGGCATGAAAAGGAAAGAATTTTGGGGTCTAATTGCTCCAGTCTCAATTTAATCATATGGAATCAAACACTTAAGCTGCGAGAATTTCAGCTTCTCTTTCTGTACAACGGGTTTAAAATAACTATCTCAACACATAGAGGGAGCACTGAAGATCACATACATGTATATTACTTAGCACACTCTAGCCATGTGACACCTCTCAGGAGTTACCACCGGGTCCTATCTGCATATCTTACTGCACTACTATAGTTAGTAGCTTCCAAATTTGTCTTCCAGTTTTCACTCTCCTTCCACATTGATTTTTAAATACAAATCAGATGTTACTAGTCCTCTACAGCAGGCCCTTGCAACATTGTCTCTTTCAATATTGTTGTAACATTGGTGAGAAATAAAATCCAATCCCCTGAGGGGTCAATGTGTGCTGTGGAATGTTCATGTGGTCCCAATATCCATGTGGGTTTTCTCTGGGTAGTTCCATTTCTTCCCATCCCAAAGATCCACTGAGATCCATTGGCTTGTATAAACCATCTCAGTCTGAGTAAAAATAGGTGTTGGTGAGACTGTACCTCATGATGGAATTGCTTTCTGCTCGGATTGGGTCCCACCTTGCATCCCAGATGCAATCCCTGAAACTGAACTAGAATAAGTGAGTTGGAAAACGAATGAAGACAATCTATCCTCCCACAGGCCTTTGAAACTCAACTGATCTTTGGAAAAATCACTGTCTTAGACCATCTTTACTACTCAAGACAATTTACCTAGCATTCCTCTCCACCAACCCCTATTCAGAACAGATTTCCCTTTCCTTTTAGAAACTTACTTCACACCTCTAACATTTCAATATTTCTAAAGCTGATTTTTAAGTGTGACAATTATACATACATCTTGTTGAAAGAATAGGAATGTCAGGATCTCAGCAAAAATTCTCAAAGTAGCAAAGGACATGAAAGTACATGTAAACAAAAACTATAGTAACTATCCCTTTTATTCTACCTTCAAACAGTTTAGGAAAACTCCAGTGTTTTACCAAACTTCACCTTTTCAAAAGGTGATATGGAGTAGGAGGGACTTAAAGGGAAGAATGAGACTGTGAGAGTTGTCAAAGCAGGAGAAATATCAATGTTTGGCAGAGAAAGAAGAAACTGGCATGAACATTATTTGTTTCTCCTACAGAGCCTACAGCATTTTAGTAATATTTTATTT